>NC_140995.1:214622997-214680348 GCF_052327205.1 Somniosus microcephalus | reverse complement strand
TTCCCTTCCAATTAAAAAGACCACCCATGTAGATATAAGTTTAAAGTGTACTTTCTATTTTTTTTTTAAAGTAAAGGTTTTACATCAGTAGAGATCACTAAGGGACAGCGCACTGTCACTGCCACTGCACTTCACCTCAGTGCTTGTGGCAATCAGAACCAAAGCTCTGATATGAAAGGTGGAGACTAGCGCAGATACAGAAGCTGCAGTGTATGGATTACGAATCTACACAAATTGGTTTGTTGGATCAGCAACTTGTATGCTAGACTGTAAAAGATTATTCACAATACTACCTGCAGACTCCAGCTTTGCAGGTCATTTTCTAAAAAAACTGTACAAAGGTATAATTCAGTTAACAAATTAATGTGGATTTTACAATAGTAAGGTACTGCAACTTTAACACGAGCCTCTTCATCTTCTGATAAAGATCTGCTTTCAAATTTAAAAAAGTCAAAAAACGTATTTATTTACATTGACCAAATTTAGCAGGCTGCTCAAATTCCAGAAAGACCACATATTAAAAAAAGGATTCGGTAATAGCACCACTGCTATTGCTCTCTATTACATATGTAGTTTCGATCAGAAAGGGAGGTGGGGAGGAATGAGTGGCGAAAAAAAACTAGTACCAACTGTGAATTTTGAATTGTACTGAAAAACACACCGACAAAGCCGCTTAGTGCTAGGAAAAAACTAAGATCCAGCAGATGCTGTGTTACCTCAAATTTTCTATGACAGCACTACAAATAATTATCTATATAAAATATACATAAGATCTGATCCAGCATCAGAAAGAGATAATATGCACAGAAATTGTTGACTGCAATTAAGCCAGAGCAATAAGAAAGCAAGCATCTAACTGGCTGCTGAGATGTTGTCAGATGCACAGTAAGCAGAATGAAAGCAATTAAGATATAAAATAAAAATTGATCCCAATGACAGGTAAGTATGGTTAAAAAGTACTGTCAGCATCAGTTAGATTTAAATTAAATATGACCGAACTAGTTTAGCTTTTTCACTTAGCAACCAAGCAATAATAAATGCAGGATTATAGCAAACATGAAGAAAACTTTCCAAAGTTTCTGCATTAAAGTCCCACTTTGGAAATGCACTCCAATTGTAAAATTAGTACCAAACTACAAATGTTAGAAATTCCCACATATATTCCCAAGTATCAACACAGGTGCTGTGACAAAAAGCTGGCATGGATGTGAAAATATAATGATAAATTATAAAAGGCACAATTTTCAAAGGTACCACCTTTTGGATAAAGTTGGCTCTTCCACTCAACTGCTACTCAAATGTGTTTTACATCAGCACAAAGTTGGTCATTTTTGGAAAAGCACAAATTCATCACCAAACTGATGTTACATTATTTAAACTATTAATGCCCCAATGAAGCAATCACTTTAAATTTAAATCTTCAACTAACAGTTCAGTATTAATAGACACAGAAAGGTATCAGTTTACAGCTTGCTTTACATTAAGGGTCTAAGTGAAATTTGGCAATTTTAAATTATTGAGCTTAAAAGTTAAATACAGAACACGAATAGACGCATCAAGCAATGCACTGACACTGGCCAAGTCCCCAAGATTTTCTTAGCCAAAATAATTAGTGATGCAGAGAAACTTCAAGGAAGGAAAAGGGAGAAAGTAAGTTTAAAAGAACCCAGGACGACAGCAAAAAAATATCTGGGTTTTTACTATTACTGAAGGAATACAGTACACCTGACAAAACATGCAAAGCGGGTCTTGTAGATAGCTCTGACTGTGGCAATTTTCCCAAAGGGGTCCGGTACTTAGGAAGGTACTTCGGAAGTATGGTTAAAATCTAATCATTGTTTTTAAAAATAAGTGTCATATAGCATTATTAAAACACAATTTTTTCCAGAAACTTAGCAAAATCATTTTTTAAAAAGATTGCTGGCCTCAAAACATTACCAGGTTCAAAAGGACTTGGGTATTTAGGAAACTGAGCAAGCAGAAGATTGTTAAATAATTAGAATAGGCATAAGAAACTAAAAGAGGGAATATTTGTTTAATGGAACAGTGGCATGTGATCAAGATTTGTTTTTAAGATGCAGTGTACTCCTTCAATAACTATGAAAACCCAGAGGTTTTCCTGCAGTCAACTGGCATTCATTTTCTCCCTTTTCCTTCTCAGTTTCTATACACCAACTATCGCAGCTATGAAAGAGATCCAACGTCATTGTTGGTTAGCGCTTAAGTGCTGTAAATATACAAATAGAGTATTGGATATAAATCAAAAGGCTGTAGTATTTCTGTAGATATTAAGATCCCACCTTAAGTTTGGTCACCTAAACATAGCAAGGATGTTCTTGCCCTTGTAAGAGTAAAGAGGCAAACATCCAAGATAATTCTGGTACCAGGAAATAAATTGTAATATTAAGGCGCTTTCATTGCTCTCTTTGGAAAAAGAAGAATTTGAGGTGACCTACTGAACCACTGAAGAGTTCAGGATTCAACAACAACTTGTATTTTTATAGCACCTTTAACGTAGTTAAACATCCCATGGCGCTTCACAGGAGTAATATAAGACAAAAAATTTGACACGGAGCCACATAAGGAGAAATTAGGGCAGATAACCAAAAGCTTGGTCAGAGGTAGGCTTTAAGGGGCGTCTTAAGGAGGAAAGAGAGGCACAGAATTCCAGAGCTTAGGGCCAAGGCAACAGAAGGCACGGCCACCAATGGTTGAGCGATTATAATCAGGGATGCTCAAGAGGGCAGAATTAGAGAAGCGCAGATATTTCAGGAGGTTGTGGGGCTGGAGGAGATTACAGGGATAGGAAGGGGCGAGGCTATGGAGGGATTTGAAAACAAGGATGAGAATTTTTAAATTGAGGCATTGTTTAACTGGGAGCCAATGTAGGTCAGCGAGCACAGGGGTGATGGGTGAACAGGACTTGGTGCAAGTTTTACAAAAGGTAAATCGTGCTTGACTAATCCACTGGAATTTTTTGAGGATGTAACTGGTAAAATAGATAAGGGAGAACCAGTGGATGTGGTATATTTGGACTTTCGGAAGGCTTTCGATAAGGTCCTGCATAAGAGATTAGCATGTAAAGTTAAGGCACAATGGGATTGGGGGCAAGGTATTGACTTGGATAGAGAACTGGTTGGCAGACAGAAAGCAAAGAGTTGGAATAAACGGGTCTTTTTCCGAGTGGCAGGCAGTGACTAGTGGGGTACCGCAGGGATGGGTCCTTGGACCCGAGCTATTCACAATATATATTAATGATCCAGACGAGGGAACTAGATGTAATATCTCCAAATTTGCAGACGACACAAAGCTGGGTGGGCGTGTGTGCTGTGAGGAGGATGCCGAGAAACTCCAGGATGATTTGGACAGGTTGGGTGATTGGGCAGAAGCATGTGGATAAATGTGAGGTTATCCACTTTGGTGGCAAAAACAGGAAGGCAGATTATCTGAATGGCAATAGATTGGGAGAAGGGGAAGTGCAACGAGACCTGGGTGTCCTTGTGCACCAGTCGCTGAAGGTAAGCATGCAGGTGTAGCAGGCGGTTAAGAAGGCAAATGGTATGTTGGCCTTCGTAGCGAGAGGCTTTGAGTACAGGATCAAGGATGTCTTGCTGCAGTTGTACAGGGCCTTGGTGAGACCACATCTTGAGTATTGTGTGCAGTTTTGGTCGCCTTATCTGAGGAAGGATGTTCTTGCCATGGAAGGAGTTCAGCGAAGATTCACCAGGCTGATACCTTGGATGGCAGGTATGATGTATGAGGAGCGATTGGGCTTGTACTCGCTGGAGTTTAGAAGAATGAGAGGGGATTTCATTGAAACTTATAAAATTCTGACAGGACTGGACAGACTAGATGCAGGAAGGATGTTCCCGATGGTTGGGGAGTCCAGAACCAGGGGTCACAGTCTAAGGATAAAGGGTATGCCATTTAGGACAGTAATGAGGAGGAATTTCTTCACCCAGAGAGTGGTGAACCCGTGGAATTCTCTACCACAGAAGGCAGTAGAGGCCTATTCATTAAATATATTCAAGGAGGAGTTGGATATATTTCTTAAGGCTAAAGGGATCAAGGGGTATGGGGAGAAAGCAGGGACCAGGTACTGAATTTGGATGATCAGCCATGATCACATTGAATGGCGGAGCAGGCTCGAGGCCGAATGGCCTACTCCTGCTCCTATCTTCTATGTTTCTATGACACGGGCAGCCGAGTTTTGGATTACCTCAAGTTTACATAAGGTTCAGAGAATATCAGCTGAAAGTTTGAAAGATAGGTCAAGCGAAGTTTTTTTAAAACAAAAAAGGATGCAATATTAAAAATCTTAGGCCTGCATGCACTTCTCGTCAACTTTCCAATCATAAATTCCTATGTCCACATTAATAATGGAAACTGTCTATCTAAATCCATGCTGTAATTAAACCCTCTCCCACTGGAGGCACTACTGTGCCAACACTGGCAGGAGGGTGTAATTCTACTGTAATACATAGGGAATTTCTATTATAACTAAAGGAGTTTATAATAAATATGTAATAAGGACAGAATGTATGACTTTAAAATTAGGTCTAAATTACATCTGTATACCCTGGTCCAAATACCTCCCCTCCCTTACTCTACTTGACCCGAAGATGACACGCAGTCTTGACACCCAGCGTGCAATGAAAGGGCAATATATGTCTATGGAACAAAGTTATTAGGAAACATCATTGAAGCAAATACTGTGAATGGCCTTAAAAAGTAACTCGATGCATTTCTAGAGAAAGGGGGGGGGGGGGTGTTAAAGGAGGTGATGAAAATAATACAAGCAGGGTTGAGATCAAAAAGCAAAGGCTTTGTTGGACAAAGGGTAGTTTCATGTTCCTAAAAATTCCTATGTAACGAAGGGCACTTTCCTGTCTCCCTCCTGCTGTCAAGCAGCATGTACTAAGGCAGATGCGACGGGCTACAATTGATGGCCACTGTACCACATGCAAGCGCAGTAAAAGTGGTAGTAGGAACTCATCTTCCGATTAGGCAGTCTGCAGCCTTCCGGTCTCAATATCGAGTTCAACAATTTCAGATCATAACCTTGGCCCCTATTTCATTTTCACTTATATTTTTCCACTCCTTTCCTTTCCCCCCCCCCCCCTTTCCTTTTGTTTCTCTCTCACACCTGGCAGCTATCTTTTGCCCTGCCAGTACACTTTACACCTAATCACAGCCTATTACCATCTCGTCTAGCTTCTAATCTCTTTTACTTCTTTTGGTTCTTTTATCCGATCGCAGCCCTGCCTTCGATCTAGTTCCTTTTCTCTCCAGTTTTGAAGAAGGGTCAAACCCGAAACGTCAACTCAAATTTCTCTCCACGGATGTTGCCTGACTTGCTGAGTTTTTCCAGCATTTTCTGTTGTTATTTTGGTAGTAGGAACACTTGGATTGAAGTTGTGAAGACTATAAGCTTCAGTGGTTTTCAGAAATTAAATTTGTTAATTGTTATGCAGTTATAGCACACCATCCATTCAAATGAGGTCGATCACTTTCATAAAAATGATATCTTTAATTTCACAATTAAAACGTATGCATGTAATTTTTTTTTTTTTTTTTTTAAAACAGTTGCTGGAGCCTATACTTTGCTCAATGTGTGTGGGGCGAGGGGGAAGGAGAAGTGCACGTCTAGATCAAGATCAACAACATTTAATACAATAGATTACTTCTGCAATTACTTATACATAGGATATACAGCACAGAAACAGGCCATTCGGCCCAACCAGTCCATGCCGGCGTTTATGTTGCACTCGAGCCTTCTCCCATCTTTCCTCATCTAACTATCAGCATAAACCTCTATTCCTTTCTCTCTCATATGCTTATCTAACCTCCCCTTAAATGCATCTATACTATTCGCTTCAACCACTCCCTATGGTAGCGAGTTCCACATTCTCACCACTCTCTGGGTAAAGAAGTTTCTTCTGAATCCCCATTTGATTTCTTGGTGACTAACTTATATTGATGGCATCTAGTTTCGCTCTTCCCCACAAATAGAAACACTCTGTGTCTACTCTATCAAAACCTTTCATAATTTTAAAGACCTCTATTAGGTCAAGAAAAAAGATCCAGCCTATTCATCCTTTCCCGATAGGTATAACCTCACATTTCTGGTATCATCCTTGTAAATCATCTCTGCACCCTCTCCAGTACTGTACTTCTATATTCTTTTTATTATATGGTGACCAGAATTGTACGCAGTACTCGAAGTGGTCTAACCAAGGTTCAATGCAAATTTAGCATAACTTCTCTACTTTTCAATTCTATCCTTCTAGAAATAAACCCTAGTGCTTGGTTTGCTTTTTTTTAATGACCTTATTAACCTGTGTCACTACTTTTAGTGATTTGTGTATTTGTACTCAGAGATCCCTTTGCTCTTCTGTCCTAATTTTTAAATTTTAATGATCCCTTTCGCCTTCTGTGGAAAAGGATAAATTTGTTCCAATAAAAAACGATCAAGTTTGGGTGGGGCAGCGCTGGTTGGTGACCAGAGGTCTCCACCAACACTCTTTGATCGGAGTGCTGCAAGATACCCGCACAATCCAATGTACCACATGGGAAACAAACAAGCAAATTCAGGTCTCCGCTCTCCAGCTCTTCTCAACAACACGGTTCAAATTATAAATGGAGAATAAAACAGAGAAAACCACATTCTACTACCTTGTTAGGATATCACTTGTGGTCACATCAGTTATTGTTTTAACTATATATTTTACCATTTAGGTTTGAACAAATAAAAATCACCCCGAAGACAGATAATGCGTCACTGTCACAGTACTTTGCAAGGATAGAGTGGATAGGGTGTTTTTTTTAATTTTTTATAAAGAGTGGGATGATGGTGGCATCGAAAGGAAATGGGACAGTGCCCCAGGAAAAGGAACTATTTACAATGTCAGCTGGCATGAGGGCCAGGAAGGGAGGTGGATGGTCAGCAGTTTAGTGAGAATGGGAACGAGGGAGCAGGAGGCAGACCTTATGGATAAGATGAGTTCAGAGAGAATATGGGGAGCGAGAAGATGAGAGAAACCAGAAAGATGGAGGTTCAGGGCGTGGGAAGGAGGCTGGGGCAGGAGATTTAGCTTTGTGGACAAGGGGAAGCAGCAGAGGCTTTTGAATTGATGGTTTTTATCTTGGTGGCAAAGAAGTTCATGAGCTCCTTGCATTTGTAGCTAGAAGGGTGGAGGGGCAGCTAGGAAGAAGGGTTTAAGGAGGAGGTTGGCAGTGGTGAAAAACCACCGGAGGTTACCTTTTCTTTCCAGCATAGTCTTAAGAGTTTTGTTGGGAAGAGTAGCCTGATAGCAAAGCCGAGTAAGGACCATGGCTGGATAAGGGAAAGCTAAATCTATTGCAGAGAAATCAATTGATGCTCACATACTCACAAACTTCCACCGAGCATGTACGCACAGCCTAATCAAACATATAGTCATTGTCAGCATGTGCTAATCAGCAACCAATGAGATTACTCGAAAGGGACGCAAATAGAATACCAGACACTGGTGGCCAATCAGATTGCTCAACATTCACCGATATTCGAAAGGTCACATCATTGGCTGATAAAATGTGTCCTTTTTCAGCGGTCTTAAGTTTATTGATAGATTACTAAACAAGCTCGACTAAAGTTTAAAAAAAATCCACAGCAAACCTTTTTAAAAGTGAAGCTGTACAGAAAACGCTCCCTATAAAAAAAACAAAAGAAATTGTCTAGAAATTAGTGTTACAGACTTCAAAAGAATCTCAAGTCCAGTGACTTCGTAAGTAGCACAAGCTGTTTTTTTGATTCAAACTGTAGCACACTTCCAGATACTGTTCTGCTGCTAAAAATGCGCACTTAAAGACTGAATTAACACTGACCTTGTGGTTGCCCGTCACTCGCACAGAGCAATGAATTTAAAGCTCGCAGTATTTCTCTCTCACTCCCCACCTCCCTTCTCATAGGCATCAACTTATTGCGTCTTACAGATTCACAGTTGCTTGCTGCCATCTGGTACCTTGCCCAAGTAGCCGTTCTTTCTGTAAGCCTCAACAGCAAATGTCAACTAAGATGTTTGAATGGGGGGGGTGAGGGGGAAGGGCAGATTGCCGTCAAAGGTCTTAGCAACCAACAGCAGGAACCATGGATTATCCCACCTGCCCAGAGATCTGGAGCTAATCATAGCATTCCACTCCTTTCCCAGTTTCATTCAGCACAGTCCAGGGATCAAACTTAGTATCACAACAATAATGCATTGACTAAATGAGTCACTGGAGAGCTCTTGTTGGCAATTTAATTTGCCTACAACCTAAACAGAAGCATTACCCAAATTAACATGCTTAATTCAATTTATTCTGATGGATACCATTGGTCCATCCAGCCTACCCTTCCAAACCTCCCATCAGGATTCTTACTGTGACTCTAGAACTAACATACTGCCCGTATGGACAGTGGACAAGGACCGGATCAAGATAACTGCAATGTCCCCACAGTCAGTAACCTACGAACACTCATGAATAATGACCACGTGTCAAGTTACCAGCACTTGTGGAACTGCATTACAACAATAAATTAACAGGACGGAAAGCCGATAAATCCCCTGGAGCTGATGGCCTACATCCTCGGGTTTTGAAAGAGGTGGCTATAGAGATAGTGGATGCATTGGTTGTCATTTTCCAAAATTCCATAGATTCTGGAATGGTTCCCGCAGATTGGAAGGTAGCAAATGTAACCCCACTATTTAAGAAAGGAAGGAGAGAAACAACGGGGAACTATAGACCAGTTAGCCTGACATCAGTAGTAGGGAAAATGCTAGAATCCATTAAGGACGTGGTAACAGGGCACTTAAAAAATAATAATAGGATTGGGCAGAGTCAACATGGATTTATGAAAGGGAAATCATGTTTGACAAATCTGTAGAGTTTTTTTGAGGTTGTAACTAGCAGAATAGATGAGGGGGGACCAGTGGATGTGGTGTACTTGGATTTTCAGAAGACATTCGATAAGGTGCCACACAAGAAGTTATTCAACAAAATTAGGGCTCATGGGATTGAGGATTGTTTAACGGACAGAAAACAGAGAGTAAGAATAAACGGATCATTTTCAGGTTGGCAGGCTGTAACTAGTGAGGTACTGCAAGGATCAGTGCTCGGGCCACAGCTATTCACAATCTACATCAATGATTTCGATGAGGGGACCAAATGTAATTTATCCAAGTTTGCTGATGGTACAAAGCTGGTTGGGAATGTAAGTTGTGAGGAGGATGCAAGGAGGCTTCAAGGGGATATAGACAGGCTAAGTGAGTGGGCAAGAACATGGCAAATGGAATATAATGTGGAGAAATGTGAAGTTACCCACTTTGGTAGGAAAAATAAAAAAAGCAGAGTATTTTTTAAATGGCGAGAGATTGGGAAATGTTATGTTCAGAGGGACCTGGGTGTCCTTGTATACGAATCACTGAAAGTTAACATGCAGGTACAGCAAGCAATTAGGCCTTTATTACAAGAGGATTTGAGTATAAGAGTAAAGACGTCTTACTGCAATTACTGTATATAGGGCCCTGGTGAGACCACACCTGGAGTATTGTGTACAGTTTTGGTCTCCTTACCTAAGGGAGGATATACTTGCCATAGAGAGAGTGCAACGAAGGTTCACCAGACTGGTTCCTGGGATGGGGGGGGGGATTGCCCTATGAGGAGAGATTGAGTAGACTGGCCTATATTCTAGAGTTTAGAATAATGTGATCTAATTGAAACATACAAAATTCTTACAGGGCTTGACAGGGTAGATGCAGGGGTCTCAGTCTCAGAATAAAGAGTCAGCCATTTAGGACTGAGATGAGAATTTTTTTCACTCACGGAGGGTGGTGAATCTTTGGAATTCGCTACCCCAGAGGGCTGTGGAGGCTCAAGTCATTGAGTATATTCAAGCGAGATTGATAGATTTTTGATTATTAAGGGAGTTAAGGGATAGTGCAGGAAAGTAGAGATGAGGTAGATCAGCCATGATCTTATTGAATGGCGGAGCAGGCTCAAAGGGCCAAATGGCCGACTCCTGCTCCGATTTCTTATGTACTTAAATCAACATATTCAGGACAGGACAAATTGGCAGGGATAGAAGGTTGATTTCTTTACCCAGAGAGTGGTGAGAATGTGGAACTTCACAGGGAGTGGTTGAAGCAAATAGTATAGATGTATTTAAGGCATGGCTAGATAAGCATATGTGAGGGAAAAGGGAATAGATTCAAGTCTCAGAATCAAATTACAGGAAACTTTGTGATATCCGGCACCGACGGGACCGGCGTGTTGCCGATCTATCAAAACTGCCGGACATACAAAGTTAATGTTGAAGCATACGGAGGTTTTCATCTCCGTATCTGACAACAAACACTGTTGCTTAACAACAGCTTCTAAAGAGTCGGCTGCAGCTGCAAGCATCTCTAGCTGAAGCTGTTGCTATAGCTACAGACCTTGCAGTGCCTGACTAAAGAACGAGAACTAAAAAAACTTATAGAAAACGGCTCCTGATTTTTGCCGTTAGATCGAGTATTCCGGACATACAACCTCCGGATAAACCAAAGTTTCCTGTAGTTCTCGCTTGGAATAACAACAGAAAATGCTGGAAATACTCAGCAGGCCAGGCAGCATCCGTGGAGAGAGAAACAGAGTTAACGTTTCAGGTCTGGGACCCGTCATCAGAACTGGAAAAAGCTGGAGATGTAACAGATATTAAGCAGGTGCAGAGACAGGGGGGGTTAGGAGGGGAAGAAGGAATTGAAAGAACATCCTGTACTTTTGTAAGAGGCAGGAAAGATAAAATGTTGCAAATGGGAGTGGCAAAAATCATACTGCATTAAAAATGGGGGTAGGGATAATTATTTCAGATTTCCAGCATCCGCAGTATTTTGCTATTATATTAGTTCTCGCTTGGGTTACTGGGGTGCTTCCTGAAAGTGGGAGTCAATTATGTATTTTCTTCCAACTAACAAAATATTCAAGTCACTACAGACTACTTAATGAAATATAGCTGGATGTGCCCAGTGATGCTGCAATTTAGTTAACAGATCCAGATAATTCCATAACTTAGAACAGCAAGGCATTACTCTTAAACACAACAGGTGAATCCTTAGTATTACAACCATTACTCACACTAACCAATCACTTATTACCTGAATACAAAAAATGAATAATTAAGAGAAATGCTGTTATAATGATCAAAAATTGAAGATGCTACAGAAGGAGACAGCTGCCATGAACTCAGGTGCGAGATAATTCAG
Organism: Somniosus microcephalus; assembly: GCF_052327205.1. Lineage (NCBI taxonomy): Eukaryota > Metazoa > Chordata > Chondrichthyes > Squaliformes > Somniosidae > Somniosus > Somniosus microcephalus. The sequence goes on along the minus strand of NC_140995.1, from coordinate 214,669,087 downwards.
ATAACATTTTACAGCTGGGAAATTATAAGCCCACAATCCTAAAACATCAAAAATTCTGAACAATCGTACTTAAGTTAGAAGCATAGTTAACCACAGTCACAGTGAAGTGGACGACATGCGACTTCAGGAGTACATACAAGTCTGCCTTTTACAAATCCGTGTTGGCGCTCCTTAATTAGCTTAAACCTCTCCAAGTGCCCGTTGATTTTTTGCTTGATTATTGTCTAAAAATTTACCCACCAATGATGTTAAACTGACCGGCCTGTAGTTACTAGGATTGTCCTTATACCCTTTCTTGAACAATGGTGTCACATTTGCCACTTTCCAATCCTCAGGCACCTCCCCCGCATCGAGGGAAGATTGGAAAATTATGGCAAGCCCTCCCGCTATCTCCTCCCCCAGTTCCCCTAGCATCCTGGGATACAAGCCATCTGGACCAGGTGACTTGTCCACTCTAAGCATACCCAGCCTTTCTAGTATATCCTGTCCATCAATTTTCACCCCTTCCATTACTTCTACCTTTTCCACTGCTACCGATATTTTGTCAGCATCCACCTCCTTAATAAACACCGATACAAAGTACTCTGAGTATTCTAGCCTTGCTCTGCACCTCTAAGCATATAACACCTTCTTTGTCACTAATAGGCCCCATCCCGCCTCAGACTACCCACTTACTGTTTACATGCCGGTCGAAGATTTTTGGGTTCCCTTTTATGTTAACCGCCATTCTACTCTCATATTCTCTCTTTGCCAATCTTATTTTCATCTTCACTTCCCCTCTCAACTTATTGTATTTGCTCTGGTTCTCCCTTGAAGAATTCACCCGACATGCATCATACACCCTCTTTTTTTGTTTCATAATCTTCTCTATCACCCTTGTCATTAGGAAGGCAAATGGTATGCTGGCCTTCATTACAAGAGGATTTGAGTACAGGAGTAAAGAAGTCTTACTCCAATTATATAGGGCCTTGGTGAGACCACACCTGGAGTACTGTGTACAATTTTGGTCTCCTTACCCAAGGAAGGATATACTTGCCATAGAGGGAGTGCAATGAAGGTTCACGAGATTGATTCCTGGGATGGCGGGACTATCGTATGAGAAGAGAGTAAACTAGGCCTGTATTCTCTTGAATTCAGAGGAATGAGAGGGGATCTCATTGAAGCATACAAAATTATTACAGGGCTTGATAGGGTGGATGCTGGGAGAATGTTTCCCTTGGCTGGGGAGTCTAGAACCAGGGGCCACAGCCTCAGGATAAAGGTAGGCCATTCAGGACTGAGATAAGACATTTCTTCACACAGAGGGTGGTGAATCTTTGGAATTCTCTACCCCAGAGGGCTGTGGAGGCTCAGTCATTGGGTATATTCAAAACAGAAGTCGATAGATTTCTAACCAGTAAGGACATCAAGGGATATAGCGATAGGGCTGGTGACTGGAGTTGAGGCAGATGATCAGCCATGATCTCATTGAATGGCTGAGCAGGCTCGAAGGGCCAAATGGCCTACTCCTGCTCTTATTTCTTATGTTATGCCATCCAAGGAGCCCTTGCTTTGGTTCCCTTACCCTTCCATCTTGTTGGAATGTACCTAGCCTGTACTTGGAACATCTCCTCCTTAAAGATCACCCATTGTTCTGTTAGTTTTTCCTGTCAGTCTTTGGTTCCATTTTACCCTGGCTGGATTCTTTCGCATCCCATTGAAGTTAGCACTATTCCAGTTTAGTAGTTCCACTCTAGATTGTTCCTTGCTCCTCTCCATTGCTAATCTAAATCTTATGATACAATGGTCACTCGTACCCAAGTGTTCTCCCACAGACACTTGGTCGACCTGGCCCATCTCATTCCCCAGCACCAGATCCAGCAATGCCTCCTTCCTAGTTGGGCCAAGAACATACTGGTCAAGGAAATTCTCCTGAACACTTTTCAGAAATTCCTCCCCTTCCTTTCACCCTAGCATTATCCCAATCTATATTTGGGTAATTAAAGTCCCCCAATATCACCACTCAAGTTCTTGTATATCTCTGCGATTTCCCTGCAGATTTGCTCCTTTACCTCCCTCTCACTACTTGGAGACCTATAGAATACCCCTAATAGTGTGATCATACCTTTTGCTCCTCAACTCTAACCAAATGGATTCTGTCATTGTCCCCTCAAGAACATCCTCCCTTTCCAACACTACAATGTCTTCCTTAATCAGCACTGCCACCCCACCTCCCTTTTTTCCTTCCCTATCTTTTCTGAACACCTTGTACATTAAGTGCCCAGTCCTCACCAGTTTTAAGCCATGTTTCCATTATTGCCACATCATATTGCTACACAGCTAATAGTGCTTGTAGCTCAACAACCTTATTCACCACACTTTGTGCGTTTACGCACATGCATTCTAAACCCATTTTTTAATTTTTCATAGTCTTTCTTAGTCTGCTCCTATCTAATATGGTACTACTTCCACCTCTAGTACTATGCAACACACTCACTGTTTCATGCACCTTATTCCTCTTTTCTAGTCCTATATGCTGGTGCCCATCCCCCTGCCAAGCTAGTTTAAACCCTCCCCAACAGCAGCAGCAAACCTCCCCGCGAGGATATTGGTCCCGGCTCTGTTGAGGTGTAACCCGTCCGGCTTGTACAGGTCCCACCTTCCCCAGAAACGGTCCCAATGCCTCAGGAATCTAAAGCCCTTCCTCCTGCACCATCGCTCCAGCCACGCAAATTCCTATTCCTGTACTCACTAGCACATGGCACCGGGAAAACAGACTAGAGAAAATGAGACTGTCTTCATTAGAGCAGAGAAAGTCAAGAGATATTCAAAATTATGAAAGGTTTTATTAAGATAAATCAGGAAAAACTATTTCTACTGGTTGGTGAATTGTTAACTAGAGGGCATAAATTTAAGATCACCAAAAGAACAAGGAGGTTAGAAGAATTTCTTTTAAGCAGAAGACTATTACGACATGAAAGGCCCTGCTATAAACAGTTGTGAAACTTGAATTCACAATAGCTTTTAAAAGAGAAGTGGATAAATATTTCAAAAAAGAACATTAAAAAAAAAAAGGACCAGGAAAAGTACAGGGGAATAGAATTAATGACAGCTCGGAGTTGGTGCAGGCATGGTGACCGAATGGGCCTCTATCTGTGCTGTAAAATCATATGATTCGATTTCTCCTTCCCTCATCCTTAACAGTGGGTTAATCATTCATAAAGCAGGCAAAACTTACAATCCACTCAAATATATATTTTTCTGTAATACTGCTTTTAGAAATTACAAAAGACAATTTTATGTGGTCTCCGTTTAAAAGAGAGTCATTACACAAAAAGTGCTGGTATGCGCTCAACGAAAAGGTTACCATGTTAATTGTTCTATTCATTCATTAATTAATAAATTCAAATGCCGATCCTATTCAGCTGTCTTGCCATTTCTCCATCTTCCCTGCTCAAGCGTTCAATGGTTTTCTTTTTCAGTTTAGTCTCTAAATCTATTTTCCGGATTCTGTCCAAAATTAGAGGCCAGCAGAACTTGCAGACGAGGTGAAGAAATAGGCAATGCCAAGATGGACTGAAAAGATCACAAAAATTTGGATGACAGCCTTTCAACACATTTGATCTCACCCTCACAGAGTTAACAACTCGATCACATTCCAATTGCAGCATCTTGGATGAGTCGGATATCCCAGCCTCAACCACTATTCACGGACATGTTTATCACACGGTGTAAAGAAATACTTCCAGACATCTGTCTAAAATAGTTCTTCATAATCTTGCTCTTGTGCTGCTACTCTGGTGTATCCGCTTGGTTTACTTTTTCCAACCCAAAAAGACCAAAAATGGAGAAACCTACAGCCAAAACTCTCCCCTCAGCTTGAAGATAACAATGTAGAGATAGGGAACCAATATTTTTTTAAACTTTAATCCAAGTCAGTTTGATGAAAGCACATTTTATGAGATATATAAAATCTACCAGGACAGATATTTAGTGTACAGCTGATCACATAACCAATTGACTTCTGAAAACAAGTTTCACTCACATTTGGGAAAGTGTGTCAGCCACTTTTATTCCCCAAAGCACACAAGTTAATAGGGCCAGTATGACAGTGCTGGAGCATTAATCGACTGTTAAGTGGTGAAATTCTAATCTGCACAGTAATCCTAGCTGTCTAACCACAAGGAGGTAGGTAAGATTTTTGTTAGGTAATGGTATCAAGGAGTATGAAGCAAAAGTGGGAAAATGGAGTTGGGGTGCAGATCAGCTATGATCAGAGGGGCCGATTGGCCTGCTGCTGTTCCTAGTTAATGTAAGCCAGCCCTTACCCCAAAGAGAAGTTAGTAAAAGGGAGTCCCCTGGACATACATCCTGACAGTTGATTTTGGAGCCCTCCATGAGGTCTGGGAACAGGTTAATCACCCTTTTAGCCAGGATGGGACATGGCACAGGAAGAGCCAAGCAAGAGGAACTGTCAACCTCAAAGTCTGGATTTATTTTTGTGTAAACAAATGTAAGTATTCTAAAGGTAGCCTGAGGAGTTACTGTGCCCACCAGCACAACTGAGTAAACATCCATTGTGTCATTAATTGAAACTCTGCAACCTCGACTGGAAGTGCACGCCTGAACGGATATGGGCAGGGTCAGATTTGATCTTGAGGCCTTGTGGCCGAACAGCCTACCAACATTTACCATCAAGACTTACTCAAATAATAGTCACTTGGGCAAGATATACATGGACACATACCTGAACAAGTAGTCAATGCCTTTAGGGAGGAAAGGAAGGCAAAAAAATTTGGCACAAAAACAAAATACATAATGTATGAACATTATGCAAAAGTTGCCATTCAAAACAACAGCTTTACCGACAGTAAACAGGAAACTGTTGAAATATATGGTCCAACTAGCTACTGAATAGGAATTAATTCTGCTAAAAGTCCCACATTACAAGACACACTTCAATTTCAAAAGCAGTAGGCTACATGGGCTTTAAATGAATTGTAAGTCACTACATTCTGAGCGCTTCTGGCCACCAGCATATTCAGTACTACAAAGGAGTTTTAGCCAATTTAAATGCCAAGTGGTAATCTTGTTATTATTCCCCAAAATTATCTACTCATTCACTACACCTCTTGCATTGATAAATATTCACTAGACCACTCCTTGTGGCTTTTTCTATTCTGTCTCATCTCATGCAAAGATAAAACCAACAAATGTCTGATATGAGCATCTAAAGTGATGACATACTGTACCCTTTGCAGAATGAAATGTCAATCTTATTGTTCACTTTTCAGAACTATACCACTTAAGTTGCAGTTACATTGTATCTACCAATTTCGGATCAAGCACCATTGGCAGCCACTATTTTTATATTGCCTGACAGAGACCTGGTCCCAAAGGTTATATTTGAAATGTTTTGAGAGCAAGGCCAGGGCAACCGTACTCAATACAATTAAATAAGCTCATGGCAAGTTTATAAAGAGTCCAGGAGGCCCAACAGACCCCTGAGCACTTTGCAAACCTAAATTGCACTGGAATTAGCTTCTATGCCGTGCCAACCCCAAACAATGCAAGACTGTGGCGCTTAATCTGCAGTACAAACACACCCTTAGAGCGCTATAGTCCAACGGGAATGTTAAAAATATCTAACTGCTCTAGCCACATAATACAAACAATATAATTGCATAAACACTAAATAAAAATAATTAATGGAATGAATCATGACCATTCTGGGCAAAAGCAACAAAACCCAATTTTCCAGGGGTACCAGATAGAAAGGCCAATTGAGAAGTGTTTATATGCTGAAGTTGAACTTCTCAAACTGTTCTCACAATTTTAATCCATTAACCTCAGGCAATATTAAACTATATACCTAGCAATGGACACATTGGATGTAAATTTGCAAGAAATGAATAAACAACCTTCTGATAATACATAGCAAGGACAGCTGAGGTGGCTCAAAGGAGTCGGACTGGCTGTTGCAATACCCACTTGCTATTATCAAAGGCAGGCTAGGGCTGTCTGGAAGCCTGGAATGCTGAGTTCCTAAAAATAGAACCACGAGCTTGAGTTTGGATTCTGAGAATAGAACAGCTGATGTAGAGAAAGAGCAAACAGAGAAAGGAGAAGGAACAGGTTCGGAGTGTCTGAGTGACACAATGAGGGAGTGAGGCAAGCTCCTAAATGAAAAATGGCTAGGAGGAGAATCAAAAATTAGAAGGTTAAAACATTCAAAAGGGTAGGGTCACCCAAACATCAGGAGAGAAGGGCTTGTAACAGAAAATGTGGAAGCACACCAAATGAAGTAAAAAAAAATGATGCACGCTAGTGAAATGGGCAGGAGATGGGTCGAACAACATAAAAGAACAGAAAATAAGGTAGCTATTGCAAAGAGCACAAGAACCAACTGCACGACTGTATCTAAATCATATCAATGACTTGGATTCAGAAACTGAGTAAATTACTTAGAATTTACAGCATAGAAATGGGCCATTCGGCCCAATAGGTCTATGCCAGTGTTTATGCTCCACATGAGCTTCCTCACACCTTACTTCACCTCGCCCCATCAGCACATCCTTCCATTCCTTTCTCCCTCATGTACTTATCTAGCTTCCCCTTAAATGTGTCTATACTATTCGCCTCAACTGCTCCATGTGGTAGCAGGTTCCACATTCTAACCACTCTCCTGAATTCCTTATTAGATTTATTGGTGACTATCTTATCTTATATTTATATAAAATGTACAGATGATACTAAACTAGGTGGCAGTCAAATCTGGTGAGTTAGTTAAGGATCTACAAAATGAAATAAAATTTGAGTTGGTGAAACATGGCAGGCAAAATTCAATACAGATAAATGGAAGGTAGTACATATTGAAAGTAAACAATGTGTTGAACTATCTCAAGGATGAAGCTGAAAGCCATGTAGGGATGTTTGTAGACTATGCACTCAAAATACCCAGTCACTGTGGAACAGTAAACAATACAAATAGACTTGGAACTATAATATTAAATCTGTATAATTCAAGTTGGAAGTCATCATGCTGAAACAGTGCAGTATTCTCGTCAGGCCATACCTCAAGTACTGTACCCAGGTTTGGTCATCAAACATTCGTCTGGAGGCAATCCAGATTAGAGCCACTAGTCTGATCCCTAATCGCAGAGGATTGATTTATAAGGAAAGACTGGATAAACTGGGGTTCTTCAGCCTTGAAAGGAAAGCATCTAAGGTTGAACCTTAAAGGTATCCAAGATAGTAACTAGTATAGAAAATATAAATCTGGTATACTTGGAACTCTATTCCAAGATAAACCTAGATAGCTGGACAGGTGGGAATGGTACAGGATCCAACCAGTGAAAGGAAATTCTTCACACGGACAAAAAAAACGCATTTGTATAGCACCGTAAAAAGTCTTGAGGTGCAAGGAAAAACTAGAGTCAAAGGAGGTATTAGGAGTGGCCAAAAGCTTGGTCAAAGCTGTGGATTTTAAGGAGGAGAGCCAAATGGACAAGTGGAGGGAACTCCAGTGTTTGGGACCTATGGTGGCTGAAACACAGCTGCCAACAATGGGGATAAAGGGTCCACAAGAGGCTGAAGTCATCGGAACAGAGTTTGCGGGGTGGGAGGTCGTGGATGCAGAACCCAAGGAGATTACAGATAAAGAAGGACAAGGGCATGGAGGGATTTGAGCACAAGAATGAGAATTTTAAATGAGACTCTGTGGGACCCAATATAGATCAGCAACAATAGGGTTAATAGGTGAACAGGACTTGATGCAGGTTGGACACGGGTAGTAAAGTTTTCTATGAGCTGAAATTTAGAGTGGAGGATGAGAAGCAACACTTGAAATAGACTTCCAGATAGCATAAGGAGGCTAAGAGTTATTTGAGAGCCAGATTAACAAATGTAGTTGCTTTGATCAGGGGACTAAAGGTCATCCAGATTGATGACCTAAAGTAGGCAGAATGGTCTTCCTCTGCCCTACTTTTCTCTGACAACTGGAAGGAAAATACAAAAAAGTGAGGAAATAGGAAAAAGAATACAAGGAGCAAGGAATGAAGGCGTCTGTAAAGAGCCTTAAGTACAAGCAAAAAAGGACTACAGTACAGAGGATTGATCAGAAGGAGGGGGAAAGTTCTTCAACATTCATCTGTTCTAATCGGTGTCCATCAAATGTCACCAATGAGCACTTTAAAGTGATTCCATAAAGCAAATATCCAAAAAACACTTTTACTGGGGTGATCTGATAGGTGGTTTGATTGGTTATTGAACATTGGAAATTAAATTGTATTTATTGTAACATGGTACATCATGGTTAATCAGAAGTAATGAAATAGTGTAATTTGGGGGAACACTAAACAGTTCGTTTAAAACTGTTAAATACTACACACAAAGTACATTCCAATGTTGTATCAGTTGAAATTGAACTTACAAAAAAGTGACGTGTGTTGTACAGCAAAATAGCTGGATACAGAACATGCAAATATATAGTTAAATAATATACACACAGGCTATCTGATGGTGTATGAAGGAACTGCTTGTGAAGATGAGCTTACATCATCTGCTTGTGGGTCAGAATGTCTACTCAAGTCAAGTATTTCTTGTGGCCAGACACACCCTACTGAAAAAATTGACGCATATAGCTTCAAAATTAAAATTACTTTCACAGTGGACTCACAATTTAGGTAAGTAGTCAAAACAAAAAATATACCAATTGGTCATTCTTCAGGCTAATAATTCAAGCGAACAAAAGTCTTAACAAATTTACTTCAAAGTGCGAGGCTTGTGTTTAATTTTCCTCCAAATAGTAAGAAAATGAGCATCTCTCTAAAGCTTTACTGTACCAACAGCATTTCTACAACAATTTACAGGATTTGCACTACTGACAAAAAATGTTTGGTATACTGCACCCCAGAGCTAAATTGTAATTGCATAAATACAATTAAAAGCAAAAATACTGAATAATTATCATTGAGCCAGTGCATCGGCTATCTGCTAGCGCTCACATCAAGAATGCAAGCTACTACACTACCAAGTTGCACAAGCTGCAATATCAGTACCATCTCCGTTCAGTCAACACTTCAGAGCAGGTCAATAGTACAATTATGAAAAAACAAGCTAGCATTTTGCAACTAAATCTATAAACAATAGACAACTAAAATATTTTGGTTGTTATTCATTTATTATGGTAACTTAATAGAAATGTTATTGGGTTAAGCAAGACTCACAGTAGGGCTCCCTGTCTTGTCAAATTCAACTATTTAAAATAAGAGTGAACAGTTTAAGAGCAGAGTGCCAGTTTGAATCTCATATTTTGTGCGCTCACTCCTTTTACTTCTATAATTTTCTACTGCATTTAAGATCCACCCATCTCAATTTCCTCGACTCATGAAAGTACAGACTCATGTTGGGGTACAGTTCCAGATGTGCTGGCTACTCTCCACTATCTTTTCAAGTGGCCTCTCGTCACACGAGCCTGAACAGTGATTTTTGGCAGATTAGTCATCAATGGGGGCAGGGGAGGTATTGATTCCAAACAATCCTGTTCTGTCCTCAAAAGTCCAAAGATACCAATTACCAGTAGGGATACTGGCAATAGCAATCAGGAGCAGGAAATTATTTCTCCCTTCTCTAGGTTAGGAGCGCTGTAGCCCCCCTCAAGAACCACCCATCTGAGCTCAACCAACAACAACCTATATTGATATAGCACCTTTAATATGTCCCAAGGCGTTTCACAGGAGCGTTATCAAACAAAATTTGACACCGAGCCACATACGGAGGTATTAGGGCAGATGAGATCAAAGAGGTAGGTTTTAAGGAGCGTCTTAAAGGAGGAAAAAGAGGCGGAGAGGTTTAGGAAAGGAATTCCAGAGCTTAGGGTCTTGGCAGGTGAAGGCATGGCCACCAATGGTTGAGCAATTAAAATCAGGAACAGACTAGATACTGAATCTACGACTTTCTAGTCTCTATAGCTTACTTCCACACTGGGCAATGATTTATCAAATGAGTCAATGGGAAACATGCTGCATTTCTTTTCATCCAACTTAATGGTGTTTGCATTTTAGATTTAACATTTTCAATTAGTCAGTATATATTAGTGATATAAAAGGAACCCCTTGGTAAACTTTGCTAAAAACATACAAGTCAAAATGTTTATGACCTTACTGCTTTGTTGAAGAATTAAAAGCACAGAAGCACATCTGTGATCAGCTATTTTCCACATGGGCAGCCAAGGGACTGTAGGCAAGTGCTCCTGGGAACTTGCAGTCTGATTCCACTCCCCTGGCAGCACATTACACAAAGGCAGGTGGAACAAGCTCATTACTGCATCTATTAATATACTCGACCTGCAGAAAGCATGACAACCACAGGGACTTGGGTGGGTAGATATTTTGATGAAAGTTTTGGGTTTATCAAGACAATGTCAGTAGTGCTGGGTTATACATTCCTCACTTTTGACATCTTGGATGCGAATGGAGCAATCCCTGGCCAGGTACAGCATGGGACAGGTGCAAAATAAAGCTGCAACCTGCTACCAGAGTGTACTTTAACCTCAGGTTTAAAATGGCATCCTATACAGAACAAAGATTAATTTTCATTGAGCACACCATCCAAGCTTACATTCGGAGTTTGCTCACTTAATGTCTAGTTGCACATGTCCTGGATGATTACCCCACCACCAGCTCTGAAAGTGAAGGTAAAACTGATTTTTTATTTAAAAAGGAAGCTTACAATCTTTTTAATCATTATACATAAATTAAGTGCAAATAGTGGATATTAATTGAGGCAGTCAGGGCAGTACCTTGAATATGAGTGAAGTTATTCAGAAGCAAAGGGAAGCTATTGAACAAAAGGCTAAATGGAACATCTCAACAAGAGCAGGCCATGAACATTATTAGCATGCATGAACAGGCCACAAGCAGAATGCTCTGCTTGGTTGGGCAATATTAATGTATGTGGCAATACCATACTCTAAAAATTTGTGCCTAAACTTGGGCGGAACCAAGTTGAAGTCCACCCATGCTGACAAGTGGTGGAGGTCCTATGTCTGCAAATACGCAAGTATTGTGCTAATAACTATACTCATTTCAATTCAGACTGAATTATTACAAAAATATTTTAAAACCATGAATTACAGCTCTAGCGAAACATTAGGGACGAGGTTTGTAAATGGATAGATGGTCAGGAAGGAAAAGTTTTCAAAATTACTGTTTTGCTGCACTCTAGACTGCATATTAAGACCTACTAGTGTCATCTCACCATTGATATTTTTTAAGATTATAATTAACGAACAAAATTTTATATTGCCTGTCCCCCTTAAATTAAGTGTTGGTGTACTCTTTTGTTTTTGGGTGATTAAACAAATTGTCTATAACTTAATAAAACTTTAAATAAACCGTAACAAATTAAATTAAAATTTCATTGGCCTGGGTGATGATGCACTCCAGTCCCCGCGGCACCCACCGGTTGCGGAAGGCCTCAAGTGTGCCGGCGGACACCATGTGCTCCATCTCCAGGGCCACCCGGGTGTGAACATGGACGCGGAAGAGGCGCAGGCAATCTGGCCGAATGACCCCCTCAACCGCCCGCTGCCTGGGCCAGTTGATGGCCTTTTTGGCCAGGCCTAGGAGCAGTCCTACAAGGAGGTCCTCCGATCTGCCCAAGTGCTGGTGTAATATTTGTACTAGCTTGGAGGAATTACTGAAATCCACAATGTGAGAAAGTTTAATATTGGTAGTTATTGCCATTAACTCATCATGTAACTTCAACAATGTACTTAACTCTCTTGCACGAATGGGTACAGCAATTCCTCCAAGCCAGATCCTAGTGCCAGTAGTATACCCTATTAAAGCAACGAGGCTGGGGAATGTCAACTATGGGTTTTTGCAACCACTTGCTTTAGAAGGCAAATATTCATCCAAGACTGCCTCTGCTGGAAATTTGGAAAGTTGCACGACAGAACTATTTTGTCTAAAGGGCAACAATGGTTTATTTCAAGTTATCCAAACTAACTAGAGGTATACAAATACACCTCATGGTGACTCTTCCTCAGTAACTAGCCTGCACTTGTTACTATCCACTAAGGGGAATTGTGGAAAGGAAACCACATCAACAACTTGTATTTATATAGCACCTTTTAACATAGTAAAACGTCCCAAAACGCTGCACAGGAGTATTTTAAGACAAACAAATTTGACACCGATCCACAAGGATAAATTAGGGCAGATGACCAAAAAGCTTGGTCAGAGAGGTAGGTTTTAAGGAGCGTCTTAAAGGAGGAAAGAGAGGTAGTGAGGTGGAGAGGTTTAGGCAGGGAATTCCAGAGCTTAGGGCCTAGGCAACAGAAGGCACGGCCACCAAAGGTTGAGCGATTATAATCAGGGATACTCAAGAGGGCAGAATTAGAGTGCAAATATCTCGGGGGGGGGGGGGGGGGGGGTTTGTGGGGCTGAAGGAGATTACAGAGATAGGAAGGGGCAAGGCCATGGAGGGATTTGAAAGCAAGGATGAAAATTCTGAAATCGAGGCACTACTTATCCTATCACTCAATGGTACAACACACTCAGATTCCAGTGTGCTCCACTACCACTTCACTCTAAAGACAAGTACAATTTAAGACACTGATGCCAGTGAAGACCTAGTGATAAACCCAAGACATTGAAATTTTAAATACAAAGGCTTCGCATTTCCCAGACAGCCCTACAGTAGGTCTGTATTTAAATCAGAATGATTCCAAAGCCTTTTCGATATGTTATAGATGTCTACTTTAGATTGAACACGATCATCTAACAGGAAATTCTAGCTACTTTCAACCCATAATAGACTATGATTCTATGGGAATGACCAGAGAAAAGGGATTATAGCAGATAACTAGTTGAAAAGCTAGCATCAACACAGGCTCAATAGACTAAATGACCTTCTTCTGTGTTATAATTTCTATGATTTCGATTCTAATTCAATAAGCAAAGGCCGCTACCACATGCCCAACAATTTGGCTACAAAAATATGAGGAAATATGTTGATAGAGAAAATGATCTCCCAAATTACCTTTACTTACATTTAACTTTGCAGAGTGAGGTGGAATGACACTGCCTACATAAAATCTGACAGGTTGCTTCCCCTTTAAGTGAAACATTTGCAAAGAATTATGAGCATTTGTTAACATGGAGTACTGATGACAATTAAAAAAAAACTCAAAAAGATGGGGTTTTTTGCTTTTGGGATATGGGCAAAAATCACATTTATTTCCCATCCCCAACAATCCTGATAAACAAGTGGCTTGCTCTGCCATCTCAAAAGGGCATTAAGATTCAAATGCAATGTGGGACTGGAGTCATGTGTAAGCCAAACATAGGGATGGCACGTTCCATTTCTCTTAGGACATCAGTGAACCAGTTAGTTTTTAATAATCATCTGGCAGTTTTCGTGGTCATATTTTTGGTGCTAGAAATTACTAAATTTATCAAATCCAATTTCATAGCTTGTCATGGTGGAATTTGAACTTTTGACTTCTGGTTGAGATTTCAAATCCCAACATGGCATGTTGTGAAACTGAATTACTGAGCACAACTGTGGGGGAAGTTAAATCATCAGTGGATAATCAAATTCAAAGTACATTTACCATCAATACGTAATCTTATTCAGCACTCCCTCCTCATTATGTTCAGTAACAAGGAGTGCAGGCGAGGCTCACCACTTAATGATTTTAAAAAAAAATGAAATGGACACAACAAAAGGATGGCAATGATTTTTTTTAAACTGAGTGTGCAGATGGTGAAACTCAAGTTAATTACAAATTTTGCCACAGATTCAAGATTTAATCAAACAAGTAAAAATGTAAATATCATCAACTGCCCTTGCACATAGGCAATGGCCCATAATCAAATGCTACGAGAATCTTAAGTTTAAATCAATTTACTGGCTGCAATCCAACTGTGAAGCTATACTGTTCCACCACTAATCCATTGGGAAAACATTTAGTATTCCAAATCTATACCTAAATGTAAAAAAATACTCACTGAACCTCATTTGTCTTCACATATGGGGGGAGACGAGAAGGGAGGGGGAGGGGGGAGACGAGAAGGGAGGGGGGCAAAGAAACTAACTTACTTTGTGACTACATTGCCAAGGTCCCAATAGCCTGCACTAACGTATTAATCAAATACAAGTGATGTACTGAATAGTGTCAGTATCAAACAACTGCCAAGTGCACACAGTACAGGGAATCTTTAAAAGCAAAGATCATCTGCAAATATATTTAAACAAATAACACGCATTATTTTTAAAGAGTGAAATAAATTTCAAAAGTTACATTTTCAGCAACGGGTTGGTAGATCTATTGTTGCCTGTTGAGCTAACAAAACAACGAACGTCACCAAATGTTCTTGTTTTGAGGGCTCCTATAAATAGTCCTGTGACAAGTTTATGTAACAAGTCTGGGTGTAAACATTGTATTATAATTTGGATAATCATCAAGGTGAAAGGAAAATCGTTCCGATTTTTTGTTAAATCCACGTGATGGTGCTTGTTTTTTTTTTGCAATTAGATTTTTGGAAAGGGACTTCTTTGTTCTGTGCTCATGGGTATTTCTGTGGTGGCAACAAACTGAACGTTAACATGTCGGTCACGCCATTGATTTACATAAAGGTTCGTTGCCAAAATGGAGGATATAATCCGATGAGACGGCATGAAACCGGATCCACCCCAGGCTCCCCGACTTCGAGAAGGTTTCACGGACCCAAAAATAGACAAAACATTCAATCTCGTTACTACATACAAATCAAATGGCTTCCTAAGTAAATTTAAAAAAAATGTTTCTTCCCCAGTTTGATATATAAAACTTACCACAATGAGCGGTGTCTTTTTTTTTAAATGGACAAATGAATATTTTTTTTATAGTTTTTTTTTAAAAAGCCAAGCATGCACAAGTTTCAACTGTTTATATTATATATATTTTTTTATAAAAAAAGGACAGGAAAAAGCCCTACCCAGCAACCATTTACATTTACTGTACAGAGAGAGAGAAATACAAACTGTATAGTATTCACCTCCCATGAGCTGATTTTTTTCCGGAAAATAAGGTTAAAATTAAAACAGGCAGAGAAAGAGAGAGAGACAGAGAGAGAGAAAAAGAGAATGGCAATGTTAAAAACTTATTTTTAAAATAATTTCAGAATGGTTGATATATAAGAATGTTACTCGACCTTTCGTTCCCTGCAAGCTCAGACTCTGTCATGTTTAGAACATCATTTTTGTCAACTGGGGTTGGGGGATTGGAGAAAAGGCTTTCAAAAGCCATTTTTTCCCCACACAACAGTACAAGACTGTGTGAGAGAGAGAGAGAGTCTCACTGAGACGTTGCTGGTGTGACTGTTGATAAAAATAAATAAAATAAAAATCTCACGGTAAATTTGATGAGAGAACAGTATTTTTTCTTTTTTTAAGAAAAAAACACAAGAGCGTTCAATCTTACGCGAGTTCTTATTTGGTTAAACTGTTTGCGTATTGGTTCTAAAGAGTTTGATACCCCTCTTTTTCCGCCGGTTTTGTTCTTGGTGATTTTGGTTGGCGAGAGCAAAAAAAAGGAAAATTTTCACACGCTGTGGTTATTCCTCACAAACATGGCGCTCGATGCTTTCTAGTGCAGCGACGGTGACAGGGTTCTCTACCGATTTTACACAGAGGAAACGAATGAGCCCTCGCACCCAGCCTCAACCGAACCTGATACCCGCGGGAACCCCGCCCCCCTCACGCTCCCATTGGCTGTCTGCACTTACCAGGCACCACCCTCGCCGCTGGTAAATAGAGCGGCCGCTCGCTCCTGATTGGCGGACCGGAGTGTCAATCTAGCGAAGGCGGACGGAGGGAGCAGTTTCCGGTAGCAGGTTCGGTTGACGAGGAGATTCTTGGAAAAAAAAGGGCGGACGCGCGCGCACACACACACAAGGCAGAGGGCGGATTGATATTTGCGAGAGCGCTGTGGTGATCTAGGTAGGTAGGTGGGTGGGGTTAATGAAAGTTAATCATCCTTTATTTTAAATCATTCTTGCCATGACATTTTTCTTTCAAACTCGTTTCTTGCAAAAGAACGGATGTTCTGTCGGCGATCACAAGATTTTCGCTTTTCCACATGGAGAGTGATAAAAGTTGGGGACGACCATTTAGCCCGAAAGAACATTCGAGATAATCTGACAAAATGGCGCCGACAGGAAATGGTGGGAGATGAGAAGTGAACATTTAGTCTACAAAACCCTTTATCATCAAAACTCAGGCGCAGGCGAAGTGTAATTCTCCCTTTTTAGTGTTTACTGAGGTATAGGGAAATAGTGAGTTTTTCGAGATAATGTATACAGATATTTCTCATGTAAATGGTGTTTTCTTACAAGATAATAAATTTGCAGTGATAAAGGGAATAAGCAATATTGCTCAATGGCAACATTGAATTTTCATTTGAAAAGTACAGGGAAATTTGGCTGACAAGGTGTGAAGGATGCTTATGATTGAAAGAATATAAACATCTTAAGTGGTAGATAATATATTACCCCCAATTTTTTTAATTTTGTTTTTCTTTCAAGGTACTGACCCTCTTGCTGGGTATGAGAGACTAGACAGTGAATTGGCAGCCTAAACCCATCCAAAACTAGTGAGAGACTAGACAGTGAATTGGCAGCCTAAACCCATCCAAAACTAGTGTCCTAATTAGCATCAAGTCCCGTTCACCCATCACCCCTGTGCTCACTGACCTACATTGGCTCCTCGTTCAGCAATGCCTCGATTTCAAAATTCTCACCCTTGTTTTCAAATCCTTCCATTGCCTCGCCCCTCTCTAATCTCCAGCCCCACAACCCCCTGACATATCTGCACTCCTGTAATTCTGCCCTCTTGAGCATCCCTGATTATAATTGCTCAACCATTGGTGGCCGTGCCTTCAGTTGCCGAGGCCCTAAGTTCTGGAAATCCCTGCCTCTCTTTTCTCCTTTAAGAAGCTTTTGGTCATTTGCCCTAATGTAGCTCAGTGTCAAATTTTGTTTTATAACACTCTTGTGAAGCGTCTTGGGAGATTTTACTACGTTAAAGGTGCTATATAAATACAAGTTGTAATTGATCGTGGGGGGATATCACTGGTTTGCTCGGCTGAATTACGCGCTGCTGTTACCGTCTGAGCAACTGGGTGAGCCCTCACTATTTCCTAACACCCTATCAAGCAAAAGCTTCTCCAAGGCTTGCATACTGCTCGCACCGTCTGTTCCTCTCTCACGCACTTCCTCGTGCCTGCCCCCTTGCCCCCCCCCCCGGGCTGTTCAATATAGTGTACAGTGAAGTGAAAACTTTTATTTTCCCTTTAGCTGAAAGGTAACCCGACAGGTTCAGCAACATGCCTGTTGAATACTTCACCGCACGTCGCCTCCCTGCTCTTCCTGAAGTGAGATTCGGTTTGGTGGCACCTGTTGGGAACACTGGTACTGGTTCAGGTGTAACCCTCCACCTCCTTTCAGGGTTTTTTCTCCTCCCCTGCTGCTGTTTACCAGCCTGTCTGTGTGGATTCCAGTTGAGAACCACTGGATTATTCTTCCATTATTATCCAAATACATGAGAGGGCTGTTATCATATCCAATTAGCAAATTATAACAACAAGAGTGTTCTGATTGACCTTGGGCAATGCTACATCACCGGATATTGGCATATGAAGTCTCTTCAGTTAACTGAGCATGTGGGCTTACCTACAGGAATGATCAAGAAAACCATCTGGTGCAGCCTATAAGCTTGAACATCGTCCTCTTTCCTGTCTCCCCCCAATCCAGCTATCCGTCTCCTCCCTTCTCTTCTCCCCCTACCCCTTTGTTTCTCTCCTTTTTCTTCCCCTTGCCTCTGGTCTCGTTCCCCAACCCCTCTGGTTTCTCTCCTGCCCCCTCCTTCCATTCTCGCTCCCTCACATCTCCATTAATCGCTCTCCCCATCTCTCAGTCTTTTTCCCACTACACCTCAGTTTCTTTTTCCCATCTCTGTCTCCCCCCCCTGCTTTTCCCTGTATCTCACTATCTCGTGCTCTCAATGTTTACTCCTCTCTACCTGCCCGATCTCTCTCTCTTCCTCCCCCAATCTCCCCCACACTCCTTTCCCCCCGGCTGCATCAGTCTCTTTCGCGTCGCCATCCCTCTCCTCCCTCCACTGGTCTCAATCTCTTTTACCCTCCCCTGCGTTTTGTCCTCTCTCTCTCCCTGTACCCTATCTCATTCCTCTCTCTCTACTCCCCCTCTGCATCAATCTTTTTCCACCTCTTTCTCTGTACCTCCATCTCTCTCTCCCATACCTCTCTCTAACTCCATCTGTCTCCCATTCCTCTCTGTACCCCCTTCTCTCTGCATCAATCGTCCCCACCTCTTTCGCTGTACCTCCGTCTCTCTCCCATTCCTCCTGCTGTACCTCCAAATCTCTCTTCCTGTCACCCTTCCTGATCGCTCTCTCTCCCTATCTCACCTATTCCTCTCTCTCTACCTCCATCTCTCTCCCCCGTCACTCTTCTACATCTATCTCTCACTGTACTCCCATCTCTCCCTTTACTCACTCTACCTCCATATTTCCCTCTCCTATTCCTCTCTTTGCACCCCATCTCTCTCTGTCTCTCGCCTGGTCGCTCTTTCCCCATCTCTTTCTGCACCTTCATATCTCTCTCCCTGGCAATTAATTCTTACAGCTGATAGGCTCTCAATCAAGCATCTGTTGGCACGCAGTTTTTTTCCCCTCCTTTTCCTTTTCCTGCAGCGCACAGCCGCCGCTGCCACCATAGTAACCATTAACCACCCCATTCAGCAGTGCCTGGCCGCTCCGCACCATCATCAATTTTGTGATTGTACTTGTACAACATCATTGTTGGTGTTTGACATGATTTCTGAGAGGTTTCCAACACTGGCTTCTGAAGAAGTGGGAGCGAATCTGTGAACCAAAAGTGGTTTTAAGATGTACCTGAAAGAATCCTAGAAATTTTCTCTTGAATTGCTTCCCTTTTATTAACTGATAAAGTCTTCTCTTGGGCAAAACCAGAATGGCTTACAATGGTGAGGATTCTGCAGAGGGAACCTGTGGAACGAGAGTTGTCCAATAAATTTTCAGCACTGGAGGTGGACAAAGATGGAACTGCAGGTCATGGTAACCCTGAGCAAGCCAGTGCTATAGGGCAGCAAGTGGTTGCTCAAGGGGAACAGGAAATAGATAAGATTAAAGGATCATAATAGTTTTAGGGCATTTCTTAGTAAGGAGGGTTGAAAGGATCTTGTGAAAGCATGACGGAGCCCAGGTGCCAGGCTTTGAGACTTAATCGAGTGGATTGATGAGATCCTGTGACGGGAAGGGGAGATACAACAACTTGTATTTATATAGCGCCTTTAACGTAGTAAAACGTTCCCAAAGTGCTGCACAGGAGTATTTTAAGACAAAAAATTTGACCCTGATCCACATAAGGATAAATTAGGGCAGGTGACCAGAAGCTTGGTTAAAGAGGTAGGTTTTAAGGAGTGTCTTAAAGGAGGAAAGAGAGGTAGCGAGGCGGTCAGGTTTAGGGAGGGAATTCCAGAGCTTGGGGCCCAGGCAACAGAAGGCACGACCACCAAAGATTGGCGATTATAATCAGGGATACTCAAGAGGGCAGAATTAGAGGAGCACAGATATCTTGGTTGGGGGGGAGGGGGGTTTGTGGGGCTGAACGAGATTACAGAGATAGGCAGGGGCGAGGCTATGGAGGGATTTGAAAACAAGGATGAGAATTTTGAAATCGAGGCGCTGCTTAACTGGGAGCCAATGTAGGTCAGTGAGCACAAGGGTGATGGGCGAACGGGACTTGGTGCGAGTTAGGACACGGGCAGCCGAGTTTTGGATCACCTCAGGTTTACGTAGGGTGGAATGTGGGAGGCCAGTCAGGAATGCATTGGAATAGTCAAGTCTAGAGGTAACAAAGGCATGGATGAGGGTTTCAGCAGCGGATGAGCTGAGGCAAGGGTGGAGACGGACGATGTTACGGAGGTGGAAGTAGGCGGTCTTTGTTATGCTGCGGATATGTGGTCGGAAGCTCATTTCAGGGTCAATTATGACACCAAGGTTGCGAACAGTGTGGTTCAGCCTCAGACAGATGTTAGGGAGAGGGATAGAGTCAGTGGCTAGGGAATGGAGTTTGTGGCGGGGACTGAAAACAATGGCTTCGGTCTTCCCAATATTTAATTGGAGAAAATTTTTGCTCATCCAGAACTGTATGTCAGACAAGCAGTCTGACAATTTAGACACCGTGGAGGGGTCGAGAGAAGAGGTAGTGAGATAGAGCTGGGTGTCGTCAGCGTACATGTGGAAACTGATGCTATGTTTTCAGATGATGTCACCAAGGGGCAACATGTAGATGAGAAATAGGAGGGGGCCAAGGATAGAAACCAGAGGTCTTGGTTCACAGGAGAACCAACAACGTGGATAGGTGTAGATTGGAGGTCCTATAAGAATTGAAGAAAATTACTTCCAGGATAGTAATTGCAGGATTACATCCTGCACCTATTGGAGGCAGACAGATTAGGCAGGTCAATGCGTGGCCCATCACGTGAGGGAAAGTGTAAAATTCTTGGTTCACTTTGGGGAGGAAAGGTAGTAGCTTGGTTGATAGGATAAATATAACAGTTTGGAAGGGTTTGAACTATTGAAGCAGATGGAGTGCTGTATTACTGTGAACGAGCTCGTGAGGCATGTGAATACAGCAAGGAATGATCCAAGATGAGTACTAGCTGTATAAAAGATACAGTGACTGAATTAGGGAACTAAACATCATAGGAGTTACTGAAATCTGGCTAAAGGAAGATGATGAGTGGGGAACAAATCTGCAGGAAGGATGAAGAGGGAAAGAATGGGGGTGAAATGGCACAGTTTAACAGGGAAAGTTTATATGTCACTAAGGAAGGAATTGGGATTCTGCACAGAGTCTTCAGTAGATCGGGAAGCTAGAAAGGGGAAAAAGTTAGTGGTAGGAATATATTATAGACTGCCACAAAGCAAAAAGGAGGTTGATGTATTGCAGTAGGTCATAACAAAAATGAGTGCTTAAGAACATAAGAAGCAGGAGTAGGAGTAGGCCATACGGCCCCTCGGGCCTGCTCCGCCATTCAACAGGATCATGGCTGATCCGAACCTAGACTCACGTCCACTTCCTGCCCGCTCCCCGTAACCCCTAATTCCCTTATCAGCTAGGAATCTGTCTATCTCCGTTTTAAATTTATTTAATGTCGCAGCTTCCACAGCTCTCTGAGGTAGCAAATTCCATAGATTTACTACCCTCTGAGTGAAGAAGTTTCTCCTCATGTCAGTTTTGAAACGGCAGCCCCTTATTCTAAGATTATGCCCCCTAGTTCTAGTCTCACCCATCAGTGGAAACGTCCTCCCCGCATCCACCCGATCAAGCCCCCTCACAATCTTATATGTTTCGATAAGATCGCCTCTCATTCTTCTGAATTCCAATGAGTAGAGGCCCAACCTACTCAACCTTTCCTCATAAATCAACCCCCTCATCTCCGGAATCAACCGAGTGAACCTTTTCTGAACTGCCTCGAGAGCAAGTATATCTTTTCTTAAATATGGAAACCAAAACTGTACGCAGTATTCCAGGTGTGGCCTCACCAGTACCATGTATAACTGAAGCAAGACTTCCCTGCTTTTATACTCCATCCCCCTTGCAATAAAAGCCAAGATTCCATTGGCCTTCCTGATCACCTGCTGTACCTGCATACTAACCTGTGTTTCATGCACCAGGACCCCCAGATCCCTTTGTACTGTAGCACTTTGCAGTTTCTTTCCATTTAGATAATAACTTGCTCTTTGATTTTTTCTGCCAAAGTGCATAACCTCACACTTTCCAACATTGGCCCTGAAATTAGGATCGGGAGCTTGCCGCGCACGCAAGCCCCCGATGTGCACTTACCCGGCGCGCTGACATTTCAATCCTGGCCCGCATTGCATTTCCTCTCACTGGCCTGCTTGAGGTCCTGCCGCGCTGTGCGTGCGTGACCCAGCGGCGTACTTAGTGCGATGAGCCAGCTGGGATCACGTGAGCACAGGGCAACCAATGGGAGGTTGCAAAAGTTCATTCATGAGTTTGATAGAGCTGTCAAACTCATGAAAACTCCTGGCCCCAAAACACTACTTAAACTTGAAAGAAAATTAAAAAAAAAACATTGCACTACTTAAATGAACCATAAATAACTGTAAACAACTATTTTAAACAATAATTTTAAAATTTGAAAAAAATTATATAAAAAATCGGGGCTAAAACTAAACTTACCTCACTGTAAATTCTTTAAAAATAATAAACCTGTGGAAATTTTTTTAATAAATTGTATTAATAGACAACTTACCTGTAAAACTAAGTACTTACGTGTGGTTTTTCAATGCGTAAAAACTGGAGGCCTTTACACACGCGCAACTCTCTAAAAATAAAGGAAATCCAAGTCGCACGCGCTGCCTGTGTAGTCGCACGCGTTCAGCCTCTTAACCCCTTGGGTCAGAGGAGAGGAAATGCTGGTTTTCCCCGCATGCGCTGTGCATGCTGAAAACTGGCAATTCCTCCGGGCACACGCGTGAGTACCCCGTCTGTACTCACGCGTTGGGAGAGGAATTACTGGGCCATTATATTCCATCTGCCAAATTTCTGCCCACTCACTTAGCCTGTCTATGTCCTTTTGCAGGTTTTTTATGTCCTCCTTACTCACTGCTTCCCCTCCCATCTTTGTATCGTCGGCAAACTTGGATACGTTGCACTTGGTCCCCTCCTCCAAATCGTTAATATAGATTGTAAAGAGTTGGGGTCCCAGCACTGACCCCTGCGGAACACCACTAGTTACTGAATGCCAACCCGAGAATGAACCATTTATCCCAACTCTCTGTTTTCTGTTAGATAGCCAATCTTCCACCCATGCTAGTATATTACCCCCAATCCCGTGATTTTTTATCTTGTGCAGTAATCTTTTGTGTGGCACCTTGTCAAATGCCTCTTGGAAGTCCAAATACACCACATCCACTGGTTCCCCTTTATCCACCGTTTGTTACGTCCTCAAAGAATTCGAGCAAATTTGTCAAACCTCAATTGTAATCATGGGGATTTAAATCTTGACACAAAATGGGTCATACAGTGGTGGAGAGAATCCCTATGCAGGTGAGAGTTTATTGAAGTATTTCAACAACTTTTTCTTAAACAACAGGTGAAGTGAGAAAACTCTCAAAGGGGTAAGGCAATATTGGTTTTGCTCATAACTAATGAGGAAGTAATGGGCCAAGTTAAAGTAATTGAATATTTGGAGTCAAGTTATCGTGAAGTTTTTTTCTTGTTTTGTTTGTCAGTTAAAGACTAATGCCAGATCTAGTTTAGTATTCTGCTGTTTCCTGAAGACAAAGAAAATCAATTGCATATACAGGTTAGAAACAGTATCTGAAATAATCCCCAAAAAAAGTTCATACTCCTGGGCATGTTATAAAACTCCTCTAGGTGTCAGGACATGTGAAAACACTGAGGACATAGGAACCTACAAAAGTAGTCCTAAACACAGCAACAAAAAATATCTAGGGTACGAAAGGTTAATAGAACCCAAAAGCTCATGGGGAGGAAATAAAACACCCTAACTACTCTTATACACTTCCTCATGGCTGGTTTCAGAGCAATGTTGGTAGAAAGCTGGCAACTAGTTGCTACTGGCACCCTCAAGTTAAGGAGCATGTGTGCTGCAGGCAGACCCAAGAGGAATACATATTATTCATCATAATGTCACTGAGCAACAGATTAAACTGTTTTCTTCTGCAACTAAAAACCTGAAAACAGAAATGACTAAGTTTTCCTGATTATGCAAAGAAAGAAAGAACAAATGTGCATTTATATAGTGCCTTTCACAACCTTGGGACGTCCCAAAGTGCTTCACAGTCACTGAAATATTTTTGAGGCATAGTCACTGTTATATACGGAAACTAAACATAATGGATGTCTTAGCTTCTGTTAATTTAATGGATGTCTTAGCTTCTGTTAATTCCCCATACAGTACCATCATTCTAATCAGTCATATTTTTCCTATGCCACAGTTGTTTCCAAGGCTGTAGTTGTGGTTTTCCTTCTAACAAGGGAATGTGGAATTGTTCCCACACTCTTGGGCAAGAGCTCATTGTGCTCTTTTTTAATACATTGGTATTCGCGTTCTCTTTCTTGTCTGTCTGTTTTTCTTTAGCAATAAGGGATATTTATACAAAAGCTAGCCAGTCTCGTGTGGTGCTATGAATGACAGCTGACTTTTCCATTAATACCACTCACTGAGGGGTGGTTTAAAGCTCTCTCTAACTGCTGCAGCTGTTCACCAAGGTTCAGATGTGCTGCATTGCTCCCTGCTCTTTGTGTGACATTGCCCAGTGTCACTCAGACTTCCTAGCAGCTCCCTGACAACCACAAGAATGTGGTTCAAGGCTTTCTGTCGTTTTCTCTCCAGTGCTGGGAGTGAATGTTTCAGCATCAACCAGCAGTAAAACAAAATGTCATGTGGTTTGGTTGATAAATTATGATAAAATAGTCATACTGTGAAAGCTATGCCAGCTGCTGATTGTGGAGACTTTTCCTGAGAATTATCTTGTGTTTTGTGGGGCTTCCCAGTAATTCAGTTACCATAGAAAGGTATTTGCATAATCGTGAACAGAAAGTATTCTTCTTCAACTTCATCCTTGGCTATTTCAGCACCAAACATATGAGAAGACCTCCCTTGGCATTGCTCACAGTAACTCAGCAGATACAGCCTGTGGTTTTACTATAGAAACATTCTTTTTTTCCCTTCTAATTCTACTTCTCTCTCCTGCTCATCTGTGGTTTTTCTTGTTTCTTGATATTCACCTAGTTCATTTGCTCTTGTATTAACTTAAAATCAGCTGATTTTTCTTGTCCATGTCTCAACTTTTGATACGGGAGTGCATGCCTGATCCAAGAACAGACTTCCGTTCACTCTCCTATAGATTTCCCGATGAATAGATATTGCAGTGCCCCGCATCTGTGGGAATTCCTGCAGGAAAATAGTGCCCAAAAACAAAGCACAGAACAGTAAGTAAGGAAAGCTAGTAAAATAGGGGCGAGCATAGCAAAGGGGGAAGTAGTTTTATGTTCAAATAGACCATGAACAGGCTGCATAGTCCATCTGTTAAAAGGGAAGGGAACTGCTGATACGAGAGTCTGCTTAATCAGGATACAGCACATCAGGCTGTATGAGTGATAAACCAGGACATCACAGGGCACATGAAACATGGTAGGCAGGCTTATGAGATCTTTAGAAGATTTAACAGGGCATCAATATCAATAAACAGTCTTGCCGTGGAAGTGGCATTTGTGGAGTAATGTTCTTCGCCGGATGCAACTGTTGCACTTCCTGTTGGAATCTGGTGCAGGTTGTAACCAGGAAGAAGAGCTGGAGTGGGGTTTGAGGCTTGAATAGAAGGGCCATAAAGAAATGTGGGAGTGGGGATTCGGATATGAGCAACTGCTGGGAAGAGGAACAGGGTGAGAATGGATGGCAGTGAGGCTGTATCATAAAAATGCTGGTCATGTTGGGCTGGGTCACCTGGGAGACGAAGGTAGTAGGTGCAACAGTGCTACCTACTGTTCAGAGACCTACACTGCAAGGTAAGTAATGATAAATTAAGTATGTAGGACATTTAAGCAATGTTAAACAAGGCATGACAATAGTGACATGGGAAATAAGTTTGACAGGAGTTGCAGAACTCTTAGAATATACATGAATTTAAATATATGTAGGGATTGCTGTAAAACATTTTCATATAAAAAGAATATCTGTCACTGTTCATTCCTAAGATTACCTTGCTGCCAAGGATGCTCCCGTACATGTTAAATTATGATAATGGTAACAAGACAATTTGCCATTGCTATCATTCTTTATCCATGTCTGCAATGTAATCTGAGATTAGTTTTATTTAAAAAAAAAATTTTGAACCAACCCTTTAGAAGTCATCTAAAGTGCTTTTAACCATCTCATTTAGGCTGCAGGAAAAATTGTACCAGTCAGTATTGAATTTTCAAATCACTGACTTGTGATTTGATGCAGAAACACAAAAGGGGGGGTTGCTGGGGGTTGAATGGAGGACTTTAAAAGACTTTAAGAGGACATAGACAGGTTAGCAGATGTGGCAGCGGTAAATTAATGTGGAGAAATGTGCGGTAATGCTTTTTTGGAGGAAAAAAGGACTTGGAGTATACACTCAATGGAAACATAAGAAGTAGGAGCAGGAGTAGGCCATACAGCCCCTCGGGCCTGCTCCGCCATTCAATAGGA
Organism: Somniosus microcephalus; assembly: GCF_052327205.1. NCBI lineage: Eukaryota > Metazoa > Chordata > Chondrichthyes > Squaliformes > Somniosidae > Somniosus > Somniosus microcephalus. The sequence continues at coordinate 214,642,781 of NC_140995.1, read as the reverse complement.
TCATGGCTGATCCAAATCTAGACTCACGTCCACTTCCCTGCCCTCTCCCCGTAACCCCTAATTCCCTATTCTGCTAGGAAACTGTCTATCTCCGTTTTAAATTTATTGAATGTTGCAGCTTCCACAGCTCTCTGGGGTAGCAAATTCCATAGATTTACTACCCTCTGAGTGAAGAAGTTTCTCCTCATCTCAGTTTTGAAAGGGCAGCCCCTTATTCTAAGATTATGCCCCCTAGTACTAGTCTCACCCATCAGTGGAAACACCCTCCACGCATCCACCCGATCAAGCCCCCTCACAATCTTATATGTTTCGATAAGATCGCCTCTCATTCTTCTGAACTCCAATGAGTAGAGGTCCAACCTACTCAACCTTTCCTCATACGTCAACCCCCTCATTTCCGGAATCAACCGAGTGAACCTTCTCTGAACCGCCTCGAGAGCAAGTATATCTTTTCTTAAATATGGAAACCAAAACTGCACGCAGTATTCCAGGTGTGGCCTCACCAATACCCTGTATAACTGCAGCAAGACTTCCCTGTTTTTATACTCCATCCCCCTTGCAATAAAAGCCAAGATTCCATTGGCCTTCCTGATCACCTGCTGCACCTGCATACTAACTTTTTGTGTTTCATGCACCAGGACCCCCAGATCCTTTTGTACTGTAGCACTTTGCAGTTTCTCTCCATTTAGATAATAACTTGCTCTATGATTTTTTCTGCCAAAGTGCATAACCTCACACTTTCCAATATTATATTCCATCTGCCAAATCTCTGCCCACTCACTTAGCCTGTCTATGTCCTTTTGCAGGCTTTTTATGTCCTCCTCACTCACTGCTTTCCCTCCCATCTTTGTATCGTCGGCAAACTTGGATATGTTGCAGTCGGTCCCTTCCTCCAAATCGTTAATATAGATTGTAAAGAGTTGGGGTCCCAGCACTGACCCCTGCGGAACACCACTAGTTACTGATTGCCAGCCCGAGAACGAACCATTTATCCCAACTCTTTGTTTTCTGTTAGATAGCCAATCTTCCACCTATGCCAGTATATTACCCCCAATCCTGTGATTTTTTATCTTGATCAGTAATCTTTTGTGTGGAACCTTGTCAAATGCCTTTTGGAAGTCCAAATACACTACATCCACTGGTTCCCCTTTATCCACCCTGTATGTTACATCCTCAATTCGAGCAAATTTGTCAAACATGACTTCCCCTTCGTAAAACCATGCTAACTCTGTCCTATTAAATTATGTTTATCCAAATGCTCTGTTACTGTTTCCTTTAATAATGGACTCCAACATTTTGCCAACCACAGATGTTAGGCTAACTGGTCTATAATTTCCAGCTTTTTGTCTACTTCCCTTCTTAAATAAGGGTGTTACATTAGCAGTTTTCCAATCTGCCGGGACCTTTCCTGAGATGTTGCAGGGTGTGGATGAGCAGAGAGGGTTTCAAATATATAATTCCTTGCAAGTGCAGATGGTAAAACCATAAAAAAGCCAATAAGTTTTATACAGAGTACAAAAGCATAGTGATAAAATTTATATGTGGCAATGTTTAAGCCACAATTATGGAAAGGACTTTAAAGCCATAGAGATCTTACACCAGGATGATGCCAGAGAGACAGAAGTATGAGGTGATTTTGGCAGAAGGAACAGGGAGAGGCAATATACACTTAATGGCACAGTTTTAAAGAGTGTGCAGGGACAGAGGGACCTGGGAGTTAATGTGCATAGGTCCCTGAAGGTGGCAGGACATATTGAGAGAGTGGTTAACAAAGCATATGGGATCTTGGGCTTCATAAATAGAGGCATTGAGTACAAAAGTAGAGAAGTTATGCTGAACCTTTATAAAGTGCTGGTTAGGCCACAACTGGAGTACTGCATCCAGTTCTGGTCACCACACTTTAGGAAGGATGTGAAGGCCCTTGAGAGGGTGCAGAGGAGATATACCAGAATGGTTCCGTGGATGGGGATCTTAGCTACAAGGACAGGTTGGAGAAGCTGGATTTGTTTTCATTAGAGCAAAGGAGGTTGAGGGGTGATTTGATAGAGGTGTACAAGATTATGATGGGTTTGGATAGGCTAGACGGGGAAAAGCTGTTCCCACTAGTTGATGGTACAAGGACTAGGGGACACAGATTTAAGGTTTTGGGCAAGAGATATAGAGGGAATGTGAGGAAAAACCTCTTTATGCAGCGAGTGGTGAGGACCTGGAATTCACTCCCGACGGAAGTGGTGGAAGCGGAGACACTCAATGTTTTCAAGGGAAGACTGGATAGGCACTAGGGAAATAAACTTGCAGGGCTACAGGGATAGAGCGGGGGAATGGGACTGACTGGATTGCTCTACAGAGAGCCGGCACGGACTCAATGGGCAGAATGGCCTCCTTCTGTGCTGTTATGACTCTGACTTGAGATACTAGGATTATTTCCATCAGCAGAGAAGTTTAAGAGGAGAATAAGTGGAGTGTTATAAAATTATGAAGCGGTTTGAAAGGTGGAATAGAGAAGGACTATTTCCTCTGGCTGGTGGGTCATTAATTTAAATTAGTTTTGGTTTGCTCTAACAAAGTGTTGGCACCGTCATGATAGGTCAAATGCGCACCATTTGTGCTGTAAACTTATGTGGTTCTAAATTGTTTCTTTAATGCATCAAAGATACCCCAAAATATTAGAGCAAGCCAAAGGTCAAAAAATAGCTGTTATGAGGGTTGCACAGTGGGTTGGTATACTGATGTGCTACATTATAGAGGGGTGTAATGTAGATATGCAGCTGTTTATTCTCCATGCAAGAATTTCCAATGTCAGTCTGCTTTTATGAGAATGTTCCAAACAGATATAGTTTTCTTCTCTATAGAAAGGGCAAATTGGAGATCAGGTCAATACATGTATACTTGACCTTTTATAGAGCAGGTAATTCAGAATGACCTTGAAAGAGAATAACAACAGGAAAAGTAAGAAAGAAAGATTTGCATTTATATAGTGCCTTTCAGAATGTCTCAAAGAATTTTACAGCCAATTAAGTACTTTTGAAGTGTAATGTTGTAAAGTAGGGAATGCGGTAGCCAATTTGCGCATAGCAAGGTCCCACAATCAGTAATGCGATAATGACCAGATAATTATTTTTGGTGACATTGGTTCAGGGATAAATATTGGCCAGGGCCAACGTTCGTGCAGCCACGCAGCGCTCCAGGGAACCTGCGCAACCAGCTTGCTGGCTTTTCAATGTATAAACCGTGCATGTGTGGTATTTTGCATGGTCCACGCAGCCCCTTAAAGGGGCCACGTGGCGCCAAAAAAAATGAGAGAGAACATTGGCCCGGACACCCAGGATAATTCCCCTGCTCCTCTTCAAAATAGTGCCATTGGGTCTTTTATATTCACCTGAGAGGGTGAATGGGGCCTTGGTTTAGCATCTCAGCTGAAGGGTGGCACCTCTGATGGTGCAGCACCCCCTCAGTACTGCACTGAAGTGCCAGTCTAGATTTTGAGCTCCAGTCTCTTGAGTGGTACTTGAACCCGCAACCTTCTGACTCAGAGGTGAGAATGCTAGCACTGAGCCACAGCTAACAGTGGAAAATAACTAAGTGAATAACAGTTAACAACATTTATTTTTCTATAGTTAAAGAAGGAAGCACAAAGTAAACTGAAAGAAAAGGAGAAAAATGACTAGTTCTTCAGACAAGCCAGCAGAGGGCAATGTAAGTATGGGTCCCACTGACTGAGTATACTGCACACTCCTCTTTCTGTTCTGTGCCTCCTCTGCTAAAGCCAATAACAGTCTACTCTTGATCATTCAAAGTTGCTTTTTGAGCTAAAAAAATAAATTAGCCAACATTTTGAATTAATAAATATAAATAATAACAACTTGTATTTATATAGCACCTTTAATGTAGTAAAACGGCCCAAGGCGCTTCACAGTATTATAAGACAAAAAATTTGACACCAAACCACATAAGGAGAAATTAGGGCAGATGACCAAAAACCTGGCCAAAGAGATAGGTTTTAAGGAGCGTCTTAAAGGAGGAAAGAGAGGCAGAGCGCTTTAGGCAGGGAATTCCAGAGCTTAGGGCCAAGGCAACAGAAGGCACGGCCACCAATGGTTGAGCGATTATAATCAGGGATCCTCAAGAGGGCAGAATTAGAGGAGCGCAGATATCTCAGGTGGGCTTTGGGGCTGAAGGAGGTCACAGAGATAGGGGAGGGGCGAGGCCATGGAGGGATTTGAAAACAAGGATGAGAATTTTGAAATCGAGGCGTTGCTTAACCGGGAGCCAATGTAGGTCAGCGAGCACAGGGGTGATGGGTGAACGGGACTTGGTGCGAGTTAGGACACGGGCAGCCGAGTTTTGGATCACCTCAAGTTTACGTAGGGTAGAATGTAGGAGGCCAGCCAGGAGTACGTTGGAATAGTCAAGTCTAGAGGTAACAAAGGCATGGATGAGGGTTTCAGCAGCGGATGAGCTGAGGCAAGGGTGGAGACGGGCGATGTTACGGAAGTGGAAATAGGCGGTCTTAGTTATGTTGCAGATATGTGGCCGGAAGCTCATTTCAGAGTCAAATATGACCCCAAGGTTGCGAACAGTGTGGTTCAGCCTCAGACAGATGTTAGGGAGAGGGTTGGAGTCAGTGGCTAGGGAACGGAGTTTGTGGCGGGGACCGAAAACAATGGCTTTGGTCTTCCAAATATTTAATTGGAGAAAATTTCTGCTCATCCAGGACTGGATGTCACTTTAGTGACTGTGGAGGGGTCGAGTGAAGTGGTAGTGAGGCAGAGCTGGGTGTCATCAGTGTACATGTGGAAGCTGACGCTGTGTTTTTGGATGATGTCGCCAAGGAGCAGCATGTAGATGAGAGAGAATTGGGTGTCCTTGCGCAAGAAACACAGAAAGCTAGCATGCAGGTACAGCAAGCAATAAAGAAGGCAAATGGCATATTGGTCTTTATTGCAAGGGGGTTGGAATATACGAGTAAGGAAGTCTTGCTATAATTGTACAGGGCCTTGGTGAGACCATACCTGGAGTACTGTGCACAGTTTTGGTCTCCTTATCTAAGGAAGAATATACTTGACTTGGAGGCGGTGCAACGAAGGTTCACTAGATTGATTCCTGGGATGAGAGGGCTGCCTTATGATAGATTGTGTAGAATAGGCCTATACTCTCGAGTTTAGAAGAATGAAAGGTGATTTCATTGAAATATACGAGATTCTGAAGGGAATTGACAGGGTAGATGCTGAGAGGTTGTTTCCCCTGGCTGGAGTGTCTAGAGCTGGGGACATAGTCTCAGGATAAGGGGTAGGCCATTTAAGACCGAGATGAGAGGAATTTCTTCACTGAGGGTTGTGAATCTTTGGAATTCTCTGCCCCAGAGGGTTGTGAATGCTGAGTCTTTGAGTATGTTCAAGGCTGCGATAGATAGATTTTTGGACTCTAGGGGAATCGAGAGATATGGAGATCGGGCAGGAAAGTGGAGTTGAGGTCGATGATCAGCCATGATCTTAGTGAATGGCGGAGCAGGCTAGAGGGGCTGTATGGCCTACTCCTGCTCTTATTTCTTATGTTCTTAAATAGGAGGGGGCCAATGATAGATCCTTGGGGGACACCAGAGGTAACGATGCTGGAGCAGGAAGAGAAGCCGTTGCAGGTGATTCTCTGGCTATGATTCGATAGATAAGAATGGAACCAGGCGAGTGCAGTCCCACCCAGCTGGACAACAGTGGAGAGGCATTGGCGAAGGATGGAGTGGTCAACCGTGTCAAGTCAAGAAGGATGAGGAGGGATAGTTTACCTTTGTCACAATCACAAAGATGTCATTTGTGACTTTGATGAGAGCCGTTTCGGTGCTGTGGCAGGGGCGGAAACCTGATTGTTTCAAACATGGAGTTGCGGGAAAGATGGACACGGATTTGGGAGGCGACAACATGTTCAAGGACTTTGGAGAGGAAAAGGAGGTTGGAGATAGGGCGGTAGTTTGCAAGGACGGAGGGGTCAAGGGATGGTTTTTTGAGAGGGGTGATGACGGCAGATTTGAGGGAGAGTGGGACAGTACCTGATGAGAGAGAACTGTTAACAGTGTCAGCTAACATGGGAGCCAGAAAAGGAAATTGGGAGGTCAGCAGTTTGGTGGGGATAGGGTCGAGGGAGCAGGAGTTGGGTCTCATGGACAAGATGTGCACGGAGAGGTCATGAGGAGAGATTGGAGAGAAACTGGAGAAAGATGTGAGTTCAGGGCTAGGGCAGGGGGGAACCTTAGAGGAACTTTGGCCCGGTGGGCTAGGGGAAGGAAGGGAAGTGGCAGAGGCAGCTGAACAGATGGTCTTAACCTTAGAGACAAAGAAGTGCATGAGCTTTCACATTTGTTGTCGGAGATGAGGGTGGAGGAAACTGGAGAGGTGTTTAAGAAGACGGTTAGCAGTAGAGAATAGAAGCTGGAGTTTATCTTTGCATTCCAGAATGATTCTGGAATAGTGAGCAGTTTTGGCAGATGAGAGCAGGACCCGATAATGCTTTATGTGGTCCAGCCAGATTTGGCGGTGAATGGCTGAACCAGTTGTCCGCCATATCTGTAATACAGTAAAGCAGGAACTTGGTGTTTTAAAAATGAATTATCATCATTTGAATGAAGAAACTTTGAATTAAGTGTAGTTCTTGCTGTTGTATGTTCCTACAAGTACTTACAACTCTCTGGTGCCTTGTCCAAGTGGCCAAAAAAATGGTGCCTAGTTGCATTATTAATAGGTATGACCAAAATAGCTATGGACTTAAATGAGTGAACAAGCTCTGTGATCTGAATGGCCTTTTCCCATTTCTAATTTTTTGCATTCTTTGTCCCTTTTTTTTTTAAAAAGGAACTGTATAGAATGCTTTCAACTGAAAAATAGTCAACTATTGAGACTTGTGGGAATGGCAAATCTTTCAAGTGCTGTAAACATCTAACAATGTCTTTTCATTGGCAGCTGCAGAGCTTTGAGATCCGTTACATGAAAGGTGATCTGTTCTCATGCAAAGAGAAGGAAGCACTGGCACATTGTATCAGTGAAGATTGTAATATGGAGGCAGGGATAGCGGTCTTGTTCAAGAAGAAATATGGATGCGTTGAGGAGCTACAGAATCAGAGTAAGAGAGTAAAATTATAGAAGTCATCTTAAATTACCTTTCACCATACAAATGGATATGCTGTTGGTTTGCCAAAGTTTTTTTAGACCCACCAAATTCTTAACCCTTTGGAAAGAAAATCAATCAAACAATAAGTTCTTTCAGAAGCAAGAAGGTGTTCCATTCTCTAACCAGCCCATGTTAGTGTTATCCTCCACTTGAATAGCAGTCCTAATCTCATGTCCTGTTCCCATGTCCCTTTATTCTCCTTTCTTGCAACCACCTATCTAACCTATTCTTAAATGTTGGCATGGTTTCTGCTTCAATCACTAACTCTGATAATGTCATCTGCATAAAAAGTTACTTCAATACTCTATCCTAAATCTCTTGCATTTTATCTTGTATCTATGTCCCCCTCCTTCCCCCCCCCCCCCCCCCAATTCCATTCTAGACCACAACATAATAAGTACTACGATTCATCCCCAAATATTTAGAAACATGATTGAGTTTTCCAAAATCATAAAAAGAATTACCAGGTTAGATAGAGAGAAGTTCTTTGCTCAGAAGTTGAAAAGGGAAGTAAGAAAGATGAGACGGAATATTAGATGCTGGAAACTGAAATAAAATGAAAAATGCTGTGACTGCAAAGCAGGTTAGTCAGCAGCTGCGTTGGAAAGAAAGACTGTCTCCGCTGGGACCTCATCACAACATTGCTGGGTTCTGATGAAGAGTAGAAGTATGGATGAAGATGACAAAATATGGTCGTAATCTGGGGAAGTCATAAGCTGAGCTTAACTTCTGTAACTTAAATCATAGATAAGGCACATTGCACTATGAAGTAGAATTGCAGCTAGTACTCTCAACTTTACAGATGAAGTACTCAAAAAGGAATTGGGCTGATTCTAGGTTTAGCAAGCAGCAGAAATGTTATGGGTTTGGCATCAAGGCAGGAGGGAAACTAAAATAACGTGTACAGATTTTGAATGACAGGATGAGCTTCACTCATGGACCTTGCTCCATGATCACAGAGTGGTATTGATGATTGTCTTAGAAAAATCCATAGTTCAATTTTATACTTTCTCTCCTGGCTAGAGGGATGAATGCTCGTAAATTACCTACAGGAAAAGTTGGGGAGAGAGATGGCGAATAAGTCGGCATGGTTGCTTTTTAAAAACACCATCTCTTTATACCAATAATAAATATAGTTCCATGGTCAACAGACCTGGAAAAGTTGTGATCCTCTAACCTTAATTGGGAAGCCAGTGTATAAAGAGGTCCTTTGTATTGTTTGACACAAATAACTATTTGTGAAGAATGCTGGCGTCCAGTGCACAGTAAGCCTACAGGCAGGCTGAAAACCTAGACATACAAACAAATACATCACATTTGATTCAACAGGTCTATAGTATGGAGCTATTTTTTGCAAAAACTTTATAATGTGACAACTCATTCAGACCCATCATAATAACAACTCTCATTGAAGTGCTGCTTGATGTTGTCTGGGTACGGACTTTCCAGTATTTGGTCACAAGCACAATCACTTGAGTGTCATATGCATTCCATAGCAAATTCTGCCCACTTGAGGCGTAGCTTCGAACCTTGCATCACAAAGAGGTTTGCTAAGAAAGCCTTTAATTGCTCACTATGAAAAATAGAACTCCTGTATGGTATAGCACCATGCATAGAAATAAATAACTGACTAACTAGCTTTTAGTAGAAAAGCTAATGTTACTGCTTCGGCTACACAGTAAATGCCATTTCCACATTTGACACAGTACCTACCTCAATTTGCACTGCAGCTGTTCACTGTAAAAGTGTTGTTGTTGTGCTCATTTCTGAGAGCACACTAAAACTGTGGATTAACTCCTGATCCATGACCCATTAGAATATGTCTAACTGATAACACAATAAGTGGCAGGTTTCCTGTTTCTATAAGCAGATTGAAAATGAACCTCATTATTCTTATTCGGTCCCTTTTCCTCAAATCAGACTTCTATTTGCTAACATAATGCGATGTATAATTTCAGTCATGTTGCTTTGTCATCAGATTGTTGCACCTTCTCTGCATTTACACATTAACTAAAATCATTTTTTTTAATTGGTGATTTTCTTTACAGTAAAGAAGACTGGGGATGTGGCAGTGCTGCAGAAAGATCAGAGATACATTTACTATTTGGTAATGGATCCAGTCATATTTTAATAAATTGAGTAATGGGATCATTATTTACCATTTTAAATGATCTAAACATCACGGAAAGATACAGAATTATTTGGAAAAGTAAATTTTCACTTGGTGTTGCTTTTGATACTAAATTTTCTTTGTATTTTTCAAAATACAGTACACACATTGGTGTAACAAGTTTGTGATATACCTGCAAGTGCTGAATGAAGTAACTGCTCTTCAATATTTTTGTTAATCAAGTAAAAATACAGCAATCAATCTCTATTTAAAAAACAGTTGGCTTATGTGCTAAGCTTACTGGGATTCAAGCTCCAGATTTGACTATTAACCCAACAACCTTCTTACCTCTTGCAGTTCTGTCATTTCGTGTTTGTATAACCTTCAGCTGTCATTTGGTGCTAAACGATGCTTTAATTCCTACTTACTTTTTGGTACTTTTAGTTAATAATCCAACTCAAAGGTGCCAATTTATTGCTGAGTTAAGGATACAATATCAACAGTTTAAAGTTGTAATATTTTCCTCATCTACATGATTTTCTGATATTCACTTAACCTGGGTGATCCAGTGCATTTGGGAACAAACCCAGCAAAATCTCCACTTTAGTACCTCCTAATCATCATTGCCTATCTCATTATGTGAGACAGTTCCAGGGACTTGCCTGATATTAAGTGATTTGATTCTTCTACAGATCACTAAAAAGGTGGCATCAGATAAACCAACTTACGACGATCTACAGAGCAGCCTTAAGGCCATGAAGCACCACTGCCTGGATAATGGCGTCTTGCACATCTCAATGCCTAAGTAATAATGATGGAGAAGTTGAATTTGTTGCTTTTACTACAGTTTTATCACAATTGTTGTCTTATTTTGTATTATTGATAAACTTGATTATTCCAATGTCCTCCTTTCTGGCTATCGTCCTCAACTTCCAACCTTTCCAAAATTGAGCTCCCAGTATCCTGTCCTACACTCTCACCAATCACCCTGTCCAAACTAATGCACACTAGCTTTCTGTTCTCCACTGTACTAAATTTAATGCCTCATCCTCATCAGATTCCTCCACAACCTTGCCCACCCTATTTCTGCAACTTCCTCGAGCCTTTTATCTCTTTCCCCCCCCCCCCACACAAAACTTCAATCTCCTGACTGTCCTTTTGTACATTTCCACCATTTTCCTTTGCTTTAACCTTGATGGCAGCACCTTCAGCTCTCTACTCTCTGAAGCTACCTCCCTAAACTCATTTGTGCTTCCTCTTCTATTTCCTCTGAAAGCTTGCGTAAAATACATCTTTTTTGACCAAGCTTGCAGTTATCTTTTCAGATCACTCCTTCCATGCCTTGGCACCCATTTTCCTGTCTATTTCCATTGTGAAGCACTTTGGGAGGGTGGGATGCATAAGAGGCCAGAGTTGAAGGAATGCAGAGTTTTTGGCTTGGAGGGTTGGAGTTGGTTACAGAGATAGTCCGGGCAGGGCCACAAAGGGATTTTACAAGGGGATGAGAATGTTAAATTAGAGACATCAGTGGTGTCATCGTGAGATATCATGAGTCACTGCCAGGTACAGAAAGGTGAGTTCACAGTATTGTCTGAATCTATGCATTAAACATGTATATAGTGGAGAAAGTCCCGTCTCCCCTCCTCAAACTACCTGTTGGCTAATCACTGAATGCATGCATAGCAACCATTAGGAAGTCTTCAGAACAAGCAATTCTGTCCTGGTCACAGGAGGGTGATAAAGTAGAGGGTAAGGAAAAATATTTAAAAAAACAAACGGAACATAGAAAGCTGATAGGTGCTCTGTTCATACTGACTGTGTGAGCACAGATGATCCAATGAGAAATCACTGGGTGTGGAGCAGACTCTGCTCAGACTGATTTTGGTAGTTCAGCTGGTATAGATCAACTGTTCTTTTGAACAACCATTCAGAGCTTTGAAGTTTAAAGAGTGGTGATGAAATCTGTGTTAAAATGAGTAAAATAAATAAGCTATGAGTTGTTTTGGTTATTTCTTCTGTTCCCTAAGGATGTAGCTGCGCTTACAAAGGAGTTGGTGGCAGCAATGAATACAGTGAAGCAAAATGTGCTAGAACCTAGTGAAATGTTGTTTGCCACAACAGTATTTGGTTATGAGAGGATTGTCAGTACATCAGCTATCTTGTATTACTGTAATTACAACATTGTGCTGATTTTTAGTGGACCAGCTGAAAGGCATGGTATGGGTCAAATCATTTCATAAGCAGGCCTTTAGTAGAAAATGACACATACGCCGTGTGAGGAGCAATGACAGGACTAATAAAGTAACTGCATGGTATGTTAGCACCTGAATCATCCATTTGGGTTCTTGTAGGCACTCAGGACCCAGACCATCATTAAAAATGTAGTCAGGTACTGATTTTTGGAATAAAAATTAAAATGCTGGAAATACTCAACAGGTCTGGCAACATTTGTGGAGAAACAGAGTTAATGTTTCAGGTCGATGACCTTTTGTCTGAACTGATTTTTGGGTTCCACTGGTTGAGTTTGCTTAATTCGTGTCATAAGAACATGAGAATTAAGAACAGGAGTAGGCCAAACTGCCCTTCGAGCCTGCTCTGCCATTCAATAAGATCATGGTTGATCTTCGACCTCAACTCCACTTTCCTGCCCAATCCCCATAGCCCATGGGGTCCAAAAATCTATCTATCTCAGCCTTGAATATACTCAACGATTCAGTATCCACAGCCCTTTGCGGTAGAGAATTCCAAAGATTCACAGCCCTCTGAGTGAAGAAATTCTTCCTCATCTCAGTCTTAAATGGCCTATCCCTTATCCTGAGATTATGTCCCCTAGTTCTAGACTCTCCGGCCAGGGGAAACAACCTCTCAGCATCTACCCTGTCAATCGCCCTCAGAATCTTATATGTTTCAATGAGATCACCCCTAATTTTTCTAAATGCCAGAGAGTATAGGCCCAATCTATTCAATCTGTACTCTTAGGTCAACCCTCTCATCACAGGGATCAATCTAGTGAACCTTCGTTGCACTGCCTCTTAAGGCAAGTATGTCCTTCCCCGATAAGGAGACCAAAACTGTGCAGGCTTTTAGACTGCTGGCAGGAAAACGTCTGGGTGTTTGAGATGCCATTTTTTTTTTTGCTTTTCACTGACTCTCAATCTGTGTGTCATGCTCTACTAAAAACCTGATTTGTTTCAGCCCATTGAGACCCAAAACTCTAAAGATTGGCCTAATTATCTCAAGCTATCTCATCTGTTGATAATCCAGTTGCAAATAGGCGAGAAAACTTGTGCATGGTGCAACAGGTTTTAAATCCTTAATATCATTGGGATTTAGCAACTTTTCATTCTCTCATGGTGTTTATTAACCGAGGATCTGGCTCAACTTTATTTTTATGAGCATTACTGTTTTCTCTGCAGGATCGGATGTGGACTGGACAACCTGGAATGGGACAAAGTTTCAGCGATAATTCAAGATGTCTTCAAGAACACAAATATTACAATCACTGTGTACTCTTTGTGAGGATGTCTGTTATGATTGCATGTATACTATAAAAAGCACAAGTATTCTATATACAAATAGTTTGAGCTATTGGGGACAGATGGGCATGAAATGGTGACTCAGGTACGTTTTGTTAGTTACCTGTTTGATTCCTATCATTTGGTGATTAAAGTTTGCTGCTTCTGTTGGCAGATCTTGAAACTAATAGCTAAACATTTAATTGTTTTTTGTTTATGACATATGCATATCAATAAGTTCATAAGACGTCATGCAGTGAAATCCATCTTTTAATAAAAAGCAGGCGAGGACCTGTTGTTTAATCTGCTAACAAAATCACCATACTTGTGTATCACAAATTTCAATGTTGTGCATTCCTACAATTTCTTTAATTAATTGATTTATTTCAGAGAAAAACAGGCAGTTTCCATTTTTGCTAGAGGAATTTCACCTCCATAATGTATGTGGTAATTCAATAATTTTTTTTTTCAGCTGAGATTTGTCAAAATGCCTGCCAATTTTGCATTAATTCAAAATTGTAACTTGAATGAACCTGTTCACATGTCCTTAATGTACAAGTTTCTTCTGTTACTCGATATAAATTTAAGCCTGTTGTTGAGAGAATACTGTTGCCATGGAATTATTGTACTGATAATCAGTATTTTTTCTGTTACTGTTTACATAGAATCTAACAGCACTGAAACAGACCATTCGGCCCAACAGGTCTATGCTGGTGTTTATGTTCCACACGAGCCTCCTCCCACCTTACTTCATCTTACACTATCAACATATCCTTCTGTTCCTTTTTCCCTCATGTACTTGCCTTCCCCTTAAATGCATCAATGTTATTCACCTCAACAACTACACGTGGTAGAGAGTTCCACATTCTCACCACTCTGAGTAAAGAAGTTTCTCCTGAATTCCCTATTGGATTTATTATGGTCCCTAGTTTTGGACTTCCCAACAAGTGGAAACATCTCTCTACGTCTACCCTGTTGAACCCCTTCATATTTTTAAAAACCTCTTAACAGCTCACCTCTCGGTCTTTCTTTCAGAGAAAAGAGCTCCAGCCTGTTCAGCTTTTCCTGATGCCTTCTCAGCTCTGGTATCCTCCTCGCAAATCCTTTTTGCGCTTTCCCCAGTGCTTCTATATCCTTTTTGTAATATGGAGACCAGAATTGTGCACAGTACTCCAAGTGTGGTCTCACCAAGGTTCTGTATAAATTTAACATAACTTCTATGCATTTGAATTCTATTCCTCTAGAAATGAACCCATGCTTTGTTTGCACTATTACAGCTTTGTTAATCTGTTGCTACTTTTAATGATTTGTGAATCTGTACCCCTAGATTCCTTTGCACCTCTCCCATTTAGACTCTGGCTTCCTTATTCCTCCTACCAAAATGCCTCACCTCACACTTATCTATATGGAAATTAATTTGCTATTTACACGCCTATTCTGCAAGTTGTTAATATCATCTTGTATTTGTTGCAGTCTTCCTTAGTATTAATTATACCCCCAATTTGGTGTCATCCGCAAATTTTGATGTACTTCTGATTCCCAAGTCCATATCATTTATGTAAATGGTGAACAGCAGTGGTCCCAGCACCGATCCTGTGCAACACTTCTTCCCACCTTCCGCCAGTCTGAGTAACTACCGTTAACCCCTACTGTTTTGTAGCCAGTTTGCTATCCATTCTGCTACTTGTCCACTGACTCCACATACTCTGACCGTAGTCATGAGACTATTATGCAGTACCTTATCAAAGGTCTTTTGAAAGTCCATGTATATTACATCCACTGCATTACCCTTACCTACTCTTTCTGTTACTTCTTCAAAGAATTCACTAAGGTTGGTCAAGCAAGACCTTCCCTATTGAAATTCATGCTGACTATTCTTCATTATATTTTCGGTTTCTAGATGTTTAGCTATTACGTCTTTGAGTAAAGATTCCAATATCTTTTCTACCACCGACGTTAAGCTCTTTAAGCTTAAGGTCATTAGTTCTCTGGATTTGTTCCATCTCCCTTTTTGAATATAGGAATAACATTAGCTGTTGCCCAGTCCTCAGCACTATTCCCTTTTTTGAATTTTTATATCGGTGCCTCTGCTATTTCTTCCTTAGCTTCTTTCAGTTTTATATTCATTCATGGGATGTGGGCATCACTGGCAAGGCCAGTATTTATTGCCCATCCCTAATTTCTCTTGAGAACGTGGTGGTGAGCCACCTTCTTGAACCGCTGCAGTCCGTATGGTGAAGGTACTCCCACAGTGCTGTCAGCCAGGAAGCTGCTGCCCTTGTCCTTCTAGGTGGTAGAGGTTGCAAGTTAGGGAGGTGCTGCGAAGAAGCCCTGGCGAGTTTCTGCAGTGCATCTTGTAGATGGTACACATTACTGCCACGTTGCATAGGTGGTAGAGGGAGTCGATGTTTAAGGCGGTGGATGGGGTGCCAATCAAGCGGGCTGCTTTGTTCTGGATGGTGTCGAGCTTCTTGAGTGTTGGAGCTGCAATCATCCAGGCAAGTGGAGAGTATTCCATCACACTCCTGACTTGTGTCTTGTAGATGGTGGAAAGGCTTTGGGGAGTCAGGAGGTGAGTCATTCGCTGCAGAATACCCAGCCTGTGACCTGCTCTTGTAGCCACGGTATTTATGTGGCTGGTCCAGTTAAGTTTCTGGTGAATGGTGACCCCCCAGGATGTTGTTGATGGGGGTTTCGACGATGGTACTGCCGTTGAATGTCAAGGGGAGGTCTTTAGACTCTCTTGGAGAGGGTCATTGCCTTGCACTTGTCTGGCACGAATGTTACTTGCCACTTCTCCCCACTCCTGACCTTATGATGGAGGGAAGGTCATTGATGAAGCAACTGAAGATGTTTGGGCCTAGGACACTGCTCTGAGGAACACCTGCAGTGATGTCCTGGGGCTGAGATGATTGGCCTCCAGCAACCACAGCCATCTTCTTTTGTGCTCGGTACAACTCCTGCCAGTGGAGACTTTCCCCCCCAGTTCGCATTGACTTCAATTTTACTGGGGCTCCTTGATGCCACACTCGGTCAAAGGCTGCCTTGATCTCAAGCGCAGTCACTCCCGCCTAACCTCTGGAATTCAGCTCTTTTGTCCATGTTTGGACCAAGGCTGTAATGGGTCTGGAGCCGAGTGGCCTGACGGATCTCAAACTGAGCATCGGTATGCAGGTTATTGTGAGTAAGTACTGGAACAGCTTGGCTAGAGGCGTGGCTAGTGCTGCTATTGCCATTTTCTTCTACACTCCTCATTGAATCAGGGTTGGTCCCCTGGCTTGATGGTAAGGGATATGCCGGGCCATGAGGTTACAGATTGTGGTGGAATACAATTCTGCTGCTTATGCTGGCCCACAGTAACTCATGGATACCCAGTTTTGAGCTGCTAGATCTGTTTTGAATCTATCCCATTTAGCACGGTGATCGTACCACACAACATGATAGAAGGTGTCCTCAGTCTGAAGACAGGACTTCATCTCCACAAGAACTGTGCGGTGGTCACTACTACCAATATTGTCATGGACAGATGCATCTGCGACAGGTAGATTGGTGAGGACGAGGTCAGGTAGGTTTTTCCCTCGTATTGGTTCACCATCTGCCGCAGGCCCAGTCTTACAGCTATGTCCTTCAGGACTTAGCCAGCTCGATCAGTAGTGGTGCTACTGAGCCGCTCTTGGTGATGGACATTGAAGTCCCCCACCCAGAGTACACTCTGTGCCCTTGCTACCCTCAGTGCTTCTTCCAAGTGGTGTTCAACATGGAGGATTACTAATTCATCAGCTGAGGGAGAGTGGTAGGTGGTAATCAGCAGGAGGTTTCCTTGCCCATGTTTGACCTGATGCCAGGAGACTTCATGGGGTCCTGGGTCAATGTTGAGGGCTCCCAGGGCCACTCCCTCCTGACTATACCACTGTGCCGCCACCTCTGGTGGGACAGGATGGTGATGAGGGAGGCTGGGACAATGGCTGAAAGGTATGATTCTGTGAGTATGAATGTATCAGGCTGTTGCTTGACTAGTCTGTGGGACAGCTCTGCCAATTTTGGCACAAAACCCCAGATGTTAGTGAGGAGGACTTTGCCGGGTCGACTGGGCTGGGTCCGAATCTGATGCCTAGGTCGATGCCGGGTGATCTGTCCGGTTTTATTATTGGTTTTCGTAGCGGTTTGATACAATAGAGTGACTTGCTAGGCCATTTCAGAGGGCAATTAAGAGTCAACCACATTGCTGTGGATCGGGATTCACATAGAAGCCAGACCGGGTAAGGACGGCAGATTTCCTGCCCTAAAGGACATTAGTGAACCAGGTGGGTTTTTTACGACAAACCGGTAGTTTCATGGTCACCATTACTGATGCTAGCTTTTTATTCCAAATTTATTTAATTAACTGAATTTAATTTCCCCAGATGCCGTGGTGGGATTTGAACCCACGTCTCTGGATCATTAGTCTAGGCCTCTGGATTACTAGTCCAGTAACATAATGGTATGCATGGATGCAATCCATCTGAACCAGGATGTTATTTTCTCTAAATTTGTTTAGCTAAGCAATTATTTCTCTCCTATTTATCTTAAATGAAGTGTCCAGTCATGATGCTCCAGACCTCATAAGAACATAAGAATTAGAAGCATGAGTAGGCCATACGGCCTCGCGAACCTTCTCTGCCATTCAATAAGATCATGGCTGATCTTCGGCCTCAACTCCACTTTCCCGCCCGATCTCCATATCCCTCGATTCCCCTAGAGTCCAAAAATCTATCTATATCTCAGCCTTGAATATATTCAATGACTCAGCAACCACAGTCCTTTGGGGCAGAGAATTCCAAAGAAACACTTCCCTCTAAGTGAAAAAATTCCTCCTCATCTCAGTCTTAAAAAGCCGACCCCTTACCCTGAGACTATGCCCCCTAGTTCTAGGCTCTCCAGCCAGGGGAAACAATCTCTCAGCATTTACACAGTCAATCCCCCTCAGAATCTTTTATATTTCAACTAGCTGAAGTGCCCAGCGGTGCCGAGGGATTTTTGAGGGCATGTTGTTGTTGGAAGAGAGGGAGAGAGAGCGCGACTGGGGGGAGAGAGCGCGACTGGGGGGGAAGAGAGAGCGCGACTGGGGGGGAAGAGAGAGCGCGACTGGGGGGGAAGAGAGAGCGCGACTGGGGGGGAAGAGAGAGCGCGACTGGGGGGGAAGAGAGAGCGCGACTGGGGGGGAAGAGAGAGCGCGACTGGGGGGGAAGAGAGAGCGCGACGGGGGGAAGAGAGAGCGCGGCTGGGGGGAAGAGAGAGCGCGGCTGGGGGGAAGAGAGAGCGCGGCTGGGGGGAAGAGAGAGCGCGACGGGGAAGAGAGAGCGCGACGGGGGAAGAGAGAGCGCGACTGGGGGGAAGAGAGCGCGACTGGGGGGAAGAGAGAGCGCGACTGGGGGGAAGAGAGAGCGCGACTGGGGGGAAGAGAGAGCGCGACTGGGGGGAAGAGAGAGCGCGACTGGGGGGAAGAGAGAGCGCGACTGGGGGGAAGAGAGAGCGCGACTGGGGGGAAGAGAGAGCGCGACTGGGGGGAAGAGAGAGCGCGACTGGGGGGAAGAGAGAGCGCGACTGGGGGGAAGAGAGAGCGCGACTGGGGGGAAGAGAGAGCGCGACTGGGGGGAAGAGAGAGCGCGACTGGGGGGAAGAGAGAGCGCGACTGGGGGGAAGAGAGAGCGCGACTGGGGGGAAGAGAGCGCGACTGGGGGGAAGAGAGAGCGCGACTGGGGGGAAGAGAGAGCGCGACTGGGGGGAAGAGAGAGCGCGACTGGGGGGAAGAGAGAGCGCGACTGGGGGGAAGAGAGAGCGCGACTGGGGGGAAGAGAGAGCGCGACTGGGGGGAAGAGAGAGCGCGACTGGGGGGAAGAGAGAGCGCGACTGGGGGGAAGAGAGAGCGCGACTGGGGGGAAGAGAGAGCGCGACTGGGGGGAAGAGAGCGCGACTGGGGGAGAGAGGCGACTGGGGGGAAGAGAGAGCGCGACTGGGGGGAAGAGAGAGCGCGACTGGGGGAAGAGAGAGCGCGACTGGGGGAGAGAGAGCGCGACTGGGGAAGAGAGAGCGCGACTGGGGGGAAGAGAGAGCGCGACTGGGGGGAAGAGAGAGCGCGACTGGGGGGAAGAGAGAGCGCGACTGGGGGGAAGAGAGAGCGCGACTGGGGGGAAGAGAGAGCGCGACTGGGGGGAAGAGAGAGCGCGACTGGGGGGAAGCAGAGCGCGACTGGGGGAAGCCAGAGCGCGACTGGGGGGAAGCCAGAGCGCGACTGGGGGGAAGCCAGAGCGCGACTGGGGGGAAGCCAGAGCGCGACTGGGGGGAAGCCAGAGCGCGACTGGGGGGAAGCCAGAGCGCGACTGGGGGGAAGCCAGAGCGCGACTGGGGGAAGCCAGAGCGCGACTGGGGGGGAAGAGAGAGCGCGACTGGGGGGAAGCCAGAGCGCGACTGGGGGGAAGCCAGAGCGCGACTGGGGGGAGCCGACTGGGGGTAAGAGAGAGCGCGACTGGGGGGGGAAGAGAGAGCGCGACTGGGGGGGAAGAGAGAGCGCGACTGGGGGGAAGCCAGAGCGCGACTGGGGGGAAGCCAGAGCGCGACTGGGGGGAAGCCAGAGCGCGACTGGGGGGGAAGAGAGAGCGCGACTGGGGGGGAAGAGAGCGCGACTGGGGGGGAAGAGAGCGCGACTGGGGGGAAGCCAGAGCGCGACTGGGGGGAAGCCAGAGCGCGACTGGGGGGAAGCCAGAGCGCGACTGGGGGGAAGCCAGAGCGCGACTGGGGGGAAGCCAGAGCGCGACTGGGGGGGAAGCCAGAGCGCGACTGGGGGGAAGGAGAGAGCGCGACTTGGGGGGGGAAGAGAGAGCGCGACTGGGGGGGAAGAGAGAGCGCGACTGGGGGGAAGCCAGAGCGCGACTGGGGGGAAGCCAGAGCGAGACTTGGGGGGAAGAGAGAGCGCGACGGGGGGGAAGAGAGAGCGCGACTGGGGGGGAAGAGAGAGCGCGACT
>NC_140995.1:214326997-214622497 GCF_052327205.1 Somniosus microcephalus | reverse complement strand
ATTGTGAGTGTATATGTTATCCAGAAAGGTGTCTAAGAGAGCTTGAGTTGATGCATTGCTAATTGTTTTCTGGTATTTTTCCGTGTCGTTTCTGGCCCATCTGTACGATTTTTTGGTGTTGTACAGTTTACTGGGTTGTGTTTCTATGTTGTTTGTTTCTGTCTTTTTGAGATACATAGTAATTTGACTGTGATCTGACAGTGTTGTTTGTGGTTTGACTGTGAATGCTCTGAAAGAGGATGGGTCTAAATCTGTAATCATATAGTCTACTGTGCTGCAGCCAAGAGGTGAGCAATAGGTCGATCTTCCTAGGAGGTCTCCTATGAACCTACCATTGACAATGTACAGACCCAGGTTTCGACATAGCTGTAGTAGCTGTTTTCCCGTTGGTATTTGACTGCTTATCGCAGTTATGCCTGTATGGAAGGGAAGGGATGTCAAAGTGGTTATTCCCGAATACGTAATTGTTTCCCTGATTATTGGTGAAGTCTGGTTCTTCGCCCGTTGTTGAATTGAGGTCCCCACAGATCAACACGTTCCCCTGGGCCTGGTATTGGATAATTTCCCCCTCCATGTTGGAGAAGGTGTCCTCTTTAAAGTACGGGGAATCAATTGGAGGGATATAAAGTGCGCAAATGTAAACATCTTGGGTGTTTGAGATAATCTCCCTCTCAAGTTTGAGCCACATGTGGTTTTCGCCCTTTTTTATAAATTTGATGTAATTCTTAAGTTCTGTTTTAAACCAGATCAGTATGCCTCCGGAGTCTCTGCCTTGGGTTGCACTTGGTAATTTATTGGAGGGGACCACCAGCTCAGTGTACCCTTGGGGACAGCCAGTGTGTCCTTTTCCTTTATGCCAAGTCGCTCGCTCTCTCCCCCCCGCTCGCTCGCTCTCTCCCCCCCGCTCGCTCGCTCTCTCCCCCCCGCTCGCTCGCTCTCTCCCCCCCGCTCGCTCGCTCGCTCTCCCTCTCGCGCGCTCGCTCTCCCCCCGCTCGCTCGCTCTCTCCCCCCCGCTCGCTCGCTCTCTCCCCCCCCCGCTCGCTCGCTCTCTCCCCCCCGCTCGCTCGCTCTCTCCCCCCCGCTCGCTCGCTCTCTCCCCCCCGCTCGCTCGCTCTCTCCCCCCCCGCTCGCTCGCTCTCTCCCCCCCGCTCGCTCGCTCTCTCCCCCCCCGCTCGCTCGCTCTCTCCCCCCCGCTCGCTCGCTCTCTCCCCCCCCGCTCGCTCGCTCTCTCCCCCCCGCTCGCTCGCTCTCTCCCCCCCCGCTCGCTCGCTCTCTCCCCCCCCGCTCGCTCGCTCTCTCCCCCCCGCTCGCTCGCTCTCTCCCCCCCCGCTCGCTCGCTCTCTCCCCCCCGCTCGCTCTCTCCCCCCCGCTCGCTCTCTCCCCCCCGCTCGCTCTCTCCCCCCCCCGCTCGCTCTCCCCCCGCTCGCTCTCTCCCCCCGCCGCTCGCTCTCTCCCCCCCCCGCTCGCTCTCTCCCCCCCCGCTCGCTCGCTCTCTCCCCCCCGCTCGCTCGCTCTCTCCCCCCCCGCTCGCTCGCTCTCTCCCCCCCCGCTCGCTCGCTCTCTCCCCCCCCGCTCGCTCGCTCTCTCCCCCCCGCTCGCTCGCTCTCTCCCCCCCCGCTCGCTCGCTCTCTCCCCCCCGCTCGCTCGCTCTCTCCCCCCCGCTCGCTCGCTCTCTCCCCCCCCGCTCGCTCGCTCTCTCCCCCCCGCTCGCTCGCTCTCTCCCCCCCGCTCGCTCGCTCTCTCCCCCCCGCTCGCTCGCTCTCTCCCCCCCGCTCGCTCGCTCTCTCCCCCCCGCTCGCTCGCTCTCTCCCCCCCGCTCGCTCGCTCTCTCCCCCCCCGCTCGCTCGCTCTCTCCCCCCCGCTCGCTCGCTCTCTCCCCCCCCCGCTCGCTCGCTCTCTCCCCCCCGCTCGCTCGCTCTCTCCCCCCGCCCGCTCGCTCTCTCCCCCCCCCCGCTCGCTCGCTCTCTCCCCCCCGCTCGCTCGCTCTCTCCCCCCCGCTCGCTCGCTCTCTCCCCCCCCGCCTCGCTCGCTCTCTCCCCCCCCGCCTCGCTCGCTCTCTCCCCCCCCGCTCGCTCGCTCTCTCCCCCCCGCTCGCTCTCTCCCCGCTCGCTCTCTCTCCCCCCCCCGCCCGCTCGCTCTCTCCCCCCCCCCGCCTCTCGCTCTCTCCCCCCCGCCCGCTCGCTCTCTCCCGCTCGCTCTCTCCCCCCCGCCCGCTCGCTCTCTCCCCCCGCCCGCTCGCTCGCTCTCCCCCCCGCCCGCTCCGCTCGCTCTCTCCCCCCCGCCCGCTCGCTCTCTCCCCCCCGCCCGCTCGCTCTCTCCCCCCCCGCCCGCTCGCTCTCTCCCCCCCCGCCCGCTCGCTCTCTCCCCCCCCGCCCGCTCGCTCTCTCCCCCCCGCCCGCTCGCTCTCTCCCCCCCGCCCGCTCGCTCTCTCCCCCCCCGCCCGCTCGCTCTCTCCCCCCCCGCCCGCTCGCTCTCTCCCCCCCCGCCCGCTCGCTCTCTCCCCCCCCGCCCGCTCGCTCTCTCCCCCCCGCCCGCTCGCTCTCCCCCCCGCCGCTCGCTCTCTCCCCCCGCCCGCTCGCTCTCTCCCCCCCGCCCGCTCGCTCTCTCCCCCCCGCCCGCTCGCTCTCTCCCCCGCTCGCTCCCCCCCCGCCCGCTCGCTCTCTCCCCCCGCCCGCTCGCTCTCTCCCCCCCGCCCGCTCGCTCTCTCCCCCCCGCCCGCTCGCTCTCTCCCCCCCGCCCGCTCGCTCTCTCCCCCCCGCCCGCTCGCTCTCCTCTCCCCCCCGCCCGCTCGCTCTCTCCCCCCCGCCCCGCTCGCTCTCTCCCCCCCGCCCGCTCGCTCTCTCCCCCCCCGCCCGCTCGCTCTCTCCCCCCCGCCCGCTCGCTCTCTCCCCCCCGCCCCTCGCGCTCGCTCTCTCCCCCCCGCCCGCTCGCTCTCTCCCCCCCGCCGCTCGCTCTCTCTCCCCCCCCGCCCGCTCGCTCTCTCCCCCCCGCCCGCTCGCTCTCTCCCCCCCGCCCGCTCGCTCTCTCCCCCCGCCCGCTCGCTCTCTCCCCGTCCCCCCCCGCCCGCTCGCTCTCTCCCCCCCGCCCGCTCGCTCTCTCCTCTCCCCCCCGCCCGCTCGCTCTCTCCCCCCCGCCCGCTCGCTCTCTCTCCCCCCCGCCCGCTCGCTCTCTCGCTCCTCCCCCCCCGCCCGCTCGCTCTCTCCCCCCCGCCCGCTCGCTCTCTCCCCCCCCGCCCGCTCGCTCTCTCCCCCCCGCCCGCTCGCTCTCTCCCCCCGCCCGCTCGCTCTCTCCCCCCCGCCCGCTCGCTCTCTCCCCCCCGCCGCTCGCTCTCTCCCCCCCGCCCGCTCGCTCTCTCCCCCCCGCCCCGCTCGCTCTCTCCCCCCCCGCCCGCTCGCTCTCTCCCCCCCCGCCCGCTCGCTCTCTCCCCCCCGCCCGCTCGCTCTCTCCCCCCCGCCCGCTCGCTCTCTCCCCCCCCCGCCCGCTCGCTCTCTCCCCCCCGCCCGCTCGCTCTCTCCCCCCCCGCCGCCTCGCTCTCTCCCCCCCGCCCGCTCGCTCTCTCCCCCCCGCCCGCTCGCTCTCTCCCCCCCGCCCCGCTCGCTCTCTCCCCCCCCGCCCGCTCGCTCTCTCCCCCCCCCGCCCGCTCGCTCTCTCCCCCCCGCCCGCTCGCTCTCTCCCCCCCCCCGCCCGCTCGCTCTCTCCCCCCCGCCCGCTCGCTCTCTCCCCCCCCGCCCCGCTCGCTCTCCTCCCCCCCCGCCCGCTCGCTCTCTCCCCCCCCGCCCGCTCGCTCTCTCCCCCCCCCCGCCCGCTCGCTCTCTCCCCCCCGCCCGCTCGCTCTCTCCCCCCCCCGCCCGCTCGCTCTCTCCCCCCCCGCCCGCTCGCTCTCTCCCCCCCGCCCGCTCGCTCTCTCCCCCCCGCCCGCTCGCTCTCTCCCCCCCCCGCCCGCTCGCTCTCTCCCCCCCGCCCGCTCGCTCTCTCCCCCCCGCCCGCTCGCTCTCTCCCCCCCGCCCGCTCGCTCTCTCCCCCCCCGCCCGCTCGCTCTCTCCCCCCCCGCCCGCTCGCTCTCTCCCCCCCGCCCGCTCGCTCTCTCCCCCCCGCCCGCTCGCTCTCTCCCCCCCGCCCGCTCGCTCTCTCCCCCCCGCCCGCTCGCTCTCTCCCCCCCCGCCCGCTCGCTCTCTCCCCCCCGCCCGCTCGCTCTCTCCCCCCCCGCCCGCTCGCTCTCTCCCCCCCGCCCGCTCGCTCTCTCCCCCCCGCCCGCTCGCTCTCTCCCCCCCGCCCGCTCGCTCTCTCCCCCCCGCCCGCTCGCTCTCTCCCCCCCGCCCGCTCGCTCTCTCCCCCCCGCCCGCTCGCTCTCTCCCCCCCGCCCGCTCGCTCTCTCCCCCCCCGCCCGCTCGCTCTCTCCCCCCCGCCCGCTCGCTCTCTCCCCCCCGCCCGCTCGCTCTCTCCCCCCCGCCCGCTCGCTCTCTCCCCCCCCGCCCGCTCGCTCTCTCCCCCCCGCCCGCTCGCTCTCTCCCCCCCCGCCGCTCGCTCTCTCCCCCCCGCCCGCTCGCTCTCTCCCCCCCGCCCGCTCGCTCTCTCCCCCCCGCCCGCTCGCTCTCTCCCCCCCGCCCGCTCGCTCTCTCTCCCCCCCCGCTCGCTCTCTCTCTCTCTCTCCCCCCCGCTCGCTCGCTCTCTCTCTCTCTCCCCCCCCGCTCGCTCGCTCTCTCTCTCCCCCCCCCCTCGCTCTCTCTCTCTCTTTCCCTCCCCCTCGCTCTCTCTCTCTCTCTTCCAACAACAACATGCCCTCGAAAAAGCCTCGGCACCGCCGGGCACCCCCAGCTAGTATATATATATATAGATAGATAGATGAGATCCTGTCTCTTCTAAACTCAAGAGTGTATAGGCTCATTCTACACAATCTCTCATCATAGGACAGCCCTTTCATCCCAGGGATCAATCTAGTGAACCTTTGTTGCACCGCTGCTAAGACAAGTATTTCCTTCCTCAGATAAGGAGACCAAAACTGTGCACAGTACTCCAGGACTGTGGTTTCACCAAAGCCCAGTATAATTGTAGCAAGACGTCCTTACTCTTGTACTCCAACCCTCTAGCAATAAAGGCCAACATGCCATTTGCCTTCCTAATTGCTTGCTGTACCTGCATGCTAACTCTGTGTTCCTTGTGCTAGGACACCTAAATCTCTGAACACCAACATTTAATAGTTTCTCATCATTTACAAAATATTCTGTTTTTCTATTCCTACCAAAGTGAATAACCTCATTTCCCCACATTATACTCCATCTGCCACCTTATTGCCCACTTACTTAACCTGTCTATATCCCTTTGCAGGCTCTTTACATCCTCCTCACAGCTTACTTTCCCACCTAGCTTTGTATCGTCAGCAAACTTGGATACCTTGCACTCGGACCCTTCATCTAAGTCATTAATATAGATTGTAAATGGCTGAGGCCCAAACACTGATCCTTGTGGCACCCCACTAGTTACAGCCTGTGAATCTGACCCATTTATCCCTACTCTCTGTCCGTTAACCAATCCTTTATCCTTGCTAATACATTACCTCCAACCCCATGTGCCCTTATCTTGCGTAACAACCTTTTATATGGCACCTTATCAAATGCCTTTGGAGATACAAATATACTACATCCACTGGTTCCCCTTTATCTACCCTGCTAGTTACATCTTCAAAAAACTCTGATAAATTCATGAATGTGGGGAAGGCTTGATGGACCAGCTGGTCTTTTCCTGCTCATTGTTTTTGTATGTTTGTATAGAGTGATCATTAATTTATTTAAAAATCACAATCCCTTGTGTAAGGGACACTTTAGCAGGTCTATGGAGGTTGGATGTCCCTGCAGACTGGCTATCAAAAATAATCAAAATTGCACAGAGGCAGCAAGATAAATTGGCTGATTCCCCAACTGGACTCTCCTGCTGAGGAGTGCCACTTGCAGCGAGTGCTGGTCGGGTGCCCACAGTATCTGAATATCCATTCAGGTGTCCTGTCAATCATGTACAGGGAGGCTAGGCGCCCAGTTTTGTGACTTGTTGCCTGTGACCCCCTGCAAGTGGCACGAGGCTTTACAAAACCGGGTCTTTGAAGCTTACCCACGACTGAAGCAAGACTGCTACTAAATTCCAGTCCGTCAGCTCAGCAGCCAAGATTGGGCCGAATTAATTCACTCCACTGTTGAATGAACCCTGGCCGCTTCAGTCATTTGCATCCCTTTCTGTGACAAGTCACTAAATGTAAGTAAGATTAAGTGGTCTATAATTTTTTGGCTCATCCCTTTCTTGCACAGGGGTGTAACGTTTTCAACCCTCCAATCCTTTGGTACAGTTCCCATTTTCAGAGACTTGGGGAATATTATGGTAAGTGACTCTCCTATCTCCTCTCCAACCTCTTGGTGTTCCTGGATGCAAACCATTTGGGTCTGGTGACTTTTTTCTATTTTTAGTGCGAATAGATTTTTTTATTAATACAGTGCCCTTTAAAAAAATTTAAATCTCCAGCAGTGGCTCATCCACATCTTACTCAGGCACTCCTACGTTCCTGCTCTCATCTTCCTCCGTAGACACTGATATAAAATAATGATTAAGCTTCTCCACATATCCTCACAGTCAAGTTAAAGAACATAAGAAATAGAAGCAGGAATAGGCCATTTGGCCCCTCAAGCCTGCTGTGCCATTCAATTAAGATCATGGCTGGTGGGCTCAAAGCCACTTCCCTGCCCGCTCCCCATAACCCTTCACTCCCGTATCTTGCAAAAATTTGTCTATCTCCACCTTAAATGTATTTAATGACCCAGCCTCCACAGCTTTCTGGGGCAGAGAATTCCACAGATTTACGACCCTCTGAGAAGAAATTCCTCCTCCTCTCGGTTCTAAAAGGGCGACCCTTTTATTCTGAAACTGTGCCCCCGAGTTCTAGATTTCCCCATGAGGGGAAACATCCTCTGCATCTACCTTGTCGAGCCCCCTCAGTATCTTATATGTTTCAATAAGATTACCTCTCCTAAATTCCAATGAGTATAGGACCAGCCTGCTCAACCTTTCCTCATAAGTCAACCCCCTCATCTCTGGAATTAACCTAGTGAATCGTCTCTGAACTGCCTCCAATGCAAGTATATCCTTCCTTAAATAAGGAGACCAAAACTGTACGCAGTACTCAAGGTGTGGTCTCACCAATACCCTGTACAGTTGTAGCAGAACGTCCCTGCTTTTATATTCCAACCCCCTTGAAATAAAGGCCTACATTCCATTTGCCTTTTTGATTACTTGCTGTATCTGCATGCTAACTTTTTGTGTTTCATGCACAAGGACCCCCAGATCACGCTGAACTGTAGCATTTTGTAATCTCTCCATTTAAATAATAGTTTGCTTTTTTATTTCTCCTGCCAATATGGATAACCTCGCACTTTCCCACATTATACTCCATCTGCCAAATGTTTGCCCACTCACTTAGCCTGTCTATATCCCTTTGCAGATTATTTGAGTCGTCTGCACAACTTGCTTTCCCACCCATCTTTGCATCGTCCGCAAACTTGGCTACATTGCACTCGGTCCCTTCATCCAAGTCATTAATGTAGATTGTAAATAGTTGAGGCCCCAGCACCGATCCCTGTGGCACCCCACCAGTTACCGTTTGCCAACCGGAAAATGACCCATTTATCCTGACTCTCTGCTTTCTCTTAGCCAATTCTCTATCCATGCTAATATATTACCCCCAACTCCGTGAGCTCTTATCTTATGCAGTAACCTTTTATGTGGCACCTTATCGAATGCCTTCTGGAAATCCAAATACACCACATCCACTGGCTCACCTTTGTCCACCCTGCTTGTTACATCCTCAAAGAACACCAGCAAATTTGTTAAACATGATTTCCCTTTCATAAAACCATGCTGACTCTGCTTGACTGCATTATAATTTTCCAAATGCCCTGCTAGTGCTTCCTTAATGAAGGACTCCAGCATTTTCTCAACAACAGATGTTAGGCTAACTGGTCTATAGTTTCCTGCTTTCTGTCTCCCTCCTTTCTTAAATAGGGGTGTTACATTTGCGGTTTTCCAATCCGCTGGGACCTCTCCAGAGTCCAGGGAATTTTGGTATGTTGCAGCCAATGCATCCACTGTCTCTGCAGCCACTTTAAGACCCTGGGATGCAGGCCATCTGGCCCAGGGGACTTGCCGTCTTTTAGTCCCATTATTTTACCAAGTACTATTTCCTTGGTGATAGTGATTGTCTTTAGTTCCCCTCTCCCTGTGGCCCATTGATTAGCCATTATTGGGATGTTGTTAGTGTCTTCTACTGTGAAGACAGATACAAAATACTTGTTCATCTCTGCCATTTCCCCGTTCCCCATTATTCCCCAGTCTCATCCTCTAAGGAACCAACGTTTACTTTAGCTACTCTTTTTTATATACCTGTAGAAGCTCTTACTATCTGTTTTAATATTTCTTGCCGTTTACTCTCATAATTCATCATCTCTCTGTTTATTTTTTTTTTAGTCATCCTTTGCTGGTTTTCAAAAATTTACCAATCCTCTGGCCTCCCACCAATCTTGGCAACATTGTATGCCTTCGTTTTCAATTTGATACCATCCTTTACTTCCTTAGTTAGCCACGGATGGTGCTCCCTTCTCTTAAAATCTTTTTTTCTCACTGGAATATATTTTTGTTCGTTTCCTTTGTCTCTGAATGGTCCCATCCCTTCTTTAGCAATCCCTTTTGCTTCTTATGTGCTTACCTCTTGCTAGTGTACCAAATCAGCAAACTAAATGACTCTCCTGTTTTTGTGATCTTTACTGACGGGGTCCCAGAATTCAGAATCCTGGACCAGTGTAACTTCTCTCTTTCCTGAACTTCTGCTCCTAGCTCAGGTGCCTAATCTCTGGAATCAGTTTAGTTGCATTGAGCACAGAGCTGGGAGATTCGCAAACAGTGATTGGCAAGCAGAGTGAGGAATTTTGTGAGCGCAGGAATTTGGTGGAGAGGAGGAAGGCGGTGGAGACGTATGACTGAAAAGGAGGAGTAGAGCCACAGAACCCAAGGTTTCTAAGTTACCGAGAGCAGACCTGCGGGACAGCAAGAGGAGCGGCTGCAGACAAAGGTAGGCCCAAGAGCCCGGAGGGAGTGCGAGTGTCAGGGAGCGAGCTAAGTGACGTCAGTGCAAGGGAAGGAGCTGCTTGGTGAGTAGTTGGTGTTTTTTTTTAAAGTCTTTAGTTTACTTCTGTTAAGTTACTGAAAAAAATAAGTTAGTTAATAGTCGAATAAATAAAGGCATGGCAGGGCAGCTTGGTCCAGCGGAATGCACATCCTGTGCCATGTGGGAACTCCAAGACGCTTCCCGTGTCCTGGACAACCACGTGTGCAGGAGGTGTCATCAGCTGGAGGAGCTCAAGTTTCGGGTTTCGGAGCTTGAGCGGCAGCTGACGTCGCTGCGGTGCATCCGCGAGGCTGTGAGCTATGTGGATAGCACGTTTCAGGAGGTGGTCACCCCGCAGCTAAGGAGTGCACAGGCAGAGAGGGAATGGGTGACTGCCAGACGGAAGAGGAGGACCAGGCAGGTAGTGCAGGAGTCCCCTAAGTGCATCTCGCTCTCCAACCAGTATTCTGTTCTGAGTACTGGTAAGGGCGATGGTTCCTCTGCCAAGTCCATGGCACCACGGGTGTCTCAGCTGTACAGGGGGGGGGGGGAGGAGGAAGACAGGGAAAGCAATAGTGGTTGGGGATTCGCTAGTTAGGGGAACAGACAGGCGTTTCTACGGCCGCAGACGTGACTCCAGGATGTTATGTTGCCTCCCTGGTGCCAGGGTCAAGGATGTCACTGAGCGGCTGCAGAACATTCTGAGGGGGGAGGGTGAACAGCCAGAGATCGTGGTCCATATCGGTACTGACATAGGTAGAAAGAGAGATGAGGTCCTGCAGGCAAATTTTAGGGAGCTAGGAAGAGATTAAAAAGCAGGACTTCAAAGGTAGTAATCTCTGGATTACTCCTGGTGCCACACGCAAGTGAGCATAGAAATCGGAGGATAGCGCAGATGAATGCGTGGCTGGAGTGATGGTGCAGGAGGGAGGGCAGGCTTCAAATTCCTGGGGCATTGGGGCCGTTTCTGGAGGAGGTGGGACCTGTACATACCGGACGGGTTGCACCTCAACAGAGCCAATACCAATATCCTCACTGGGAGGTTTGCTAGTGTTGTTGGGAAGGGTTTAAACTAAGTTGGCAGGGGGATGGGCACCAGGATGTAGCATTAGAAAGGAGAAACAAAAGGCCCAAAGGACTGGGAGAGACGGATAATACTAAAGCAAGAAATAGTAAGGTATTAGGTGGGGTCAGACTAAGATAGGACACAGGATGGTCTAAGATAGGCTTACAGTGTATGTATGTGAACACACGAAGCATAGTAAACAAGGTTGATGAGCTGCAGGCACAAATAGCCACATAGGAATGTGATGTCGTGGCGATAATGTAGACCTGGCTCAAACAAGGGCAGGATTAGGTATTAAATATTCCTGGATATAAGGTGTTCATGAAAGATAGGAGGTGGTGTGATAGTATAGGTTAAGGAGAATGTTACAGTGTTGGAGAGGGAGGATGTCCTGGCGGGGTCAAGGACAGAATCTATATGGCTAGAGTTAAGAAATAATTGAGGTGCCATTACACTACTAGGTGTATTCTATAGGCCACCAACTAGTGGGAAAAATATGGAGAAGCAAATTTGCAGGGAAATTACAGGGAGATACAAGAACTATAGTGATAATGGGGGACTTCAACTCTCCTAATATAGACTGGGATAGTAATAGTGCAAAGGGCAGGGAGGGGGAAGAATTTCAAAAGTGTGTTCAGGAGAACTTTCTTGATCAGTATGTTTCCGGCCAACAAGGAAGGAGGCATTACTGGATCTGGTTCTGGGGAATGAAGTAGGTCAAGTGGAGCAAGTGTAAGTAGGTGAACATTTAGGGAATCGTGATCATAGTATCATAAGGTTTAGATTAGCTATGGAAAAGGACACGGAGCAATCTAGCGTAAAAATACTTAACTGGAGGAAGGAAAACTTCAGTGGGATGAGAACGGATCTGGCCTGGGTAAATTGGAATCAAAGATTGGCAGGCAAAACTGTAGTGGAACAATGGGCTGACTTTAAAGAGGAAATAGTTCGGGTACAGTCGAGGTACATTCCCACTAGGGGGAAAGGTAGGGCAACTAAAGTCAGAGCTCCCTGGATGACAAAAGAGAGAGAGAGAGTAAGATGAAGCAGATAAAGAGCGCGTATGACAGATGTCAGGTTGAGAATACATCTGAGAATCAGGCTAAATATAGAAAGTTCAGAGGAGAAGTGAAAAAGAAAATAAGAGGGGCAAAGAGAGAGGGTATGAGAATAGAATGGCAACTAACATAAAAGGTAATGCAAAAGTCTTCTATAGGCATATAAATAGTAAACGGGTAGTAAGAGGGGGAGTGGTGCTGATTAGGGACCAAAAAGGAGACCTACACATGGAGGCAGAGGGCATGACTGAGGTACTAAAGGAGTACTTTGCATCTGTTTTCACCAAGGAAGAGGATGCTGCCATAGACATAGTAAAGGATGAGGTAGAGAAGATACTGGATGGAATAAGAATTGATAAAGACGAGGTACTAGAAAAGCTGGCTGTACTTAAAGTAGATAAGTCACCAGGAGCGGATGGGATGCATCCTAGGATGCTGAGGGAAGTGAAGGACAAAATCGCGGAGGTACTTGTTCAAAAAAGGGTGTAAAGGTAAACCCAGTAACCATAGGCTGGTCAGTTTAACCTCGGTAGTGGGGAAACTTTTAGAAACAGGCAAACTTTTAGAAACAGTAATCGGGGACAAAATTAACAATCACTTGGACAAGTGTGGATTAATTAAAGAAAGCCAGCATCGATTTGTTAAAGGTAAATCATGTTTAACCAAGTTGATCGAGTTTTTTGATGAGGTAACAGAGAGGGTTGATGAGGGCAATGCGGTTAACGTGTACACGGATTTCCAAAAGGCGTTCAACAAAGTGCCACATAATAGGCTTGCCAGCAAAGTTGAAACCCATGGAATAAAAGGGACAGTGGCAGCAAGGATGCGAAATTGGCTAAGTGACAGGAAACAGAGAGTAGTGGCGAATGGTTGTTTTTCAGACTCGAGGAAAGTATACAGTGGTGTCCCCCAGGGGGTCAGCACTAGGACCACTGCTTTTCTTGATATATATTAATGTCTTGGATGTGGGTGTACAGGGCACAATTTCAAAATTTACTGATGACACAAAACTTGGAAGCATAGTGAACAGCGAGGAGGATAGTGATAGACTTCAAGAGGACAAAGACAGGCTGGTGGAATGGGTGGACACGTGGCAGATAAAATTTAATGCAGAAAAGTGCGAAGTGATACATTTTGGTAGGAAGAATGAAGAGAGGAAATATAAACTAAAGGATACAATCCTAAAGTGGGTGCATGAACAAAGAGACCTGGGGGTATATGTGCTTAAATAGTTGAAGGTGGCCGGGCAGGTTGAGAAAGCAGTTAAAAAAGCTTGCGGGATCCTGGGCTTCATGAATAAAGGTATAGAGTACAAAAATGTGGAAATTATGATGAACCTGTATAAAACACTGGTTCGGCCTCAACTGGATTATTGTGTCCAATTCTGGGCACCGCACTTTAGGAAGAATGTGAAGGTCTTAGAGAGGGTGCAGAAAAGATTTACAGAGAATGATTCCAGGGACGAGGGACTTCGTGGATAGACTGGAAAAGCAGGGGTTGTTCTCCTTGGAGCAGAGAAGATTGAGAGGAGATTTGATAAAGGTGTTCAAAATCATGAGGGGTCCAGATAGAGAGAAACTGTTCATATTGGCAGAAGGGTCGAGAACCAGTGGACTCAGATTTAAGGTGATTGGCAAATGCATCAAAGGCTGCATAAGGAAAAACTTTTTTACTCAGTGAGTGGTTAGGATCTGGAATGCACTGCCTGAAAGGGTGATGGAGGAAGACTCGATCACTGCTTTCAAAAGAAAGTTGGATAAATACCTGAAAGGAAAAACATTTGCAAGCCTACGGGGAAAGGTTGGGGGAGTTGGACTAGCTGAGGTGCTCTTGCAGAGAGCCAGCACGGGCTTGATGGGCCGAATGGCCTTCCTCCATGCTGTAACCATTCTATGATTCTATATGGTTCCTTTGCACCTTCTCCAAGGCCAGGAGGCCCCAAGAATAGTAGAATGATCAAATTTGTATGTTGTACCCCAATACTCTATACAAGTTCACTATTATGTTCTATGCTTCTGGCTATACACCTCAGATAGCTTTGTCACCCCTAGAAGTTGACTAGTTTCAGCCACTTCAATCATAAAAAAAGCAGAATGGAAAAGATATCATAGTTTGAGATAAAATAAGTGAACATTTAAAAATGCATGGGTTAATCAATCACAGCCAGCACTATGGGAGTACCTTCACCACAAGGACTGCAACGGTTCAAGACGGCAGCTCACCACCACCTTCTCAAAGGCAATTAGGGGTGGGCAATAAATGCTGGCCTTGCCAGCGACGCTCACATCCCGGAACGAATAAAAAAGAAACCAGCATGGATTTGTTGCAGGCAAGTCATGTTTGACAAATTTAATAGAGTTCTTTGAAGAGGTAACTGATTCAACAGATAAAAGGATTGCAGTGGATGTTGTGTTTATGGATTTTTTGAACGCGTTCGATAAGATGTCTCAAGGCTTGTGGAAAAATTTCAGTTGTATGGTGTAAGTGGAAATGTAGCAGCAGGTTAGAAAGTTAATGGATTAGAAACAGCGTTTTGGTTATGTGTGTTGCTTGGACTGTAGAAGAGGTAGAAGTGCTGGGTCCACTTCTGTTTTGGTATATCAGATGATTTGGACTTGGGTGTAGGGAACACAATCTTATAAATTTCTGACAGCACAGTTAGGAAGTTTGGAAAACACTGAGGGGGACTAAAAGATGGCAGGGAGATATAGACAGGCTAATGGAATGGGCAGACAGGTGGAGGATGCAATTTAATGTGAATGAGTGTGACGTAATATGTTTTGGGAGGAAAAACAAGAAATGTGAGTATAGACTTAATGGAAAGATGCTGAAGCGTGTGGATGAACTGAGACACCTTGGGCTTCCTTCTGTGCTGTAAACTTCTATGGTTCATTTCAGAAGGACAGCAAACATAGTCATGTCTTATAAACATGAGGGCACCAAAACATTGATAAATACATCGCAAGTGAGAAAGTAACATTCCTGCAGAAGAGAAGTGTTAACACGTTGTAAAGCGAATTAGATGCTGTTTTCTTATCCAAGATGAGACTTCGGCAGTGGAATGTTTTGATTTGGCTGAACAACCTGGCAGAGACATCTGAAAATTCTTCAACTTCATGGAAATGCTACTGTTACTTAACTGTGATGGAACACTGGTTCTTCACATTTGCACAATCAGCAGAATGAAAATAAACCACCAGAGCACTGTCTGTGTTTTGGGCTTCCTGTTCATTGTACAGTATGTATTTTGACAATCAAGGTCACATCCTTGGTTTGGAAGGATTCCAAATATTCCAGATAGTTACTTATTTTTACTCCGGATATGCAGCTTTGTAACCCTGGTCAATCTTCCTTCAATAACCTAACCTTGGGGCTCTGTGGGCATTTTGTAGCACAATTGCCGCTGCCCTCACTGACATCTGCTGAGATCAGGAATTGAGGCAGAAATTGTACTGATTATCTATGATTCAGAGACAGAACCTTGGATTTTCCAATTGGACACACAGTTGACTGCCACCCGTTGTCATAACAACAAAAGATATTTCTTTTTCTCGGATACCTCTCACTTTTTCTAGCATCAGCTGTGGCTCAGTGGGTAGCACTCTCGCCTCTGGGTCAGAAGGTTGTGGGTTCAAGTCTCACTCCAGAGACTTGAGCACAGAAATCTGGGCTGACACTCCAGGGCAGTGCTGAGGGAGTGCTGCACCTTCAGAGGTGCCGTCTTTCAGGTAAGACATTAAACCGAGGCCCCCTTTGCCCTCTCAGGTGGATGTAAAAGATCCTATGGCACTATTTCGAAGAAGAGCAGGGGAGTTATCCCCGGTGTCCTAGCCATTATTTATCCTATCACTAAAAACAGATTATCTGGTCATTATCACATTGCTGTTTGTGGGAGCTTGCTGTGCGTAAATTGGCTGCCGCATTTCCTACATTACAAGTGACTACACTTCAAAAGTACTTCATTGGCTGTAAAGCGCTTTGGGACATCTGATGGTCGTGAAAAGCGCTATATAAATGTAAGTCTTTCAAGTCTTTTTAGGAGAAGACAAGGCAAATGCCAGAGAGAGATACTGACCAGATAATCTGCTTTAGTGATGTTGGTTGAGGGATAAATGTGTCCAGGGCACCGAGGAGAACTCTTTTTCGAATAATGCCATGGGATCTTTTGCGCCCACCTGAAAGAGCAGATAGGGCATCAGTGTAACATCTCATCCGAAAGACACTACTCTATTGAATCCCTTTATCATTTTAAGGCCCTATTGTACCCCATATTAACCACCAGCAAACCATACTGTGACGCCCTCATGTCACACCTTCTATTGTTATTTACCTGTGTACTCTGCTCATTAGGAAACCATTGTAACTTCTTTATCATTTATTCCTTCTCAAGGAGTTGCAAACTCCAGGACATCTCGCCCTGCCAACACCTCAGCACGTGGTGTTACTCAGTCTATCCTTCTCAAGCACCATCTCCGAGACACCCACCTGGAGTGGTAGGAGGGGGAGATAACAAAGCCAGGAGCCCACTGGTTGACATGGAGCATGAGTAAAAAGAAAGATCTGCTGGTGACACATGAGTGGGAAGTCATTGCTGGCTGGAGGGATAAGGTTGTGTAGCTCCTCAGCTGAAGAGCCTGGGGATCAGCTTTTCACCCATTTGGCTTTTAAAATGCTTGCAGAGCATCAAATGTTGGTGGAGGCACTAAGGGCCGTGACAGACAATGCAAATAGCAGCTTGTGTGGAGAAGTGTGCACAGCACAGCTTTGTAACTCTGCAGTCCACTTTAAAGTGTATGGCAGCTTCAAGGACATTCGTAGTAGAGCCAGGTCAACTTGCAGCATGTGGTACAACTCAGCAACCGCCTCCTTTGTAAAGCAAAGCCTCTGCAGGCAATGCCTCTCTGAGAAATGCAAGGATGTCTACCTGTGCTTGTGTATTCTGGTAATGTGGTGCCAGGGGGTGGGTAGGTGCTGTGCACCTCTGGTGTTGCTTGATGGGTGTGGCATCTTTCTAAAAGCAAAGTGACTGGGAATTCCCAATAGGAAGCCCATTGTGCATTACGTGACTCGGTGGGAGGAAAATTGTAACCCCAGAGCAAATGGCGCAAAGGCATGGGTATAAATTCAGCTGCTTGAAATCAGAAAATCTAGGCTAGAGACCTTACCTGCGAACTTTCAGCCCGGGGAATGGTTAATATGAAATGTGTCTGCTGTTGAGTATTAATCTCTTCTTCACAGCTGTTTTCAACCTGGGGGAGAGAGAGAGAATGCTAGGATCCTGTCAGTAAAGATTATAAAAACATAAAAAAACAACCATTTGGTTTGCTAATTTGATACATGATATCATAATATGATTGCACTATTGAATCTTGGGATAATTTGTCTCCCCTGTGAACTGCAAACAGCTCTTGCCAGCAGGATGCATGGCACTATTTCGGTAGCTGTATTTTTGATAGACTGGGCTCTGTTTTTTGAAGTTGCTTTTTGAATGCTACAGCACTGTTCCCAAGTGTTCAGCAGATCTCTCAGGAAGCTTACTGCACAGCTAGGGGTTTGTGATCCCAAGAAGGTTGGTTTACCATACCTCAGAAGAATGTGAAAAGTCTTTGTTTAAACTAGAAACCTTGAAAAATAACTTTGGAAAAAAAACATATGTAGCGTGCTACTTTCTGGCCCACGTTCCAAAGCTCAGGACAACACTACATCTTCAGCAGCTGATGTCATTTCCCTTTGCAGATAAAATACCATGATGGATTTGGCAGATGCAGACGTTTGGCTTTCTACAATGTACAAGGTTGACTAAGGTCTCTTTGTCTAGCCATTCAGAGCTATTTGGATGGCATGTTTCTAAGGCATTATCTGACCAGCGGACCAAAAGCATAATTCCACTTTATTAGTTTATGTAGTAAAGTGGAAACAGGCTGGGAAGCACCGCTCCTATTTTTCACTAAGAGTTATACATGTTTGGAATGGTCTGCCAGGTACCTATACCAGCTGACTGGGCCTGAGGAGTTTTGGGCCCTGTATCTCTCTTCCTACAACTGTCTTGCTGCTTCTTCCCAATCTCTAATTCTTTTTCATGTTGCTCTTTCTTTCTTCTCCCTCTCACTGTCTCTACATCTCTGTTTGGTTGTCGCACAATTTTCTCACACTGGTATCTATCACTAGGTTTGTCACACTCTTTTGTTAAGTCTCTCGTCTGTACCTCTCCAATGACTCTCTATGGCTTTCACACATATTCTTTTACTGATTTACTCAATATATATGTTTTACAAATTTTAACATCCAGGGTTACAGGAAGATTGGAGGCGAGGGCGGGAGATGCTGACCAAGGGAGGCGGCAACATGGGCAATTGAGAAAGAAGGTGGGATTGAGGAGAGACTGTGGTGGGGGTTACAGCTAGAAGGAAGCAAGGGGTTGGGATTTCAGTGTTGGGGGGGAGGGGGGCTATAGGCTGGGAGTGGATAAAACTGGAGGATAATCAGGAGGGCCGTGGGAGTTTGAGAATATAGGTACTGGAAGCTTTAAAAGGGTATAGTAGATTCAGGGAGAACTTAGAGCTAGGAGGACTAAAGAGGAGAATGCGACTGGAAGCCACTGTGGGGGTCTAGGAGCACTCATGAGGAAGATGGGATTTAGGATCACTGAGGGGGGAAATAGGGTCTGGCAGCACTGAGGACATGTGACTCGAAGCGGTACAGGATACCTAGCAAGCGTATGATAGTCCAAGGTTGCAAGTATTAGGCTAGGTCTGGGAGTAGCTAGAAACCCAGAACAGAGCACCTATACTAGCTAGGAGTATAATAATAAAGGTGTTGTGCTTGAACACAGCAGAGTGACAGTCAGTGATGAGAAGCGGACAGGAGATGCGTAGAAAAGGCACAGCTAAAGAAACTGAAATTATTTTTAGATAGGGAGGTGTCCGAATGGAGCAGAAGTGTGGGCACCATGTCTTTTGGAAGAGAGGCCAGGGTAGGCACGTCTGATTTAGTTTGAACAAAATACTGAAGCTCTGATGCAAAGTATTTTAGGGCCCAAAAAGCACAGCCAATCCAATGGATTCCTGCCACGTTTCAGCGGGAATCCAGCAGAATGGCCGCAAATTCCAACAGGACCAGGATAGGCTAGATCCCAGCCACAGGATGAAGTTCCCTGTATGGCCTTGAGGACAGAGCCTCTGACCAAACCCACAAGGCCATCAACATAAGGGAGACTTTCTAAGTCTGGAGTTCTCGCAACCCAGCCTTCAATTGGGACCCGGCGTAACGTCAGCACTAGTACGCCTGGTCTCACCGGGTATATCTTGTCAACAGGGGTGGATGGGAGGCTCAGCTGGGGTTTAGGTCGGGTTTGAGGCCTGAGCCCCTGAAGAGGGGGGCTGAATTTTATTTACAAGTGGCCCCCAGACACAGTGCAGGGATTTTGATACTGAACAGTACAAATGTAAATAGATCCTGAGCAATTTCTGGTGCTGTCGTGGTGATATAAAGCAAAGAGGAAACATAGCTTTGACTGTTCATTGGGGAGATGGTGTGAAAAGAAAGGAATGGAATTTGTTGAAAATTGAATCGCTTTATGAAAGCATTAACTGTCTGGAGCTTGCTGCAAAAATTCAGCCAGAATTTATTCAGAGATTGAGTGAGATTCAATCTGGATGCAGGAGCTGGGGGTGGGGGGAAGATGGATGGGGGGTGAGAGGAGAAAAGATATTAAAATGATAAGCAACAAATAAAAAGTAAGCAATCATAAAGTAAATCAGTAAACAAGGATCTGGTGCCACGGTTTATAAATAATGACAAGGAACAAGATGAAATGTGGAAGCTGGCTTCATGTTGACATGTTTAAGGCCAGCATGTCCGCATGATTTTATAGCATGGGGGTTTCTGTGACTACATGCTGCCCCTTGGTGACATCATCTGCCAACCAGTCCACATGTACGCTGACGACATCTAGCTCTACTTCTCCACCAGAACTCTGAACACCTCCACTGCCTTTGTATTGTCAGACTGCTTGTCCAACATCCAATCTTGAATGAGCTACAATTTCCTACAGCTAAACATTGCGAAGACAGAAACCATTAGCTTCAGCTCCTGCCATAATCTCCATGCTCTTGTCACCAATTCCATTTTCCTCCCTGGCCAATGTCTCAGGTTGAACCAGACTGTTCACAAACTCAGTGTTCCATTTGACCCCAAGCTGAGATTCTGACCCCATATCTTTTCCATCACAAAGACTTCCACTTCCATAACTTCAAGTGCTTCCTCCACTACCTCAATCCTTAATCATACATTTGTCACTCCTAGACTGAACTATTCCAATGCTCTCCTGGCCAACCTCCCATCCTTCACCCTCCATAAACTTCAGCTCATCCAAAACTCTGCTACCTGTATCCATCCCACACCAAGTCCAGCTCACCCATCACTTCTGTCCTTACTGACCTATATTGGCTCCTAGTCCCATAATTCCTCAAATTTAAAATTTTTATCCTTGTGTTTAAATCCCTTCATGGCCTTACTGCTCCCTATCCCTGTAACCATCCCCAAGTCTATAATTTATTCCCCATCCCCAGTTACCGTGAGAACGTGGTGGTGGCGTGATAGAACTGAATGGCTTGCTAGGCCACATCGAAGGGCAGTTAAGAGTCAACCACATTGTTGTAGGACTGGATTCACATATAGGCCAGACTGGGTAAGGATAGCAGGTTTCCTTCCCTAAAGAATATTAGTGAACTAGTTTGTTTTTATGACAATCTGACAACTTCACAGTCACTTTTACTGATGGTGCGGAGATGCCGGTGTTGGACTGGGGTGGACAAATGTAAGAAGTCACACAACACCAGGTTATAGTCCAACAGTTTTATTTGAAATCACAAGCTTTCGGAGCACTGCTCCTTTGTCAGATGAAGTGGAGAGATGCATAAAGACACAGCTTATATAGTCAGAGAATAATGCCAGATGATTACAGGTAATCTTTCTAACTGCCATTTATCACACCTCGGCAGAGAGATAATCACAGCAATCAAAGGTGTGAATGGTGTCCAAACAGGTCAGTCAGGAAAACATTACATCAAAGAACAATGAGGTGGGGTCACAAGGGGTCAAATGTTACAGATGCTGGGGTCTGTATGAAAAACAAAAAAGACAAAAAAACATTTTTTTTGCTGGAAATCACAGCAGGTCCGGCCGCATCTGTGTAGAGAGAACAAGCCAACGACGACTCGAGTCTGGATGACCCTACGTCAGGTGGGGTTACATGTAGCGTGACATGAACCCAAGATCCCAGTTGAGGCCATCCTCATGAGTGCGGAACTTGGCTATCAGTTTCTGCTCTACGATTTTGCGTTGTCGTGTGTCTCGAAGGCCGCCTTGGAGAATGCTTACCCGAAGATCGGAGGCTGAATGTCCTTGACTGCTGAAGTGTTCCCCGACTGGGAGGGAACACTCCTGCCTGGCGATTGTTGCGCGGTGTCCGTTCATCCGTTGTCGCAGTGTCTGCATGGTCTCGCCGATGTACCATGCTCCGGGGCATCCTTTCCTGCAACGTATGAGGCAGACAACGTTGGCCGAGTCACATGAGTATGTACCATGTACCTGGTGGGTGATGTTCTCACGTGTGATGATGGTATCTGTGTTGATGATCTGGCATGTCTTGCAGAGGTTGCCGTGGCAGGGTTGTGTGGTGTCGTGGTCGCTGTTCTCCTGAAAGCTGGGTAATTTGCTGTGAACGATGGTCTGTTTGAGGTTAGGCGGCTGTTTGAAGGCCAGTAGTGGAGGCGTGGGGATGGCCTTAGCGAGGTGTTCATCGTCATCGATGACATGTTGAAGGCTGCGAAGAACATGGCGTAGTTTCTCCGCTCCGGGGAAGTACTGGACGACGAAGGGTACTCTGTTGGTTGTGTCCCGTGTTTGTCTTCTGAGGAGGTCTATGCGATTTTTTGCTGTGGCCCGTCGGAACTGTCGATCGACGAGTCGAGCGTCATATCCCGTTCTTACGAGGGCATCTTTCAGCGTCTGTAGGTGTCCATCACGTTCCTCCTCGTCTGAGCAGATCCTGTGTATTCGCAGGGCTTGTCCATAGGGGATGGCTTCGTTAACGTGGTTAGGGTGGAAGCTGGAGAAGTGGAGCATCCTGAGGTTGTCCGTGGGCTTGCGGTAGAGTGAAGTGCTGAGGTGTCCGTCTTTGATGGAGATTCGTGTGTCCAAGAATGAAACCGATTCCGAGGAGTGGTCCATGGTGAGTTTGATGGTGGGATGGAACTTGTTGATGTTATCGTGTAGTCTTTTCAGTGATTCTTCGCCGTGGGTCCATAGGAAGAAAATGTCGTCGATGTATCTGGTGTATAGCGTTGGTTGGAGGTCCTGTGCAGCGAAGAAGTCTTGCTCGAACTTGTGCATGAAGATGTTGGCGTATTGGGGTGCGAATTTGGTCCCCATGGCTGTTCCGTGTGTTTGGGTAAAGAACTGGTTGTCAAAGGTGAAGACATTGTGGTCAAGGATGAAGCGGATGAGTTGTAGGATGGCGTCTGGAGATTGGCTGTTGTTGGTGTTGAGTACTGAGGCTGTCGCAGTGATGCCGTCATCGTTGCAGGAAAGGATGCCCTGGAGCATGGTACATCGGCGAGACCATGCAGACACTGCGACAACGGATGAATGGACACCGCGCAACAATCGCCAGGCAGGAGTGTTCCCTCCCAGTCGGGGAACACTTCAGCAGTCAAGGACATTCAGCCTCCGATCTTCGGGTAAGCATTCTCCAAGGTGGCCTTCGAGACACACGACAACGCAAAATCGTAGAGCAGAAACTGATAGCCAAGTTCCGCACTCATGAGGATGGCCTCAACTGGGGTCTTGGGTTCATGTCACGCTACATGTAACCCCACCTGATGTAGGGTCATCCAGACTCGAGTCATCGTTGGCTTGTTCTCTCTACACAGATGCGGCCGGACCTGCTGTGATTTTCAGCAAAAAAAATGTTTTTTTGTCTTTTTTGTTTTTCATACAGACCCCAGCATCTGTAACATTTGACCCCTTGTGACCCCACCCCATTGTTCTTTGATGTAATGTTTTCCTGACTGACCTGTTTGGACACCATTCACACCTTTGGTTGCTGTGATTATCTCTCTGCCGAGGTGTGATAAATGGCAGTTAGAAAGATTACCTGTAATCATCTGGCATTATTCTCTGACTATATAAGCTGTGTCTTTATGCATCTCTCCACTTCACCTGACGAAGGAGCAGCGCTCCGAAAGCTTGTGATTTCAAATAAAACTGTTGGACTATAACCTGGTGTTGTGTGACTTCTTACACTTTTACTGATACCAGCCTTTTATTTCCAGATTTTTAAAATTGAATTCACATTCTCAAACTGAACTCCCAGTCTCTAGATTGTTAGTCCAGACCACTGGATTACTAGTCCTTCTTCTCTTCTTAGGCAGTCCCTCAGAACCGAGGATGACTTGCTTCCACGCTAAAAATGAGTTCTCAGGTGACTGGTGAGTCCAGTGCGGGATCTACAGTCTCTGTCACAAGTGGGGCAGATGGTGGTTGAAGGGGCGGGTGGGTGGGGTGCTTGGGTTGATGTGAGCTCCTTCCGCTGTTTGCGCTTGGCTTCCACTTGCTCCCAGCGAAGAGACTCGAGGTGTTCAGCGCCTTCCCGGATGCTTACTAGTCCAGTAACATAACCACTACTGTACCCCCGCTAAAGAAATAAGGAATATATGAAGAAGGGTGAAGGCATTAATACAGTTTACAGCCAGTGTTCGTTACGTTGAATTGCAGTTCAATGAGTGTGAGGACCTTTCGAAAAGGGGTGGTAATCTGATGGTTCATTTTTGAAATACAAGCAGACTTGATTGCTAAAGCTGAACTAGAGGCTCCCTACACTCCACATCTTCTCAAGCTAAAATTCTGACCTTGGGTAGCAGGAGCAGGTTGCAAACAAAATACCCATTTTGTACCTAAGATTATTACATAGAATTTCCAGCACAGAAACAGGCCATTCGGCCCAACTGGTCTTGCCAGCATTTATGCTTCACACGAGCCTCCTCCCACCCTACTTCATCTAACCCTATTAGCATAAGCTATTCCCAACTCCCTCATGTACTTGTCTAGCTTCCCCTTAAAGGCATGTATGCTATTCGCCTCAATAGTCATCGGTATTTCTCATGGAAGCTGCAATTTCAGTGTAATGGTTCAGTGCCAAGCCCCTCACGACCCACAACCACCAAGTAGAACATCTCACTTCCGCACGAGGCTCTGTATCCAGGGTCTGAGACACAAACAAGGACTGAGGCAGCCTTGGAATTACACCAGCAAATATTTCAAATATAATCACCTACACATAAAGTTGACTACTTTGTGGGCACCTTGTTAGCAGTGCTTAATGGGTGGAAAAAAATGGTGTATTACAATAGTTTCTTGTGAAGAAGGATTTTGTTTCCATGCCTGGAATTCCAACCTTTTCAATAACACGCAAGCACGAATTAATTGGATTCTGAGCTAGAGACTACAATAAGTGCCCAAAATGAGCCTGCTTTCTGAGCTTTGAGCTGAGAACATAAAACCTTATGTGCACTATTGAATAGGTGCATGATTCCGGGGATAAGGAATTAATGCACTATTCACAGATTAACATGCTAGGAATGACAAGTATTTGAATGGCATGCATCAGATTTTGAGAGAGAGAGAGAGAAGTCTTAGAGAGGGCATA
Source organism: Somniosus microcephalus (assembly GCF_052327205.1). Classification (NCBI taxonomy): domain Eukaryota; kingdom Metazoa; phylum Chordata; class Chondrichthyes; order Squaliformes; family Somniosidae; genus Somniosus; species Somniosus microcephalus. The sequence continues at coordinate 214,598,525 of NC_140995.1, read as the reverse complement.
CCAAGTATGGTGTTCCTTATGGGTAAAGTCAACATCATGCTTTCTCCCACCTCAGTTTTATTTTTTTTTCTTCTCCCAAATATATAGAATTTCCCCAAATTTGAAGGGGAAAATGGAACGGCTGCGTGTGTGTGTTTCTGGCAATATTGCTCAATCCAACCACAAGGAGCAGTGTGCACAGCGTTGTGAGACTCAAGCTTTTCTCTCCCAGTTTTTCTTTTAAAAAAAACTTTGACTAATTTGTCAAGAACGGGCGTTCACAATTTATGAAGCAGTTATACGTATGGGAGTACATTTGTACATATATCTTACAAAATTATTGTCCAAGTTTGTGTCCTGGCCGATATTTATTCCCCCAACCAACATCACTAAAACAGATTATCTGGTCATTATCTTATTGCGGTTTGTGGGACCTTGCTGTGGCAAATTGGCTGCTGCGTTTCCTATGTTACAACAGTGACTACACTTCAAAAAATACTTCATTAGCTGTAAAGCGCTTTGGGATGTCCTGAGGTCATGAAAGCCTTAGAAATGCAAGCCTTTTCTTTGCATACGGTTTCTCCCTTTAAAAAAAAAATATATCGTTAATTCACTTTAGAGAAAAGACGGGTATACAGTGATTCTTCTTCAGGTTCTATCTCCAATCCAGAGTTTGTTGCTTTTATTTATGATTTTAAATCCAGAGCCAGAAAAGGGCAGAGCGATCAATGGGAGCAGCAATATGCTAGGCCAAAGGAAAGGATGGAAAAGTTAGGCGGATAGAATCTAGCCCACACCACCGCAGCAATCCGTAGTGGCCGGAAGTTTGTTACTGGAGTTAGGCTGGACCACTCAGCCTCCTGTTTGGGGAGAATCATGTGAGTTTTTTCTCTCATTTCCAGGATGTGGGCATCGCTGGCAAGGCCGGCATTTATTGCCCATCCCTAGTTGCCCTTGATGAAGGTGGTGGTGAGCCGCCGCCTTGAACCGCTGCAGTCTTTGTGGTGAAGGTGCTCCCACAATGCTGTTAGGTAGTGAGTTTCAGGATTTTGACCCATCGACGATGAAGGAATGGCGATATATGCCCAAGGCAGGATGTTGTGTGACTTGGAAGAGAACTTGGAGGTGATGGTGTTCCCATGCACCTGCTGCCTTGTCCTCCTAGGTGGTGGAGGTCGTGGGTTTGGGAGGTGCTGTTGAAGAAGCCATGGTGACTTGCTGCAGTGCATCCTGTAGATAGTACACACTGCAGCCATGGTACTCCAGAGGTAGAGGATTTTTATGTCGGTGGGTGGAACAAAGGGATGGTGGAAGAAAGCCTGTCAATCCATAGATCACATGGATGTCTATTAAAGAGATTAGCTGAAAGTAAGCCTTCTTAATAGGTGAAAAGACCTTGAACACAAATGCCATAATAGTTACTTATCCCTGTCATTTGAAGAAGTTTGAATTGTACAATTGCTGTTTAAAGGAACTATTGGGACCTCATCCGACGCTGCTGCTGAGGCCAGAGATCAGAGTGGCTTCAATATATGCTGGGAATGTGCCACTGTACTTTGAAGTTAAGTGTCTTGATATATGATAGTTGATAACTACATCTGCCTGAACATGAAACCTGTAAAGTCTAATTATCATTAAAATGCCTCACCCTAGATACACCCCACTCCTTTTATTTGCATTACTGTATAGCAAACTTGAGACCTTAGCTAAATGTTTATAGACATAACATTATATTAAGAGAACATTGATAGCAATGCAAATATTTTTTCTGTAACATTACTGTCTGAGATTAAATAAAGAAAGACAAACTTGAATTTATATAGCGCCATTCATGAGACCCCAAAGCGCTTTACAGCCAATGAAGTGCTTTTGAAGTGTAGTCACTGTTGTAATATAGAAAGTGTGGCAGCCAATTTACACACAGCAAGATCCCAAAACCAGTAATGAGATAAATGACCAGATAATCTGTTTTATTGATGTTGGTTGAGGGATAAATATTGGCTAGGACACTGGGGAGAATTTCACCTGCTCTTCTTATAAATAGTGTCATGGGATCTTTTACGTTCACCTGAGGGCAGACGAGGCTTCGGTTTAATGTCTTATCCGACAGTGTAGCACTCCCTCAGTTCTGCACTGGGAGGGTCAGCCTGGATTATGTGCTCAAGTTTCTGGAGTGGAGCTTGAACTCACAACGGTCTGACGCAGAGTCGGGAGTACCACCAACTGAGCTATGGCTGACACCTATAACGTGATGAATGCCTTTTGTTGGTATTAAGATGAAATAATCTTGAATTAAAATAATAAGTGCATAAACAAATCAGCACTGGATTTCTTCTAGTATGTCGTGCCCCTTTTATATTTGTGTTGCTTTATAATGAACTGCTGTAAATCAAAGGAGCAAATAAATACTAATTAGAAGTATTCCTGATGTACCACTTCAGAAATAAACTCCATGAGAGTCAGACATTACTTTATTTTTCTGGTTTATCATATGTTGCCTACGGCGGTTATACATATTCCACTCTGCACTTTGATCCAACTATTGCATTCATTTTAGCACATTCCATTCCACCTTGTTTTGTGGAAGATCACACGATAAATCTGGATGAAGCCTACCTAGCTAATCCGTGCATAAAAGCCCTGCCCCCCACCATCTAACTGCTTTTTAAATGATCCCAAGGTTTTTGCCTCCACTACTCTGTTCATTTCAAATGTTCATCACTACCTGTGTGAAGAAGAGCTTTCTGATGTCAATCCTGAATTTGGCTTTCACCAGTTTGAATGTACACAGGTAATTGAGGCAGAAAGTGTTCAGAAAGAGTGAGCTCTGAGGAAGATGGAGTAATCAACCTATATATTTGAACTGCCTTATACAGAAATTTGACCTGTGCCTTTTATTCTCTACACAGTTCCTACATTACAACAGTGTGTACACTTCAAAAGTACACCACTGGATGTAAAGCGCTTTGGCACATCCTGAGGTTGCGAAAGGCTATATAAAAATGGAAGTTCTTTCCTTCTACTTTTCTCTTAATAATGAACCAGAGAATGAGGACTGTTGGTGAAGGAAACAATCAGATGGCACCATGGTAAACCGATGCAGTTACTGTGGTACTGCCATTGAAAGATTTCTACTGAGTTTAAACATCCAATTAGCAGAACATTACAGCACCTCCGGTGGTTCAGTGAGCAAATCCAGCAAGCAACTGAGCCATATAGACCATGAAGGGCCTAAATTTGATTCCTAATCTGCTGAGTTAGCTGATGGTAGGGATGATAAAATTGGCTTCTGTAGAAATATAATACACATGTGGAAGATGTTTAATATTGTTAGCATTCACATGCAATGTGCTGTTACCTACTGAAAATAGTAACTACAAGTTTAAAATATATTCTTACTGCAGTCTCTTTTTTTGAGCTGGCAAACAAGGATGAAATTCCTCCAGAACATGTTATCATCCTCCTTTGAAGCCAGTGACAGTACTCGCTTGACACAGTAGTACCACTCTCACCTCTGCACCAGAAGGTCATGGGTTCAAGCCTCACTCCAGGATGTGAGCACATAATCCAGGCTGACACTTCAGTGCAGCACCAAGGGAGTTGTTGTGTTGTTGCAGGTGTTGTCTATTGGAAGATACGTTAAACTGACGTCCGTATGCCTGTTCAGGAGGATGAAGAAGTGCAGAGGAGTTCTCCTGGTCTCCTGCCCAACATCTATCCTTCAACCAACACCACCAGTATAGATTAACTGATTATTTGTGCGACTTTGCTGTGTGCAAGTTGACTGCAGTGTTAGTCTACATAACAACAGTGACTACACCTCAAGTAGTACTTAATTGCTTGTGAAGTGCTTTGGGACATCCCAAGAACATGAAAGGTGTTGTATAAATGCAAGTTCTTTCTTTCTTGGAGGTTTCATACTACATAGGTCAGCAGCAATTCTAGGTCGTTGATAACAACAACAACAATTCGCATTTATATAGCACCTTTAATGTAGTAAAACGTCCCAAGGTGCTTCACAGGAGCATTAACAAACAAAATTTGACACCGAGTCACATGAGCTATTAGGACAGAGAGGTAGGTTTTAAGGAACATCTTAAAGGAGTTAGAGAGGCGGAGAGGTTTAGGGAAGGAATTCCAGAGCTTAGGGCCTAGGCGGCTGAAGGCACGGCCAATGTTGGAGCGATTAAAATTGGGAATGTGAAGACACCAGAATTGGAGGAGCGCAGAGATCTTGAAGGTTTGTAGGGCTGGAAGAGGTTACAGAGATAGGGAGGGGCGAGGTCATGGAAGGATTTGAAAACAAGAATGAGAATTTTAAAATCGAGACATTGCTGGACCAGGAGCCAATTTAGGTCAGCAAGCACAGGGGTGATGAGTGAACGGGACTCGGTGCGAGTCAGGATACGGGCAACAGAATTTTGGATGAGCTCAAGTTTACGGGGGGGGGGGGGGAGAGCATTGGAATAGTCAAGTCTAGAGGTAACAAAGGCATGATGTCAGAAGAGTACCACCCCCATAAGCCAGTAGATCTCTATTTGGATCTTCAGTTACCATTAGGCTTCAAACTCTATAAGACAACTAAAGTTGCTTTGCTATACGGAGCGAATGGAAAACCCAACAGCTGAAAAACCTCTGCTAGGTAAATTCCTTGAAAGAAGAGACTGGACGACGTGAATAAGAACAAATGGCTAGATGTGACCCTGAACAAGCTTGGCGGGAGGCTACAAATGCCACCTAAGTCCAGAACAGATAACAAAATGGACCAATAAAGTGAAGAGACCTGAGCAGTGGCAGTCCTGTGCCAACTGCATGGCTGATGACAACCTGAACGCTATGGGGAATATGCAAATTAATTTGTGGGACAAATATATAATTTTGACTGATTCATATATATTCCATTCATAGACATTCCATAATATTTCAGAAATGCATAGACGTTATGTGATTTGTATTAACATAAACAGAGCTGTTACAGTCATTCCCACACAGCAGTTATATGAGTAACTGGAATGTGTTATGTCTGCATGTTCTTTAAAGGGTTTCTAAACAGTGTTTAGTTTGGCGACTGTTCTGTTTACAATGCGTGAATGTATGCAATTTATTTTCAGGCTGGGAACCCAGGCTGTGGTTAGCCTGAATTTTCACGGGCATTGATTGAAAGAAACTATTCTAGAATGATAATTTATTTTCAGAAGCTTCTGTTTTAATCTTTCATAAATTTCAGTTGAGTGTTCAATGGGAAGGGAAATCATAAAATAATCATAGCACTTTCATTTATATTGTACAATGTCGTGATGATTCATCTCAAAGTGCTTAATGCAATAAATTACTTTTGGAGTACAGCGATTGGCTTATGTAGACAAACACAGTACATATTCCATGCCAGCAACATCACACAAACCAGATGAATCACCAGTTAATTTGTTTTTTGGTTGAAGAAGGAATGTTGGCCAGGACACCTAGTGAGCTTCCTGCACTTCAAATAGAAAGAAAGGACTTGCATTTATAGAGCGCCTTTCACAACCTCTGGATGTCCCAAAATACTTTACAGCTAATGAAGTACTTTTGAAGTACAGCTATTGTCATGTAGTAAACGCGGCAGCCAATTTGCGCACAGCAAGGTCCCATAAACAGCAATGAGATAATGACCAGATAATCTGTTTTCTTTTAGTGATGTTGGTTGAGAGGTAAATATTGACCAGGACACCCGGGAGACTGCCGTCTCAGGTGGATGGAAAAGATGGCACCTCCAACAATGCAGCACACCCTCAGCACTGCACTGAGGTGTTAGCCTAGATTTTGTGCTTAAGTTTCATGGAGTGGGACTTGAACCCACAGCCTTCTGACTCAGACTAGAGCACTACGTACTGACCAAACTGACCCACAAATGGCACAGTGAGTTTGATGAGGGGAAATAAGTTATTGCAAGTTGCAGTAAGCTGAAGTATGCAATTCGTACCCTTCCATTTGCTCAAATTAGTTCCCTGCCCAGTTTCACTAAAATGAAAGAAAGACTTGCATTTATATAGCGCCTTTCATGACCTCTGGACGTCCCAAAGTGCTTTACAGCCAATGAAGTACATTTGAAGTGTAGTCACTGTTGTAATGTAGGACAGCAAGCTCCCACAAACAGCAATGTGATAATGATCAGATAATCTATTTTAGTGATGTTGATTGAGGGATAAATATTGACCAGAACACTGGGGATAATTCCCCTGCTCTTCTTCAAAATAGTGCCATGGGATCTTTTACGTCCACCTGAAAGAGCAGACGGGACCTTGGTTTATTGTCTTGTCCGAAAGACGGCACCTCCGACAAAGCAGTTCTCCCTCAGTACTTCACTGGAGTGTCAGCCTAGATTTTTGTGCTCAAGTCTCTGGAGTGGTACTTGAACCCACAACCTTCAGAGGCGAGAGTGCCATCCACTGAGCCACGGCTGACACATCTGAGACACTAAATGAAAGGATTTACTTTCTTGGGGGCCTTTATTATTTTTATTCTGAGATCACTTTTGCAAAGTAAGGCTCAGAAAATAATGTGATTTATGAAGACCAATTTGCTGGGAAATTATGGGATGTCTGAGGAACGTAGAGAGGGTAACAAATAGCACTAATTTTGAAAATAAGACTCATAGCATTGCTCCCCTAAGGGTATTTAACATGGTTACAATTTGCTAAAACACAAAAAGGTACTGTTGCAGCTGCAGTAGCATGAAGCATCGCCATTCACTGGCACCTGCCCTTGAATATGTTATGCGCCTATAAGTACCTCAGATCTATGCCAGCAAAAAGTTTCAAGTCAACAATTACATCATTGCTCCAGTCTAAGGATCACATTCAGTTCAAGTTGTTAGGAAAAACAGAAAGTACTGTAGTTACAACATTTTCCATTTTAAAAATGTAGATGATAAATATAGAATTTGAAACTTTTGACAATAGAAGCTTATAAGTGATTACATCAGTCCTAACCAATCGTAAACCTGGCTCACCTGAGAAAGGACCATATTTTACAGTATGTTTTGGTGTGTGTATGTAGCATTTTAAAAGATAAAAATCCCAAAATCTGAGAGATTTTGTGTGTAATTATTTCCAAATATAGAAATAATTTACAAAATGCTTTCAGTTCTAATAAGAACCAGCACATGCTTGATGGGCTGAATCCTTCTGCGCTATACTGTCCTGTTCCTAGTAATCGGCAGCCAACATGATTTCAGAAGGGGCAGATCCCCCCCCCGACCAACCTTCTTGATATTGTTTGAGGAAGTGACATCCCAAGTGGATATTGGAACATGAATGATATAGCACACCTGGACTTCCAGAAAGCTTTTGATGAAGTTCCACATGAAAGGCTGCTACGCAAGCTTACGCCGGTGGATATCATAAGATAAGAAGTTGGCTCAAAGAAAAGAAGCAGTGAGTTCTATGGAGAAGATGCACTGAGTTGAGTGCTCCAGGGAGCCCTGCTGAGGCCCTACTGTTTCTGAGCTACATAAATGATCTGGATTCAGAAATGTAAATCAGGAAATTAGAGGCACATGTAACAAGGGTAATACAGTAATCATGGGGGACATTAATCTACATATAGACTAGGCAAACTAAATTTGCAGTAATAGTGTGGAGGACGATTTCATGGAATATATGCAAGATAGTTTTCTAGATCCGTATGTTGAGGAACCAGCAAGGGAACAGGCTATTTTAGATCTAGTATTGTGCAATGAGAAAGGGTTAATTAACCTTGTAGTAAAGGGGCCCTTAGGGAAGAGTGACCATAATATGATAGAATTTTATATTAAGTTTGAAAGTGATTTAGTTAAATCCGAGACTAGTGTCTTAAATCTAAAGGTAGATTGGGAAACTACATTAAAAGGTATGACGATAGACAAGCAATGGCTAGCATTTAAAGAATTAATACATAATTTACAACAAATATACATTCCTTTAAGGCACAAAAACGCCACAGGAAAAGTGGTCCAACCGTGGCTAACAAGAGAAGTTAAAGATAGTATTAGATCAAAGGAAGATGTTCCCAAAAAGAGCAGTAAGCCTGAGGATTGGGAGGATTTTAGAATTTAGCAAAGGAGGACCAAGAAATTGATAAAGAAGGGGAAAATAAAACATGAGCGTAAACTAGCGAGAGACATAAAAACAGACTGTAAAAGCTTCTATAGGTATGTAAAAAGGAAAAGATTAGCGAAAATAAATGAGGGTTCCTTTCAGGCTGAGACAGGAGAAAGTATAATGGGGAATATGGAAATGACAGAGAAATGAAACAAATACTTTGTGTCTCTTCACAGAAGAAGACGCAAAAAACCTCCTGGAAATAGTGGAGAACCAAGGGATGAGAATGAGGAACTGAAAGAAATTAGTATTAGTAAAAAAAAGTATTGGAGAAATTAATGGGATTGAAAGCTGATAAATCCCCTGGACCTGATGGCCGACATCCTAGGGTTTTGAAAGAGGTGGCTTTAGAGATAGTGGGTGCATTGGTTGTCATCTTCCAAAATTCCATTGATTCTAGAACAGTTCCCGCAGATTGGAAGGTAGCAGATGTAACCCCACTATTTAAGAAAGGAGGGAGAGAGAAAACAGGGAACTACATACCAGTTAGCCTGACATCAGTAGTAGGGAAAATGTTAGAATCTATTATTAAGGACGAGGTAACAGGGCAGTTAGAAAATAATAATAGGATTGGGCAGAGTCAACACGGATTTATGAAAGGGAAATCATCTTTGACAAATCTGTTAAGAGTTTTTTGAGGTTGTAACTAGCAGAATAGATAAGGGGGAACCAGTGGATGTGGTGTATTTAGATTTTCAGAAGACATTCGATAAGGTGCCACACAAGAGGTTATTAAACAATATTAGGGCTCATGGAATTGGGGGTAATATACTAGCATGGATTGAGGATTGGATGACGGACGGAAAACAGAGTAGGGATAAACGGGTCATTTTCGGGTTGGCAGGTTGTAACTAGTGTACCGCAAGGATCAGCTATTCACAATTTATATCAATGATTTGGATGAGGGGACCAAGTGTAATATATCCAAGTTTGCTAATGCTACAAAGCTAGGTGGGAATGTAAGTTGTGAGGAGGATGCAAAGAGGCTTCACAGGGATATAGACAGGCTAAGTGAGTGGGCAAGAACATGGCAAATGTAATATAATTTGGAGAAATGTGAAGTTATCCACTTTGGTAGGAAAAATAGAAAATCAGAATATTTTTTAAATGGTGAGAGATTGGGAAATGTTGGTGTTCAGAGGGACCTGGGTGTCCCTGTTCACGAATCACTGAAAGTTAACAAGCAGGTACAGCAAGCAATTAAGAAAGCAAATGGTATGTCTTACTGCAATTATATAGGGCCCTGGTGAGACCACACTTGGAGAATTACATACAATTTTGGTCTCCTTACCTAAGGAAGGATATACTTGCCACAGAGGGAGTGCAACGAAGGTTCACCAGTCTGATTCCTGGGATGGGGGGATTGACCTCTGAGGAGCGGATTGAGTAGACTAGGCCTATATTCTCTGGAGTTTAGAAGAATGAAAGGTGATCTCATTGAAACATACAAAATTCTTACAGGGCTTGACAGGGTAGATGCAGGGAGCAGGTTTCCCCTGGCTGGGGAGTCTAGAACCAGGGGTCACAGTCTCAGTATAAGGAGTCAGGAGTCAGCCATTTAGGACTGAGATGGAGAAATTTCTTCACTCAGAGGATGGTGAATCTTTGGAATTCTCTACCCCAGATGGCTGTGGAGGCTCAGCCGTTGAGGATCGATAGATCTTTGGATACTAAGATAATCAAGGGACATGGGGATAGTGCAGGAAAGTAGAGATGAGGTAGAAGATCAGCCATGATCTTATTGAATGGTGGAGCAAGATCGAGGGACCGAATGGTTTACTCCTATTTCTTATGTTCTTACGTTCTTATGTAAAGTTAGTCAAAATCATAGATGATACTAAAATGGGGAAGGAAGGGAACTGTAGAATCTGATGAAGCAGCTAAGGAATTACAGAAATAACTGAAAAATATCTATGGATTGGAAACGGCCTAAAGTGTTTCTGATTATTAAAAAAGGGCCATTAAGCAAACTCAATAAACTACGCGCCTATTTAGTCTTACTTCATTAACATGTAAGATGATGGAATCAACTGTCAGAAGTAAAATTGGGGCTTGCCTGTGTGATAATTTAACAAACAGCAGCAAAAATGGATTTGGAAGGAGAAAGTCCTGCCTGACCAACCTCTGTGATGTTTTTTGAGTAAAGAGCATTGCCAATTGGACTATGGTGTACAATATGTTCTACCTAAACATTCAAAAAGCGACTGACAAAGTTCTACTTGAGAGTTAATAATTAAACTCAAAACAATGGGGATTAACCTTGGGAATGGATAACAAATGAGTTGAATAGTAGAAAGCAGTGGGTACTTGTTAGAGGAGTTATGTCAAGGTAGGGAGGGGAGCGAATTGGGGAACACTATGGATAGTTGACTTACATTTGTTTAGCGCCTTACATCTTTCTAAATGGTATCAGTGACAACGTCTAATCCTTTAATAAAACTTCAGTATCCCTTTCTAGGCGGTCTACTTGTCTGTTCCAATCAGTTCAATTAACCAGCAATACCTGGATGCTCAGATTTATTTAGAAGAAAGATCAAGGGTAAATGAATACACCGCATATAACTTAAATAATTTTAAAAAGAAAATCAGTGGGGTTTGTTGCAAGAATACCAAGCAAGGATGTTGAAAATTAGTTTGGTTAAAGGACAATAATTGTTAATATCACAAAGGCTTCTTCGATAGCACCTCCCAAATACGAGTATCCTCCATCAACTAGAAGGACAAGGGCAGCAGGCGCATGGGAACACCATCACCTGCAAGTTCCCCTCCAAGTCACACATCATCCTGACTTGGAAATATATCGCGTTCCTTCATCCTCGCTGGGTCAAAATCCTGGAAATCCCTACTCAACAGCACTGTGGGAGTACCTTCACCACACACACTGCAGCGGTTCAAGAAGGCGGCTCACCACCACCTTCTCAAGGGCAACTAGAGATGGGCAATAAATACTGGCCTTGCTGGTGGTGCCCATATATTTAAAATGAATTAAAAAATATATATAATGCAGGCTTTCCATTAGGGATTGTAAAGTAGACCAAAGTCATTTCAGAGTGAATACATGATTGTGTGGTAAGTCCTGGAAGGTGTGCCTCAGACACATGATCCAGTGATGGTCAGATAGCAGATAATGGGAATAGTGTTACCCGGACATTAGTGGGTTGCCACAGATTCTGAGTGCACATACAACTAAAGGACTGGTTTTCATATATGGAAATGCACGGCTGAAGGTCATGAAAGATAAATAATGTTATGTGTACGAGTCATTGAAGCAGGCATTCCAGATCCATCCGGGGTGGTCTGAGGGAAGTAGGCACCACACTGCTAGATTACGTAATCGTGGTACCAAAAGTGTTACTTAATCATCTTAACATGCAGCAATTAAAGATTAATTTGTTGTTTTTAGTGTAATTAATATTTGAGCCAAGAGCTGTGCTTATCTAGATTATACAGGTGTGAAACAGAAAGTACAGTAATCGCATAAAAGTTAATACCAAGCTTGTATATGAAAGTTTGGGATGGCACCATGACCAAGCTGCTGTGTTTATACATAGCATCAGGGTGGTGGTGGTGAGATTAAACATGCAATCAAATTGAGTTCAACAATTAGCTGTGTGTCCGGTCGGACCAGTTCAGAAAAGAACAAAGTGCCAGCATAAGACTTTATCTCTTTCACTCACTAGATGGGACATCTGAGCCGCTGTTGATAGAATCATAGAATGGTTACAGCACAGAAGGAGGCCATTCGGCCCATTGAGCCCGTGCCGTGCAAGAGCTCTTCAGCAAGTCCCACTCGCCCGCCCTTTCCCTGTAGCCTTGGAATTTTTTCCCCCTCAGGTGCTAATCCAACTCCCTTTTGAAAGCCACGATTGAGTCTGCCTCCACCACCCTCTCAGGCAGTACATTCCAGATCCTAACCACTTGCTGCATAAAAAACGTTTTTCCTCATGTCGCCTTTGGTTCTTTTGCCAATCACCTTAAATCTGTGTCCTCTGGTTCTTGACCCTTCTGTCAATGGGAACAGTTTCTCTCTATCTACTCTGTCCAGACCCCTCATGATTTTGAACACTTCTATCAAATCTCCTCTCAACCTACTCTGCTCTAAGGAGAACAACCCCAGGGTCATTGTTGAGGGAATGAACCCTGGCAGAAAAGCCAGTGGACCAATCGGTGGGCAGACGGTTGACAGAGCAAAATCCGAGCCACTTTCCGCCCATGTCAGCTGTGGTTCATTGGGTAGCACACTCGCCTCTGAGTCAGAAGGTTGTGGATTCAAGTCCCACTCCAGGGACTTGAGCAAATTCAAGCTAGGCTGACACTCCAGTGCAGTACTGAGGGAGTGCTGCACTGTTGGAGGTGCCGTCTTTCGGATGAGATGTTAAACCGAGGCCCCGTCTGCTCTCAGGTGGACGTAAAAGACTATTTCGAAGAGCAGGGGAGTTATCCCTGGTGTTCTGGCCAATATTTATCCCTCAACCAACATAACAAAAACAACTTATCTGGTCATTATCACATTGCTGTTTGTGGGATCTTGCTGTGCGCCAATTGGCTGTCGCGTTTCCCACATTACAATAGTGACTCGCTTCAAAAGTACTTCATTGGTTGTAAAGCGCTTTGAGACGTATTGTGGTCGTGAAGGGCGCTATATAAATGCAAGTCTTTCTTTCTTTCTTTCATGCTCACCAGTTCAGATGGACCAGGACCGGAGTATCCAGGCCATGGTGTCCGACTGTGCTTCGGCTCCTTGGCATCTGATTGGCTCCTGCTAACCACGTGACTGACGATACATTACCGATTGATGAGGTTAGCATGGCAGAAAGTGTAACGTTTCTGTAGTGTATGTACCTTTAAGAGGAACTATGTTTTTTTGAAGCCCCTGTGTACTGTAGTACCGGTAGTGACCACTCGGGTATATAAGCCTGTATAGCATCTTGTATAGTTAGTTCACCTCCAGACTTTGTTCAGTAAACACTTGTTAAATCAACTCCTGCATTCCGTGTCTCCATTAACACACGGATTCAACAGTGGCGACGAGTTAGAAACAAACTTACCTGCAATTCGGCAGCACCTCAAGGAGATCGATTCCTCAGACGAAGGTAGAAGAAAGAAAAAAAAATAAAACTGTGGTTTCACCATCTAAACAGGTTGGTGGCAGGTAGTGCACTGATCCTTCCTGGGCGGCGGGCTGGGGCTCGATCGGGTGGCTCTGCAGCGGGGCCGGGCAGCAAGTCGGAAAGCAGAAGCAAACAGAGTCAGAGGGTGGAGCACTCAGGAGACGGCCGGCGCTGCAAAGCAGGTCGGCGTTCGGACCGAGCAGAGGGAGGGGAAAGTCCCAGAGGGTCTGACGGGAACGATTCTCCAAGTGACGGAGAAACTGTTTAAAATATATGTGCAAATAAATTTTTTTTTAAATAGAAATACCGCGAAAAGCTGCAGGTCGCAACGGGAACCGCGGAGAACATCGTTGGCAGCAGCGGCAGCGGCGGGAAAGCGCGGGAGGCGCCATCTTGACTCGGCAGGGAAGAAGGAAAAGCGCAGGAGGCGCCATTTTTGATTTTCAGGATGCCTAAGACTGGCAATATTACTGCTGTCGATAGTGATATAGAGGATTGGACCACATATGTGGAAAGAGTGGAGGTATATTGCAAGGCGAATGAAGTAGCGGATGATAAAAAGGCATCGGTACTTCTAAATCTGATGGGCGCAAGGACATACGGGCTGTTATGAAACTTGATCACTCCAGCCAAACCGATGGACAAGAATTTTAAGGAGATTGTTGATACCCTACAGGAGCACTTAAACCCCCGCCATGATGTTTTTCATTAGAAGACTAAGATGCCGGCTGGATTTGATCAAGCCAAACATCAGAAGGGACGTAGAGAACCGGCAATTTCAAGGCATGAATGAAAGGCCAACTAGAACCTTCCAGATAGGTCAACAAGTTTTGGCCCGGGACTACCGTACTGAGAAATGGCAGCCTGGAACTATTTGCACACGACTAGGACCGCTGATGTATACCGTGGACATTGGAGAAAGCATAATAAGGCGCCATGCTGACCAGATCATAGAGTCATCCGAAAAGGGACAACCTACACCACAACTCTATATGCCTAATGATGAAGCAGAGATACCCATAGTATCTACCTCCGATCCGGTGATACTGGAACCAGATGAACCCGACACTGGCATTCAAGCCGAATCGACATTGCCAAAAGAACCTACTACACCACCGAAACCTACTACACCACCGAGGCATTATCCGGACCGAGTCAGGAAGCCTCCAGAGAGACTGAATTTGTAATTGATTAACTTCAGCAAATGTGTAGATTATTGTTCTTGTAAAAATGTTAATTAATGATTACTTAAAATGTTATGTACTATTTATCTAAAAGGGGAGGAATTGTAGTGTATGTACCTTTAAGAGGAACTATGTTTTTTTGAAGCCCCTGTGTACTGTAGTACCGGTAGTGACCACTCGGGTATATAAGCCTGTATAGCGTCTTGTATAGTTAGTTCACCTCCAGACTTTGTTCAGTAAACACTTGTTAAATCAACTCCTGCATTCCGTGTCTCCATTAACACACGGATTCAACAGTTTCTCTTGGTTCTGACCAAGAAAAATTGTCAGATGATTGATGCAGATTAAGAATGAGGTAAGGGGGGATCTGGAGTGCTTTCAGAAGCTGAAACATAAGAACATAAGAAATAGGAGCAGCAGTAGGCCAATCGGCCCCTCGAGCCTGCTCCGCCATTCAATAAGATCATGGCTGATCTGATCCTAACCGCCAATCCACTATCACAGGACTATCTCCTGAATCTAACAGAATTAGACACACGAAACAGGAGCAGGATCAGGCTACATGGCCCCTGGGCCCACTCCGCTACCCACACGACCATGACAAATCCGAACCTAGACTCATGTCCAAATTCCTGCCCGCTCCCCGTAACCCTTAATTCCCTTTTCTTCTAGGAAACTGTCTATTTCTGTTTTAAATTTAAGTAATGATGTAGCTTCGACAGCTTTTTGGGGCAGCATATTCCATGGACCTACCACCCTCTGAGTGAAGTAGTTCCTCCTCATCTCCGTTTTGAAAGAGCAGCCCCTTATTCTAAGACTATGCCCCCTAGTTCTAGTTTCACCCATCATCGGGAACATCCTCCCCGCATCCACCCGATCCAACCCCTTCACAATCTTATATGTTTCAATAAGATTGCCTCTCATTCTTCTGAACTCCAATGAGTAGAGTCCCAATCTACTCAACCTCTCCTCATATGTCCATCCCCTCATCCCCGGGATTAACCGAGTGAACCTTCTTTGTACTGACTCGAGAGCAAGTATGTCTTTTCTTAAGTATGGACACCAAAACTGTATGCAGTATTCCAGGTGCGGTCTCACCAATACCTTGTACAACTGAAGCAATACCTCCCTATTTTTATATTCTATCCCCCTAGCAATGAAAGCCAACATTCCATTGGCCTTCTTAATCACTTGCTGCACCTGCATACTAACCTTTTGCGTTTCGTGCACCAGGACCCCCAGATCCCTTTGTACTTCAGTACTTTCCAGTTTCTTGCCATTAAGATAATAACTTGCTCTACGATTTTTCCTGCCAAAGTGCATAACCTCACACTTTCCAGTATTGTATTCCATCTGCCAAATCTCTGCCCACTTACTTAGCCTGTCTATGTCCCTTCGCAGGTTTTTTATGTCCTCCTCACTCACTGCTTCCCCCCATCTTAGTATCATCTGCAAACTTTGATATGTTACACTCGGTCCCCTCCTCCAAATCGTTAATATAGATTGTAAAGAGTTGGGGACCCAGCACTGACCCCTGCGGAACACCACTGGTTACTGATTGCCAGTCTGAGAATGAACCATTTATCCCAACTCTCTGCCTTCTGTTAGATAGCCAATCCTCTATCCATGCCAGAATATTACCCCCAATCCCGTGATTTTTTTATCTTAAGCAATAATCTTTTGTGTGGCACCTTGTCAAATGCCTTTTGGAAGTCTAAATACACTACGTCCACTGGTTCACCTTTATCCACCCTATATGTTACTTCCTCAAAGAACTCCAGCAAATTTGTCAAACATGACTTCCCCTTCATAAAACCATGCTGACTTTGTCTTATTAAATTGTGATTATCCAAATGTCCTGTTACGGTCTCCTTAATAATGGACTCCAAAATTTTACCTACCACAGATGTTAGGCTAACCGGTCTATAGTTTCCAGCCTTCTGTCTACTGCCCTTTTTAAATAAGGGTGTTACATTAGCAGTTTTCCAGTCTGCCGGGACCTTTGCTGAGTCCAGGGAGTTTTGGAAGATTATTACCAATGCATCCACAATCCCTACCGCCACTTCCCTCAAGACCCTAGGATGTAAGCCATCAGGTCCAGGTGATTTATCCGCCTTGAGTCCCATTATTTTACCGAGTACCACTTCCTTAGTGTCAACAGCCTACTTTACACTGAGTGAACCTCAGGGAAAGAAAAATCACCAAGTACATTTAAAAGGCTAATTAATTGGCATGAAAAACCCAGTTTAAAGGAGCTTATTTTATTTAAAAAAGGGATATAGGAATGTAGAAGATCACAGAGGTCCAACTGGCTGGTTCCACAGTTCAAAACATAACCTTATATAACATATACCTTATACTCTCCCCCATTGCTTCCCCTTTTGGAAAGAGATTATCCAGCTTCTTGTTGAACTTGCCAGACATTATCCGCTCCCACTGCTTCCCCAAACAGTCTGTTCCAATTATTCGCCACCCTCTGTTCAAAGTCACAACCTAAGCTGTCTTGCTCACCTTCCCACTGTTGAGCTCAAGCCTCTGCCCCTTGGTTGCTGAGGGGCTGACTTAAAACACTCAAATCCACTTGATAGAGGATCACAGGTGAAGCTGATGGACAGCGTGCTGCACAGGTTATGGGAGCAAATCTCAGTCTGAAAGGGACGTGCCGAATTGTGCTCCTGGACAACCTCAGTGATTCCAACTGCGTCATATAAAGTGTTACAGAAAACCTTTGCACCAGTCTTTGTTTGTGAGCAGCACCATAGGGAATAGACCTGTATGTACGAGGTTTGTTTAAAAAACAGGTTTTGTTGCTGAGGTTTTGAGGTTTTCCCGCCCCCCGATGACCCTGGTCCTTCACTCCCTTCATTCTTGGGTTCTCCCGCTGCACATGCTATTCTGTCTAAGGGAATTAGCTGGTGATGTGCTTCCAAGCCTTTGCTATCGGCAGCCTGTGATGTGCGAGAGTGACCTTGAGTGATGGTCCCTTTGAATTTTCCTTTCCAGGAACTGATGAGGAATTACTTCTTAAGCCATTAAAAAGAGTCGAAAAAACGCTCCACAGCCGATGAAGTACTTTTGAACTGCAGTCACTGTTGTAATGTGGGAAACGCGCAGCCAATTTGCGCACAGCAAGCTCCCACGAACAGCAGTGTGATAATAACCAGATAATCTGTTTTAGTGATGTTGGAAAAGTTCAGAAAAAATTGATTAAAATTGTGCAGCTTCATATAAGTTTGAGCTGCTGCAGGGTCGGTGTATCATGTTAATGCTGAACACGTGGTTCAGTCATTGAGCCCATTCAGTGAAAAGTAAGCAAGGGTAGAGCTATTCTGAAGCAGTCAGAGATCGAATGGGACTTATTCAAGGCTCTTGAACTGCTCCCTTGTTTGTTTGCAAACCGTATGAGTGCTGTATAGAGGGATTATTTCTCACATACTGAGCTGATTCACGGGCTCACACCTGAGTGGAGCTCACGGTTTCATTCACTCTGTTTTCCAGCAGAACTCTTCCATTGAGTCTCCGTCCGCGTATTCCCTCCGCTCAGAGGGATGCCTGTGCTGTGATTCCAGCAAGACTGGCACGCTAAATAAGAGCCATTTAGAAGCATGTTTTATGAACTCAGCTCAGGTTCCAGACCTGGGACAGCTTTGTTATTTGTGTGGTATTTTGTACAACTAATTACACATAGGACTGGATTAAACATCATAGTTTAATGATTCTCTCAAAGTCATTCCACTCAGAGATGACACCTTATTTGCACGAGGACATTAGAAGTTCGGTCGATGTAAACAACTGTGGGAGTACCTTCACCACACGGACTGCAACGGTTCAAGGGCAATTAAGGATGGGCAATAAATGCTGGCCTTGCCAGTGACACCCACGTCCCATGAACAAATAAAAAAAAACCTGTCCCTGAGTCATTCAGACCAGAATGTCCCAGGGACTTGGGGGGGGGGAGGGAAATTTGGTTGATTAGCACCTCCCATTAGCGCACTAAGAGGGCGCTAACGGGGTGCAAAGCAACTAGCGCCCAGGTGCGACGATGTTTGCGGCACTCGCAAAATTGACCAGACATTTTTCGGCGGTGCTAAACACTACCTCCACGATCTCCTGCGCCCGCGGATCGTGATGTCAGTCGAGAGTGCTGTAAAGTGCCTAATCGAAAGATGAGATGCTGTTGCTCGAGCTTAGGTTGAGCTTCCGTGGAACAATGCAAGAGGCCGAGGACGGCGAGGTCTGAGTGGGAATGGGGCGGTGAATTAAAGTGACAGGCGACCGGAAGCTCGGGGTCCCCCTTACGGCCTGAACAGAGGTGTTCCGCAAAGCGGTCACCCAATCTGCGTTTAGTCTCCCTAATGTAGAGGAGACCGCATCGTGAGCAGCGAATACAGTATATTAAATTGCAAGAAGTACAAGTAAATCGCTGTTTCACCTGGAAGGGGTGTTTGGGGCCCTGGACAGTGGGAAGGGGGGAGATATAAGGGCATGTGTTGCATCTCCTGTGCTTGCACGGGAAGGTGCCGGGCATGTGGTTCAACCATACATGCACGGTGGCATAGTGGCATAGTGGTTAGCACTGTTGCCTCACAGCGCCAGGGACCCGGGTTCGAATCCGGCCTCGGGTGGCTGTCTGTGTGGAGTTTGCACATTCTCCCCGTGTTTGCGTGGGTTTTCTCCGGGTGCTCCGGTTTCCTCCCACAGTCCAAAGATGTGCGGGTTAGGATGATTGGCTATGATAAATTGATCCTTAGTGTTAGGGTGATTAAATACGTGGGGTTACGGGGATAGGGTGGGATATGTGTCGGTGCAGGCTCGATGGGCCAAAATGGCCTCTATCTGCACTGTGGGGTTTCTGTGATTCTGTGATTCTGTGATACCATTAACTGAAACCACACAATCTGCTGGGAGAAGCAAAAAAACCCCAGAAAACTCTGGGAACTGCCCTTCTGACTCGCTGAAGCAATCAAACTGAGCTCCAGGAGATCAAGGTAGCCCATAATTCCTCACAGTCGCAACTAACTGGTAATTTACTGTCTAAAACTGGAAATATCCCCTTTCACTCAGAAACCTGTCAAGTTTCCTTTTAAAGAACTGTGGCAGATCCATATCCACCATATCATCAGGTCACCTGTTCCAGAAGGCGATAATTACTGTGTAAAAAGAAATAGTTCCTGGTATCTAACTCTTTGTTTCAGTATTTTGTATACATGCCTTCTAGTCCTAACATCCCTATCCATCTCAAATAACCTATCCAATCTGACTGAGTCCAATCCATTCACCAATTGTCATAGCCCCCATGCCTTCTTTCACCTGTACTGCCTCAAACCACAAAAAACTGTATTTGAGGTGCTTTTAACACAAAGTCACAAATAATGGAAGCCAAATTTAATTTATTAATAAAAATGTCAAAACTATGGAAAAAAAGTCTAAAAAAACCCTTAACGAGAAAGGTACTGTAAATATTACAGAGCGTGAGGGGCGGAAAATTGAAGTGGCAAACAACAGGGGGTTTGGGGTTAACCTCGGGAGCAGAAGGGAGGAGTTCAGCGTGTCTTTGTGTTTTATTACGTCTTTCCTCATATTTGTATATGAAAGTTATTTCATATGAAACTGCAGGAACAAAAATATAGCAAGGTTTCTTTTTGTTTTAATAAGAGAGATTTGGCAAATACAAAATATAAAGTGTTCAGTTTCTCTTTATCAATAGTTGGAAATAGAAGCAGGAAAGGCAAAACATCGCAGAGGTATTCTGTATAAAAACAATTGGTAACATTCTACAAAGCAGTACACTGGTTTAATATACAGATAATTAATTTTATAGTTGAGTGTATTTTAAAATGCAAGTCTTTTCCTGGAATAATAAAGAAGTTGGTTTACGGAAGAACAAAAAATTGGCAGGGCTACGGCGAAATAGAAGGGCAGTGGGACTAATTGGATCAGTTCTTTCAAAGAGCCGGCACAGGCACGATGGGCCAAATGGCCTCCTTCTGTGCTGTATGATTCTATGATTCTATATCAGAATATCCAAGAAAGTTACACAGATTTACCTCCTCATGCATTTCGCTCAGAGTTGAGTGACCTGACAAAAGGGACACTGTGCCTATAAATAGAGACTTTAATGTGTGCTTTTTTTTATAACCAGTGGCGACACCGCTTTTCCAAATTTGAGGTATGTGTGGGTTGGCAGACACACTGCGTGCAAAAAAAAAAGAGAAGTGGTTGTTTTATGTGTCGGAGAGACTAGAACTCGATGCGCTAGTTCTTGGTTTGTGCAGTTTTACCTCCTACAGTTAATGCAGCTTTAACAACTGGGGGAAAGAACTTGATGTTGAACTTAGTGCATTTTGCAAATGGATTTTTAAAGTATTTTGCAGCATAATTAAGTACCTACATTTATAGAATTTTACAGTCCAGAAGGAGGCCCATCACACCTATGCTGGCTCTCTGAAAGAGCTAGCTACTTAGTCCTTTACTTTCGGGAAAGGAAAGTTGTGATACAAACAGCTTATTTAGGAAGCAACCATTTTAGTATGTTAGGAGCAGCAACAACTTGCATTTATATAGCGCCTTTAACATAGTAAAACATCCCAAGGCGCTTCGCAGGGGCGTAATCAGACAAAAATTGACACCAAACCACACAAGGAGACATTAGGTCAGGTGACCAAAAGCTTGGTCAAAGAGTTAGGTTTTAAGGAGTGCTTTAAGAAGGAAACAGAGGTAGAGAGGCAAACAGGTTTAGGGAGGGAATTCCAGAACTTAGGGCCTGGACGTCTGAAGGCACGGCCGCCAATGGTGGGTCGAAGGAAATCAGGGATGCGCAAGAGGCCAGAATTGGAGGAACGTAGAGTTATTGTTGGTTTGTAGGGCTGGTGAAGGTTACAGAAATAGGGAGGGGCGAGGTTGGAGCGATTTGAACACAAGGATGAGGAACAGACTGCTGGATAGCACCATTTAATATGGTGAGATTACCGTGATGACATCTATATGGGAATGGGGGCATAAATTTTTCCTTTGAAGCCTAAGGTTGTGTGGACGATCAGCTAACCCTGCTGCTTTTCATTTAAATGGCAGAGATAGCTTGTAGGAAACGCCATTATATTGTGTTGCAGGGAAACTTTCCTACCAGCTTCCCAGCGGAAACCATCTCGAGGGTCTTCCCAAATGACATGGCAGCATCCAGGGGGGATGGTCCTGATATTCCAAAATTATTCTTATAAGGTAAACAAAAAGCTAAGTACAGGTAGACTATCCTTTATCCGAACTTCCGAAAACTGAAAACCTCTAAAAACCGAAAGTTTTTTCGTTCAGCGTAAGTCGTGCGCACGACATAACCAGAGTGGCGCACGACTTACGCTGAGCAGGGCAGAGGGTCACAGAGTTCCCTCCTGGGTAGGATATTGCAGGCCGAGCCGGGCAGTGTGAAGGAGGTACCAGGAGAGTGAACCCAACAATACAGCGGCCCGTCCGATAGCTGCAGCGGCCCGTCCGATATTCTTTTCTCCCCCTGACCCGACCCGAACCGAACTGCGGCCCGTCCGATATTCTTTTCTCCCCCCCCCCCACCCGACCCGTCCGATATTCTTTTCTTCCCCCCCCCGACCCGAACCGCGGCCCGTCCAATATTCTTTTCTCCCCCCCGACCCCCCCCCCGACCTGAACCACGGCCCGTCCGATATTCTTTTCTCCCCCCCCACCCGACCCCCGACCTGATTTGTGGGCCAGCTTAGTAGGAGTCAGCCGATATCCGGCTTTCCAGAGAAGCAGGAAGGGGAATGAGACACGGAACAGTCGCAAGAGGTAGCCTGAACTTTAAAAATTTATATTAAATACAAATTTCCCAGTCTTATAATAATACCTGCTGAAATCTGAAAAATTCCGAAAACCGAAACTCAGCTGGTCCCAAGGCTTTCGGATAAGGGATAGTGTACCTGTATATGGAGATATTTATGTCGGGGAAGGATTTGTTTATACACCGTCCTTTTTAACCATCTACGTTCCAGACTGTCACCTTTCAGAATTATTTAAATGCCATCCAATTGTGAGTGATAAATCTAAAGATTATATTGAAAATCAATTAATAAAAAGAAGCGCGTAAGATATTAATGCACTGTTTACATTTCACAACCTACTAGATTGTGCAATTTAGGAGCCAACGCTTTAGTGTTGCCTCTCTCCTGTAAATATATGTCAATGTTCATGAGAAAACCCCAGCATAAAGTGAGTGAATGTTTCTTTTTGGAAGACTATGTTGCATACATAGTGGAGAGGAAAATAAAATTCTGCAGACATGCAGTTTTCCGAGTAAAGTAAGGACATTCAAGTGGGGCAATGCTCTCATACAAATACTCAATGCATTCATTACAGATTCCTCTTGTTCCAGTTGAGTGAGAGCACCTCAAAAAGCAGGGGCATAGGCCGGAATTTACTTTACCTGTGTGGGTCAGGTGCGGGTGGTTGCTGTGGTGGATCACGACCCCGTTGTTGCTTCCATCCCGCTCCAGAAATCGAATTTGCGTCAATGAGGTCTATTAAGCCCGTCCTGCGCATTACCCGGCCCAATATTAAATGGTGCGGGTCTGATGACGTCACCCATGATGCTTTTTCAGCCTGGATATTTAAAGGAGCCAGGGCCACATTGCATTTGAAGGTTTATCTAGGAGTGTGCAGACAGCACACTGGACAAATCGACTGCTGCAAACAGTTCCACAGATGACTGCACAGAGACAGAGGGCTACACCCAGGTTCTCCAATGACTCCCTCCATATGCTTGTGGAGGGAGTCAGAGCACGCAGGGGGGCCCTCTTCCCTTCCAATGTGCGGAAGAGACCTCCCCGGGAGACAAAAAAAGCCTGGCTCCAAATTGCAGAGGAGGTTAACAGCATGGATGTGGTCGGGAGGACCTGGGTGCAGTGCCGGAAACGTTTCAATGATCTCATTAGATCAGGAAAGGTGAGTACAAAGTCACACTCAACTTCATCCTGCTGTGCCTCTCATCACATCCCCATCACTCTGCCTGATGGAGACAGGGGGATATCTTAGCAACCTGGTGACAGAATTACAAATCATACAGCTACATGGCATACAGCAGTTACTCATATGGGAACTGATGTCAGCAGCCATTGAATGATCATTATGTGCATAATAGTATCTGTGCCCATTCTTCATATGACATATCTAACTCACCTCTTTACTCTCCCGCAGGTCCATCAAGAGCCTCACCCCCCCCTTCCTGCCACTGTCCAGGAGGAAGAGCAAGACGACGCCTCACAGGAGCCTCCAGCCTCTGAGGGTGCATCGTCACCAGACATAGGCGCACACAGCACCAGCGCAGATACACTCACCTCGGTGGACCCCACGCGAGATAGAGTAGTGTTGTCACCTGGTATCTCACAACTCACAAGTGAACAAGAGGAGATGGTGGAGACAGGGACAGCAGTGGAGACTCCTCGCCGGAGGGCGCAGGACACTCCCAGCTCTGCTCAGCTGCATGCAGACGCTGAGCCTCGGGGGCCATCCAGAAAGAGGGAGATCCTGGAACTGCAGGAACAAGTGCAGAAGGCTGTGACAGGTTTTGCGAGCGCAATGTCTGCAAATGTGCAGAGAATGGAGAAGTCAATCTCCAACATGAGCACCAGCGTGTCGCAGGCGATGGCGACTGTAGGCTCTTCCATTGATAGGATGGCCACCTACATGGAGCAGTTAATGCGCTACTCACAGGAGCACATGGTATCGATGGAGAATAGATGGCAGAGGCTCATAGACCTCCTCTTTATGATTGATGTCAGCATAGACGTGGCTCCTCATGGCCCCACTGATCACAGAAATCACAGAAACCCCACAGTGCAGATAGAGGCCATTTCGGCCCATCGAGCCTGCACCGACACATATCCCACCCGATCCCCGTAACCCCACGTATTTAATCCCCCTAACAGTCAATTTATCATAGCCAATCAACCTAGCCCGCACATCTTTGGACTGTGGGAGGAAACCGGAGCACCCGGAGGAAACCCACGCAAACACGGGGAGAATGTGCAAACTCCACACAGTCACCCGAGGCCGGATTCGAACCCGGGTCTCTGGCGCTGTGAGGCAACAGTCTCCACTGCTGTCCCTGTCTCCACCATCTCCTCTTGTTCACTTGTGAGTTGTGAGATACCAGGTGACAACACTACTCTATCTCGCGTGGGGTCCACCGAGGTGAGTGTATCTGCGCTGGTGCTGTGTGCGCCTATGTCTGGTGACGATGCACCCTCAGAGGCTGGACTGTGCAGCTTTGGTATTGGACAAATTTGTGTGCACCTTTGGAAGTGGCTTAGTGAGTTGCAGTGAATGGTGAGACGTAACAGCACCTCCAGCAATGGTGGTCAGTGCTCTCCAGCTCCTTGCTAGCAGGGAAGTGCAGGTGGCCCATGAGAGGGATGATGGTGAGAGGGGGCATGGAAGTGGGGGCTCTTCTCAAAGTGCTCACACTTCTCCCCCATTGCCAGGCCCTCAGTCAGAGCTCCAGATGCCTCCTCAGACAGCGAAGACCGAGTCTGCCCCTGCACAGTCACAGGAGGAGCAGACTTTGGTGGGGCCCTCAGAAACTCCAAAACCCAGAGGACAGCCGCCAAGAGTGTCTAAGCAGTCACAGCAGGGAAGTGAGCAGGCTTCCTCTACATCTGCTGAAGCCACAGGGCTAGCACCTCATAGAAGCACATGTAAGAGAAAGATGACACACAAGTAGATTCACAATGGTAGCCACTTAGGTGTTTTATTCAATGTTTATGTAAAGTTTCTGTTAATGTGCTGTCAAACATAAAAATCTTTATTTTCACCACTTTCTGGTATTGGACAAATTTGTGTGCACCTTTGGAAGTGGCTTAGTGAGTTGCAGTGAATGGTGAGACATAACAGCACCTCCAGCAATGGTGGTCAGTGTGAAAGGAATGGCTTGGTCATTGTAGGGATGCTTAATGGTGTTGCTGTGGGGTAGTGGGAACCTGGCACAGCATGTGGCAGCCATATTGGTGTACTACGTATAGTTAAATAAATCTGGCCATGATTAGGCCCTCCCTGGCCTCCCGGACAACTATGCACTTGATTGCTGGTCGGATCTGGCCCATCGGTTCCTCCAGCTCCTCCTCCTCCTCATCTTCCAGCTGATGCTCCTCCTTCTCCTCCTCTGAAGAGGCTGCGCGCTCAGTGCCTTGCTCCTCATGCAGCTCCAATCCTCGCTGCTGCACTATGTTGTGCAGGGTGCAGCAGACCACAACAATTCTGGAGACCCTGGTTGGTGTGTACTGAAGGGCTCCTCCAGCTCTGTCAAGGCATCTGAAGCGCATTTTGAGCATTTCTATTGTGTGCTCTATGACACATCTGTTGGAAATGTGACTTTCATTATATCTCTCCTCGGCCTCCTCAAGGGCGTCATGAGCCACGTCTTCAGTGAATAGCTCTTGTCTCCAAGCAGCCAGCTGGAAAGTCTGTTTGGAGGAGCGAAGAGCTGAGGGAGGGTGGACTGATGAAGGATGAGTAATGGCAGCTGTGGGGAATTTGACACAAACATGCGTGATGATCTTCCTATGCATAATGATCTTCCTATGCATGATCATCTTCCTATGGTTGCAGACCAGCTGTACATTGAGGGAATGGAAGCCCTTGCAGTTGACAAAGACTCCTGGGTTATAATGGGGTGCCCTGATGGCCACATGTATACAGTTGATGATGCCCTGCACCCGTGGGAAGCCAGCCAGAATGGCAAAGCCGAGCGCCCGCTCAGTAACACTGGCTTCATCAGTGGCAAAGTTGATATAATTGGCTGACTTGTCAAACAGAGCATCGGTGACCTGTGTGATGCATTTGTGGGTGGCCGACTGTGAGATGCCTCAAATGTCTGCTGCAGATCCCTGGAAGGAACCTGAGGCGAAGAAGTTGAGGGCGCTGGTGACTTTGACAGCCACTGGTAAGGCGTGTCCACCCGCTCCTCTGCAGGGCTGCAGGTCTCGAGCAATGTGCAAATGTCTGCGATGACCTGGTGCAATAGCCTGAGCCTCCTTTGGCACTGCTGCTCAGTCATGTTGAGGAAGCTCATCCTCTGCCTGTATACCCTGTGTTGGGGGTATCGCCTCCGGCGCAGTGCAGCCCTGCGCTGATGCCCTCTGTCGTGTGCAGCATCAGGTGGTTGAGGAGAAGGTTGGTGATGTTGTTGTTGGTGCTGCTGGTGTGCCTGGTGCTGCTGGTGTTGGGGCTCATTGTGGTCCGATTCTGAGGACCAAGGTGAGACAGTATAAATGGCACCCATGCTGATGGAATAGATGGCAGGTCAAGTAGAGATGAGAGATGCAATCTGTCAATGGTGTGATTGGTTGTACCATTGAGGTGAGACTGGATGGTGACTTTGCTGGAAACACTTGCAGCCTCTAGAAAGCTAAATCTGTGCTGGGAATGCAGTCAGCAACAGCTTCTGCCTGAGGAAAGTGATCAGCTGTGAGGTGGAAGCTTTTATAGTACATTTGATGCTGTCAACTAGTCAGCTGGATCAATGGCCACTCAACTCCCGCCTCAGGTTGACAGATGTGGTTGCCGAGCTGCGTGATTCCTGTGGTCATCCAGGGAAATTTGAAAGGTAAGCTAAAAAAGGCGCTTAAGGGTCTGACAACAAGGTGATAATGATTTGAATTAGGTCGCCTGCCTCTGCTGTTTGGGTCGATGCTGCGCCAACAAGCGCGCCTGAGGGAAAGGCGCGTGGGGGCTGGATGACGGTGGGTTCCCGACCCGCTCCAACATATTTCAAATTTCCCACCTGACCCGCCTCCAATCATGCCCGCATGGACCCCAGAAAATTCCGGCCATAGTGACTGAAAAATCAGCGTCTGATGGTGGAGCAGAGGAAACAGGGAACGAGCAGCAATCCAGAGCCAAGAGGGCAGAGTGTGCAGGCTGGGTCATTTGACTAAAGAATTTCTGCCAAAGAATTCCACCAAATAATTCCGCCAGGATTAAGAATTTCAACGATCTTCGCGATTTGGCTGAAAGCAGTGCAGTCTATAGTTGCGAGTTGTTCTGACGCTAGCTATTTTCTCAAAGAAACAGACATTTCGTGCTGTACAGGAACTCACAGAAGTAATGAAAGAGTTAAACTTCAAAAAAAAATTCAAAGTTTCAACTACGTATCAGACTTTTTAAATGGTGCTTTATTCGGAGACACCGAGGGCGTTTTACTTTATCCTGCATTTAGCTGCTTCTTGGATTTCCAGCTGCTATGTTGAACTCTTGCTGAGAATTATGGCATGTGAATGACATCGAGGTGACAGCTGAGCCATTCCTTACAACAGCAGCCGCGTGCCTTTATATAGCGCCTTTAGGATAATTGTTAGATCCGTGTGTTAATGGAGACACGGAATGCAGGAGTTGATTTAACAAGTGTTTACTGAACAAAGTCTGGAGGTGAACTAACTACACAAGACGCTACACAGGCTTATATACCCGAGTGGTCACTACTGGTACTACAGTATACAGGGGCTTCAAAAACATAGTTCCTCTTAAAGGTACATACACTACAATTCCTCCCCTTTTAGATAAATAGTACATAACATTTTAAGTAATCATTAAATAACATTTTTACAAGAACAATAATATACACATTTGCTGAAGTTAATCAATTACAAATTCAGTCTCTCTGGAGGCTTCCTGACTCGGTCCGGATAACGCCTCGGTGGTGTAGTAGGTTCTTTTGGCAAGGTCGATTCGGCTTCAATGCCAGTGTCGGGTTCATCTGGTTCCAGTATCACCGGATCGGAAGTAGATACTATGGGTATCTCTGCTTCATCACTAGGCGTATAGAGTTGTGGTGTAGGTTGTCCTTTTTCGGATGACTATGATCTGGTCAGCATGGCACCTTATTATGCTTTCTCCAATGTCCACGGTATACATCAGCGGTCCTAGTCGTGTGCAAATAGTTCCAGGCTGCCATTTCTCGGTACGGTAGTCCCGGGCCAAAACTGGTTGACCTATCTGGAAGGTTCTAGTTGGCCTTTCATTCATGCTTTGAAATTGCCGGCTCTCTACGTCCCTTCTGACGTTTGGCTTGACCAAATCCAGCTGGCATCTTAGTCTTCTATTGAAAAACATCATGGCGGGGGTTTGGTTTGTAACCACATGTGTTGCATTCCTGTACGCAAACAAGAAGTTATCTACCTTATGTTGTAGATTTATGTCTTCATTACCCATGGCCTTTATGGCCTTCTTGAAGGTCTGGACAAACCTTTCAGCCAATCCATTGGTGGCGGGATGGTATGGGGCGGACGTGTAGTGCTTAACCCCATTGTTTTTTAAGAACTTCCTGAATTCTACGGATACAAATTGCGGTCCATTATCAGAACAGATCTGTTCAGGCAGCCCATTCCTGGCGAATATGGTCCTTAATACTGTGATGGTTTTTTGCGTGGTGGTGGAGGACATCTTTATTACCTCCGGCCACTTGGAGTGTGCATCCACCGCGATTAAGAACATTGAGTCCATAAATGGACCAGCAAAGTCGATATGTACCCTTTGCCATGGAGATGAGGGCCACTCCCATGGATGTAGAGGGGCTTGTGGTGGGGCGTTTTGGACCTTCTGGCATCCTAGACAGCTCTTGGTCATTTCTTCGATGTCTCCATCGATACCTGGCCACCATACAAACGCTCTGGCTAAGTTCTTCATTTTCACTCCACCCAGATGCCCCTTGTGAAGCTCCTTTAGTACTCTATCCTTGAGTTTGGGTGGAATCACCACTCTGGATCCACACATCAAGGTTCCTCAGCACACTGACAGCTGTTCTCTTCTTTGCGAGAATGCTGGCAACAGTGGTTCGCCATGTGCTGGCCATCCCTTCACCGTTAAATCGTAGACTCGTGAGAGAGTCGGGTCATTTCGCGTTTCCTTTTCAATGGTAGAATTTGTCACCAGTAGACATTCCACTATGGTCGAGTGGAACATCTCCACTGGGTCCACTGTAGGCGCCTCTTCCACCGTTGGCAACGGTAGGCGCGATAACCCGTCAGCATTCCCATGCTGTTTTGTTCCTTTGTATTCTATGTCATATTGGTGTGCCCCTAGGAAAAGGGACCACCTCTGTAGCCTTTGCGCTGTCATAATGGGTGATGCACTATCAATTGCTACAAAAGACTGGAGATTGAGAAAGTAATAAACAGGCTTTTATTACCAAAGAACAGAGCATGCCTCTTGTGGTTGCCTGGTATCCAAAAGGGCCGGAGGCTTCCGAGCAGCGACCTTTATACCCAGCCATGAGGGTGGAGCCAGGGGCGGAGTCAGCTGAGGCATGCACAGACAAGTACAACAATATGCAAGAGTGAACAACAGTACTAACAGTGAACAACAGTACTAACAACAGTGGTGAACAACAATACTAACAACAGTGGTTTACCACATTCACCCCTTGTTTAGAATTGAGTCCGGCGGGGTGAAGTGCACTAAAAATTCGTGTACTGAAGTCTATCAGGAGGCCTTGTAAGCCGTCCTGAGCGTCGCAGCAGCGGCGGTGATGGTGCAGCATCCAACGTTGAACCCGGTGTCTCGTTCAGAGGAGGTGTAGCAGGTGGCGGACCCTGGGGCTGCTGCATGCTGTCTACAGGGGTCAGAGCATGGGTAATGGGAGGTAGCGATGGTGGTCTCTCAGAGGCACCCGAAGGTGCGAGGTCTCGTGCGGGGACTGTGTCCTGGGGGTAGGCAGGAGTAGCGGTGGGTGGCGAAGAGGGTGTTTCAGGAGCACTCGCAGGTGCGAGGTCTCAAATGGAGACTGTGTCCTCCCGCCCGTCCGGGTACACCACGTAAGCATACTGCGGGTTGGCGTGGAGGAGGCTCACCCTCTCGACCAGGGGGTCCGCCTTATGGGTCCTCACGTGCTTCCGCAGTAGGACGGGACCTGGAGAAGTCAGCCATGTTGGTAGCGAAATCCCCGACGCGGACTTCCTGGGGAAGGAGAACATTCTCTCGTGAGGAGTGGCATTGGTGGGTGTACAGAGCAGCGACCGAATGGAATGGAGCGCCGCAGGGAGGACCTCCTGCCAGCGGGAGGTCGGAAGGCCCTTAGATTTTAAGTTTAAAAGGACTGCCTTCCAGACTGTCGCATTCTCCCTTTCCACCTGGCCGTTACCCCGGGGGTTGTAGCTGGTGGTCCTGCTTGTAGCAATGCCTCTCGCGAGCAGGTACTGCCGAAGTTCGTCGCTCATAAAAGATGAGCCCCTGTCGCTATGGATATAGCTAGGGAAACCGAACAATGCGAAGAGGTCATTCAGACATTTAATGACCGTGGTACTGGTCATGTCCGAGCAAGGGATGGCAAACGGGAGTACTCATCAATTATATTGAGGAAGTACACATTGCGGTCAGAGGAGGGGAGGGGCCCTTTAAAATCGATGCTCAGCCGCTCGAAGGGGCGCGTGGCTTTGATCAGGCTCGCTCTGTCTGGCCTATAAAAATGCGGCTTGCACTCGGCACAGATCTGGCAGTTCCTGGTCATGGTCCTGACCTCCTCGATGGAGTAGGGCAGGTTACGGGATTTGATAAAATGGAAGAACCTGGTGACCCCCGGGTGGCAGAGGTCATTGTGGAGGGTCTGTAATCTATCAACCTGCGCGTTGGCGCACGTACCACGTGATAGGGCATCTGGGGGCTCATTGAGTTTCCCGGGCCGGTACAAGATATCGTAATTGTAGGTGGAGAGTTCGATTCTCCACCTTAATATCTTGTCATTCTTGATTTTGCCCCGCTGCTTATTATGAAACATAAAAGCTACTGAACGCTGGTCAGTGAGCAGGGTAAATCGTTTTCCGGCCAGGTAATGCCGCCAATGTCGCACGGCTTCCACAATGGCCTGGGCCTCCTTTTCGACAGAGGAGTGTCGAATCTCGGGGCCCTGGCGGGTCCTTGAGAAAAAGGCCACGGGTCTCCCCGCCTGGTTAAGGGTTGCAGCTCGGGCAAAGTCGGATGCGTCGCTCTCCACTTGAAAAGGGAGGGACTCATCCACAGCATGCATTGTGGCCTTCGCAATATCGCTTTTTATGAGAGTGAAGGCTGCACAGGCCTCTGCCGTCAGGGGGAAGGAGGCGGACTTGATGAGGGGTCGGGCTTTATCCGCATAGTTGGGCACCCACTGAGCATAGTAAGAGAAAAACCCCAGGCATCTCTTCAGTGCTTTCTGGCAGTGGGGGAGGGGGAGCTCCATAAGAGGGCGCATTCTATCGGGGTCTGGGCCGATGACTCCGTTCTCCACTACGCAGCCAAGAATAGCAAGGCGCTTAGTACGAAACATACATTTGTCTTTGTTGTATGTGAGATTCAGCCGTTGGGCCGTCCGGAGGAATTTCCCTAGATTAACGTCGTGGTCCTGCTGGTCGTGGCCGCAGATGGTGACGTTGTCTAGATATGGGAAAGTGGCCTGGAGCGCGTTCTGGTCAACCACCCGGTCCATCTCCCGTTGGAAGACAGAAACTCCGTTGGTGATGCCGAAGGGAACTCTGAGAAAGTGATAGAGCCGACCGTCAGCTTCAAAAGCTGTGTACTGGCGGTCCTCAGCCCTGATGGGGAGCTGGTGATATGCCGACTTCAGATCAATCGTCGAGAACACCTGGTATTGTGCTATCTGATTGACCATGTCAGATATGCGGGGGAGTGGGTATGCATCCAACTGGGTGTAGCGATTGATCGTCTGGCTGCAGTCAATAACTAGGCGCTGTTTTCCACCAGTCTTCACCACCACCACTTGTGCTCGCCATGGGCTATTGCTGCTCTTGATAATCCCTTCCTTCAGGAGTCTCGCTACCTCGGATTTAATGAAACCCCTATCCCCGGCACTGTAACGCCTACTTTTGGTAGCGATGGGCTTACAGTCGCGGGTGAGGTTAGCGAACAAGGAGGGGGGGGGAGACTTTAAGGGTGGAGAGGCTGCAAATGGCGCGCGGCGGGCGATTTAAAAACTGCTGGCTGCAGACCGTGAGAGGGGGGAGGGGTCCACCGTACGCTAAAGTGACACTCTTAAGGTGGCACTGAAAATCCAACCCCAGTAGGACGGCAGCGCAGAGATCGGGCAGGACCAGAAGTTTAAAATTTTTGTATTCAGTACCCCGCACCGAAAGAGTCACCATACAGTAGCCACCGACTTCCGCTGACTGGGCTTTGGAAGCCATAGAGATGTGATGACGCGTCGGCAGGACCGGGAGAGAGTAACTGCGCACCGTGTCGGGGTGTATAAAACTCTCCGTGCTCCCGCTGTCAAAAAGGCAGGTAGTGGCGCGGCCGTTTACCGTAATGTCCATCATGGACCTGGACAGTTGATGCGGGAGAGATTGATCCAGCGTCACGGAAGCCAGCGTATGTTCAAGCGCGTCGATGCGGTCGTCCGATGAGGCGGTGGTGGAGTCCGGGTCCCCCGTAACCGAAGTCGGAGGCGTCCAAGATGGCGGACAAAATGGCGGCGCCCACGGTCCCGATCCCCACGCGGCTGGGGGAGCCCAAGATGGCGGGCAAGATGGCTGCGCCCACGGTTCGCACGCGGCGCTGCTGGCATTAGCGGTCTTCCCTTTGCAGGCGCTAACGTAGTGACCTTTCTTCCCGCAGCCGGAGCAGGTAGCATTCTTCGCGGGGCAGTGTGCTCTAGGGTGTTTAGCTTGGCCACAAAAATAGCATTTTTGTGCCTTGGACATCGCTGCAGCAGTCGGAGGTGGCGGTCCCATGGCCCAAGATTGCGGCGTCCACGGCGCGGGGCGATTAGGGGAGAAAGCGTCCATATTTCTGTGGGCCGCGTCGAGCGAGAGCGCGAGGGACACTGCCTTTGTCAGGTCTATTTCACCCTTCTCCAGCAGCCTCTGCCGGGAGTAGTCGGACCTTAGACCCGCAACGAAAGTGTCTCGTATCAGTCCCTCCGCATGTGCCGCGGCCGATACTTCCTTGCAGTCGCAGCCACGTCCGAGTACCCGCAGTGCCCGTAGGAAGGCCTCCACCGATTCCCCGGGCTGCTGTCTGTGAGATCTTAAAAGGTGCCTGGCATAGACCGTGTTAACCGGGCGTGCATACTGCCCTTTCAGTAGGTCGATAGCCGCCGCGTAGGTCGCCGCATCTTGGATTAAAGTATAGACTTGGTGGCTCACCTTCGAGGCCAGGATTTTCAGTTTATTTTCATCAAGAGTCACGGTCGAGGCTTCCAGGTACGCCTCAAAGTAACGCAGCCATTGTGCGAATTTAGTCGACGAACCCGCTTCTTGGGGGTCTAGGTCCAGGCATGTTGGTCTGAGGGCTCGCAGCAGCGCCTGCTGCTCAGCGTTTTGCGCCATCGGTTGATCAGCATCCGCAGCCAACATTTAACTTTGGTAATAAAATTGATGCACTATCAATTGCTACAAAAGACTGGAGATTGAGAAAGTAATAAACAGGCTTTTATTACCAAAGAACAGAGCATGTCTCTTGTGGTTGCCTGGTATCCAAAAGGGCCGGAGGCTTCTGAGCAGCGACCTTTATACCCAGCCATGAGGGTGGAGCCAGGGGCGGAGTCAGCTGAGGCATGCACAGACAAGTACAACAATATGCAAGAGTGAACAACAGTACTAACAGTGAACAACAGTACTAACAACAGTGGTGAACAACAATACTAACAACAGTGGTTTACCACAATGGGAACGCCCTTTTTAGGGTTGAATATGGAGACGAGGGGTTGATGGTCAGTCAACAAGGTAAATTTTTGTCCGTGTAGGTAATGGTTGAATTTCTTCACCCCCCACACCAGGCTGAGTGCCTCCCTGTCGATCTGGGCATAGTTACGCTCAGCTGAGTTCAATGAGTGTGA
This sequence comes from Somniosus microcephalus, assembly GCF_052327205.1. NCBI lineage: Eukaryota > Metazoa > Chordata > Chondrichthyes > Squaliformes > Somniosidae > Somniosus > Somniosus microcephalus. Next base: position 214,564,309 of record NC_140995.1, on the reverse strand, counting down.
CGCAAAAGCTATCGGCCGCTCCGAGCCATCAGGGAATCTATGCGATAATACCGCTCCTACGCCGTAAGGGGATGCATCGCACGCCAGTCTGATTGGCAGTGATGGGTTGTAATGAGCCAACACTTCCCTGGACGTGATCAAGCCTTTGCATTTATGGAAGGCACGCTTACAGTCTTCGCTCCATTTCCAAACTACTCTCGTTTGTAGCAGTGCGTTAAGAGGGTGCAGAACCGTCGACAAGTTTGGTAAAAATTTATGATAGTAATTTACTAATCCCAGGAACGACCTTAATTGTGAGACATTTTCAGGCGCTGGGGCCTTTACGACCGCTTCAATTTTTTCAGGTGACTTATGCAACCCTTCTTCGTTAATGACATGGGCACAATATGATATTTGTTTCTGGAAAAATTCGCACTTGGGGCGATTTGCTCGTAGGCCCCGTTCTCTCAGCCTCATGAGCACCTGCTCCAGGTTGGCAAGGTGCTCGTTGTCGTTTTCTCCTGTTACAAGGATGTCGTCTAGGTAGCATTGAGTCCCCGGAATCCCTTGCAGGACTTGCTCCATAGCTCTTTGCCAGATAGCCGGAGCTGATGCCACTCCGAAAACCAGTCGATTGTACTGGTACAGGCCTTTGTGTGTGTTTATCGTGAGATGCTTTTTAGAGGCCTCCTCAACATCCATCTGTAGATATGCCTGTGCTAAGTCAATTTTGGTGAAACGTTTCCCTCCGGATAGTGAGGCGAAAATATCTTCTATCCTCTGAAGAGGATACTGTACCGTGTGAAGAACCGGGTTTACAGTCACCTTGAAGTCCCCACAGATGCGAACTTTTCTCTGTTCTTCAGATTTATCATTATTCAATGTTTTCTTCATGACCGGGACGATGGGTATTGCCCACTCGCTCCAATCTACCTTGGATAACACGCCTGCTTTTCCCAAATTCTCCAGCTCTGCCTCGACGGCTGGATGAATTGCGTATGGCACCGGCCTTGCCTTAAAAAACTTGGGAATTGCCGCATCTTCCACTTTTATTGAGGCGGTGGCACCTTTCAGGGTTCCTAGTTCCTGTTGAAACACTTCTTTGGCGTTAGCCAAGATTTCTTTTAATCATCCAGGTATGACGTCATCATCGTTTTTTTTCTTACTGGTCACCGTCAGTGCCTGAATGGAGTGCCAGTCTAAACGTATCTTTCTGATCCATTCACGTCCCAACAACGGTGGACCACCATCTTGCAGAACGTATAAATACAACTTCTGTATTTCCTTGCCGTTGTATACAACAGGCACCCTTATTTTCCCTCTGGGGTATACTTTCTGCCCCGTATATGTCTTCAAGATAATGGATGTGTCTTTCAAAGGTATATGCGGAAATAGCCGCTCGTAATCCCGTCGACTCATGACGGTCAGAGCTGATCCTGTATCTAGCTCCATTTTGACTGGGGACCCCGCTATCGTGAGGGTAACCCAAATGGTCTGGTAATCTTCTTTGGCAATTACATTATGTAATTTGAGACAGCTTAGTCTCTTGTTTCCGGAGTCGCTATCGCTCTTCTGGTCTTCGGAGCTACTGTCCGTCATCATTTGTACCTTTCTGTACTTTTCCTTATTGACCTTTTTACTGTCAGCGGATTTCTTTCCAGATCGGCATACACGTGCAATGGGTCCCATCTTTCCGCATTGCCTGCCTGCTTTGTCCTTGAACCAGCAGTCCTTCTGGTCATGGGTGGATCTGCCGCAGCGATAACATCTCTCGAAACCCCGTGTCATTTCATGGGTGCCGAAGTCCTGTGGCTTTTGCTGTATCTCTGCAGCTCCTCTTGCTGCTGCTTCGTATGATACAGCCACACTGAAAGCCTTGTCCAGTGTCAAATCTTTCTCAGAAAGTAGTCTTTTCTGTGTTCCTTCGCTTAGGAGACCGCAGACGAATTTGTCTCGTAGAGAATCTGCCAGTCCCGCCCCGAATTGGCAGTGCTTTGACAGCTTTTGTAATTCGGTGAGGTAATCAGCGTTACTTTCATTCTTGTGCTGATTCCTCCTGAAGAATTTGAATCGTTCCGCTATCAGCAGGGGTGTTGGGTTTAAGTGCTCCTGTAAGGTATCAACAATCTCCTTAAAATTCTTGTCCATTGGTTTGACTGGAGTGATCAAGTTTCGTAACTGCCCGTATGTCCTTGCGCCCATCAGATTTAGAAGTACCGATGCCTTTTTATCATCCGCTACTTCATTCGCCTTGCAATACACCTCCACTCTTTCCACATATGTGGTCCAATCTTCTATATCACTATCGAAAGCAGTAATATTGCCAGTCTTCAGCATCTTGAAAATCTAAAATGGCGCTTCCCGCGCTTTTCCTCCGTCCCCGATGGATCAAAATGGCGCCTCCCGCGCTTTTCTTTCTTCCCCGCCGAGTTAAGATGGCGCCTCCCGTGCTTTCCCGCTGCTGCCGTTGCTGCCAACGCTGTTCTCCGAGGTTCCCATTGCGACCTGCAGCTTTTCGCGGTATTTCTATATATTTTTTTTTATATATCGCTTCAATAGTTTCTCCGTTACTTGGAGAACCGTTCCCGTCGTGGAGCGGACCCTCTGGGACTTTCCCCTCCCTCTGCTCGGTCCGAACGCCGACCTGCTTTTCAGCACCGGCCGCGCCCTGAGTGCTCCACCCTCTCTGTCTCTTTGCTTCTGCTTCCCGACTCACTGCCCGGCCCCGTTGCAGAGCCACCCGATCGAGCTCTAGCCCGCCGCAGCCCAGGAAGGATCAGTGCACTACCTGCCACCAGCCCGTTTAGCTGGTGAAACCACAGGTTTTTTTTTTCTTGCTTCTGGCTTCGACCTTCGTCTGAGGAATCGATCCCCTTGAGGTGCTGCCGAATTGCAGGTAAGTTCGTTTCTAACTCGTCGCCACTGTTAGATCCGTGTGTTAATGGAGACACGGAATGCAGGAGTTGATTTAACAAGTGTTTACTGAACAAAGTCTGGAGGTGAACTAACTACACAAGACGATAGCAAAATACTGCAGATGTTGGAAATCCGAAATAACAACAGAAAATGCTGGAAAAACTCAGCAGGTCAGGCAACATCCGTGGAGAGAAATTTGAGTTGATGTTTCGGGTCGAACTCTTCTTCAAAACTGGAAAGAAAAGAAACTAGATCTACACAAGACGCTACACAGGCTTATATACCCGAGTGGTCACTACTGGTACTACAGTATACAGGGGCTTCAAAAACATAGTTCCTCTTAAAGGTACATACACTACAATAATTAAATGACCCAAGGTGCTTCACAAATATTGAGTAAGAAAATTGCTCAGAGCTAGGTAAAGGGAGAATCAGGAGAAATGACCAAAAGCTTGGTAGAAGAGATGGGTTTAAAGAAGATTTTTAAAGGTGGTGAGGCAGATGGGTTGGGGTGTGGGGGTTGGTGAGTTTCAGTGGGTAGCACTGAGGCAGCTAAGAGCTTGGACACCAATGGGGGGGCGGTAGATACATGAGGGGGCCAGTGGTTATGGAGCGATTTACAGATCAGGACAAGGATTTGAAATTGAATGCCTGGGGGATAAGCAACCAATGTAGATCTGTGAGGACAAAGGTGATAGGCGAGTGGGTCTGAGTGAAGGACGGGATACAATCAGTAGAGTTGTAGATCATAGAATAGAATCATAGAATGGTTAAAGCACAGAAGGAGGCCATTTGACCGGTTGAGCCCGTGCTGGTTCTCTGCAAGAGCACTTCAGCTAGTCCCACTCCTCCGCTCTTTCCATGCAGCCCTGCAATTTTTTTCCTTCAGGCATTTATCCAATTCCCTTTTGAAAGCCACAATTGAATCTGCCTCCACCACCCTTTCAGGCAGTGCATGCCAGATCCTAACCACTCACTGGGTAAAAAAGTTTTTCCTCATGTCGCCTTTCATTCTTTTGCCAATCACCTTAAATCTGTGTCCTCTGGTTCTCGACCCTTCCGCTAATGGGAAGTTTCTCTCTATCTACTCTGTCTAGACCCCTGTGATTTTGTACACCTCTATCAAATCTCCTCTCAACCTTCTCTGCTCCAAGGAGAACAACCCCAGCCTTTCCAGTCTATCCACGTAACTGAAGTCCCTCATCCCTGGAACCATTCTCATAAATCTTTTCTGCACCCTCTCGAAGGCCTTCACATCCTTTCTAAAGTGCGGTGCCCAGAATTGGACACAATACTCCAGTTGAGGCTAAACCAGTGTTTTATAAAGGTTCATCATGACATCCTTGCTTTTGTACTCTATGGGCTCGATTTTCATTGGGCCGTTGAGGCGGGATTGGAGGCGTGTGGGGAGTTAAAATTTCAAAAACTGGCGGGTGGGCCCAACCCCGCCTCCATCCCGCCTCCAAGCAATTTTCATTAATTGGTGTCTAATGGTCCCGTCTCCGTCCCGCCTCCAAGAGGTGGGATAGGCCGTTAAGGCCCTTAACAAGCACTAAATTGCCTCTATAATGCCACTTTGAAAGGCCTTTGTGATTTTAACCCTTTTCCCACATGAAGCAGACCTGTTCTGAAACACGATGGTGAAACCTGGCGGGAGCACAATTGGATTGCTGACTATCAGCTGCAGGTCAACCATTAAAGAGGAGATTTGATCAGCCATTATTTGCAGGTGGCAGGACTTTGTTGTCTCAGGTCTGGGGGAACTTTTAGAAGGCATAACCACAGCTGTGGAAGTTTGGAGCCTGACACCCATCTCCAGTGTGACCTCCTGGGAAACCCCTCTCACCACCTTCACTGAGCGCTTCCTCAACTGAGGCATATACCAGAAGCATGGGAGCCATTTATTTCCTTCCCTTCTGGACATTAGATGAGGACGAAGACCAGCCGCGGCACCAGCAGAACCATAAACAACAGCAGCACCAACAGCAGCAGCACCAACAGGAGCGCCAAGCTGCTGCTCAACCACCTGAAGCTGCACAGGCCGGAAGGGGCCAGCGCATGGAAGCCCGTCAGTGCAGGAGATACCCCCCAAACTACAGACACAGGGTCAGCTACCTCAACATGTCTGAGCAGCAGTGCCAAAGGCGGCTCCGACTTTTGCGAGAGGTAGTGGGTGACATCTGCGCAATGCTGCAACAAGACCTGGAGCCCAGAGGACCAGGTGGACAACCCTTACCATTGGCTGTCAAAGTCACCACCACACTCAACTTTTTTGCCTCAGGCTCATTCCAGGGATTGGCAGCAGACATCAGCGGCATTTCCCAGGCGGCTGCACACAGTTGCATCAAGCAGGTAACCGATGCCCTCTTTCCCATCACGCACAATCACATCCATTTCACCAAGGATCAAGCAAGTGTCACGGTGTGTGCGGTTGGATTAGCTAATCTGGCAGGCTTTCCAAGGGTGCAGGGCGTCGTTGACTGCGCACATGTGGCCCTTAAGGCACCCCATCGCAATCCAGGTATTTTTGTCAACCGCAAGGGCTTCCACTCCCTTAACGTTCAGCTGGTGTGTGACCATAAGAAGGAAATTTTGCATGTTTATGCCAAGTACCCTGGCAGTTGCCATGACTCCTTCATACTGCGCCAGTCTAGTGTGCCTCCGCTATTCAGTCTGCCAGACCAACTTAACGATGGCTACTTGGAGACAAGGGCTATCCCCTGAAGACGTGGCCAATGACACAGTTGAGGAGACCATCCAACGAAGCTGAGCAGAGCTACAACTCCAGCCACATGTCCACCAGAGCCATAATCGAGCAAACCATCGGTTTGCTGAAGATGCGCTTCAGATGCCTGGATAGATCAGGTGGAGCCCTGCAGTACTCAGCAGCCAGGGTCTCCAGAATCGTCATGGTTTGCTGTGCACTTCACAACATGGCACAGCGTCGTGGCTTGCAGATTCCTGAGGACCAAGTGGCTCCTCACATATCCTCCTCAGATGAGGAGGAGGAGGAGGAGGAGAGCGAAACCGAACATCTTGCAGAGGCCCATCAACCTGCAGCAGCAGTAAGCGAGAACATTGCTGCCCTGGATGCAAGGAACGCACTCATCTTGGCCAGATTTGCTTAGCCTAGCCAATCAAGCACTTTTGCCTCACAGCTTCTTACCCGAGCATCGACAATGGCCAAGAACCAGCGGATTCCTAGCAATTTGACCACCATACTGACAATTGCAAGTAATCCTAAGCCCTCAATGTGGAAGTCCCATTCGCGAAATGACACACGCCACAACTACAGCAGTAGCTATCAGATTTTTTATTTAAAGTAATCATCTGATGGCTTTTTAACATAAAACATCAAATTTCACCCAAATGACTACCCTTGTGACTATTTGTGCAGTATCTTTCTCTTACGCGTGCTCCTACATGGTACTTCCCCTGTGGCTTCAGCAGATGTGGAGGCCCCTTGCTCACTTTCTTGCTGCTCCTGTCTCAACACCTTTGGCGGGCGTCCTCTAGGATTGCGAACCTGTGAGGGCTCGTCAACAGTCTGCTGCTCCTGTGGCTGTGCAGGGGTTGAGACTCCGATCTCAGATGGGTGTGGACTCTGGTGGGGCTCTGACCGAGGGCTCTGCAGTGGCATGGAAGTGTGAGTGCTTGGAGAGGAGCCCCCACTTCCTTGATGTCTGCCACCAACTTCTCTCTCATGGGTCAGGTCCCCCTCAGCGCTTGCAAGTAGCTTGAGAGCACCTTGCTGCACATCAGGGGGGCCATGAGAACCCGTATCTGCACTGGCAGTCCTACTCAGAAGGACTTCCATGAAGGTCTGGTTTCTCTGTTCAATAGATGACCATCGCTCCTCCAGAGATGTCATTCTATTCAGAACACTCACCATGTTTTCTGCACTCTGGCGACTTATCACCTCCATGGAGGTTGCCATCCTTTCCATGGTGATGCGTTCATGCGCCAATGACTCCACAAAGGCTCTGCTCATGTTCGCATTGGACTCCTCCATTCACTCCACACTCGCAGCGACCCTGGAGACAAAACCTGCCAGAGACTCCTGCATCTGTTCCTGGAGTTTCAGCACCGCTGATCTTGTGGATGGACCCAGAGGCAGAGGGTCAACATGCAGCTGAGCCGAGCTGGCAGAGTCCTGCGCCCTCTGACTAAATCTCTCCATGGCTGTCCCTGTCTCCACAATCTGCTGATGCTCACTTGTGAGCTGTGATACACCAGGTGACAACACTACTCTATCTCGCGATGGTCCCACCGAGGTGTGAGTGTCTGCGCTGGTGCTGGGTGCGCTGAATTATGCTGACGCTGTGCCTTCAGAGGTTGCAGCTTCCTCTGAAGAGTCTGGATGCTCAGGCTCTTCCTCCTGGCTAGTGGGGACAGGTGCTTGCGATGGTCCTGTGGGGGTGTAAAGGAAAGAGTCCGGGATGTGGTGCCAAGGTTACATGCACATTGCATATTTCAGATGATCATAAGTCCATCTGTTAGAGCTTCAGAATCATTATCAGCAACTCATGCAATGTCATTGAGAGAGATGGAAAACTATTCTGTCACCAGCTTGCTGTGATGCACCCGTCTATCCGTCCCCCACTTGCACATCGTCCTTCACTCTCACGGTCTCCAGGACCGCATCCTCCCAGGAGGTGAGGTGGGCTACTGAGGGTGGCCCTCCTCCTGTCCTCGCTCTTTCTCTCTTATTGTGAGCTCTCTTTTCCTGCAATGAGGGAGACAAGTGGAGGTTGAGTGAGAATGAAGGAGTGAGTGTAGAGAATCCATAGCATAGATGCTTAGAAGGAGACAAAGATGGAGTGAGGTGGCAAGACCAAGGGCCCTCCCTGTGTGTTGTCAGTTGTTTTCATAGCATCACAGTGATAGGGAGTGTGTGAGGGCTGCATAGTCGAATAGTTAGGTGAATGTGATCATAGAGCGAGAGGGAATGGGTAAGGGTGCAGGGATGTCAGTGTCAAGTAGGATGTGGAGGAAGAGATTGCTGAAGCTGAGTGCTGGTGAGGAAAGGCAATGGGGATCAGATTGAGGGTGATGGGAAATTCATACTCACTTTTCCAGTGCGCAGAAAGTCATGAAATCTCTTCCTGCACTGAATCCAGGTTCTGCGGGTTACTGATAATGAGTTGACCTCCTCTGCCACCTGGACCCACACAGCCTTGGTCTGCTGGGGAGGCTTCTTCCTCCCGGAAGAAGGGAAGAGCACCTCTTTATGTGCTCTTGCTCCCTCTACTAAAGCCTGCAGGGCAACGTCATCAAACCTGGGAGCAGACCTAGGTCTCTGGCTGGCCATTCTTCCTCCAGGACCCTCTCACTGCAAAGGCCAAAAGGTTGGCAGTCTGCAGAAGAAGCAAGGCTTGTTGCAGACCTTAAATGCAGCAGCAATGATGACGTCATCGGAGGCGACTTTCAGACTGGAAAATCTCATTGGCCATGGGTTCTCACACGTTGGAACTCAATTGGCCAATTAAGTTAAAATCGCATCAATCTCCCCCATCGATTTAGATTCGGGTGACTAACACGAAATGCGGATTACACGACCCCAGCCCGCCCCTGAATCAAAATCCCGCTCTATGCCTCTATTTATGAAGCCCAGGATCCCGTAAGCTTTTTTAACCGCTTTCTCAACCTGCCCTGCCACCTTCAATGATTTGTGCACATATACCCCCAGGTCTCTCTGTTCAAGCAAGATGAGTTGTAATTTGTGGAGGATGGATGGTAAGAGGCCAGCATATGGAGTAGTGATATAGGGGTGAAAGTGCTTTTTGCCAGTAGCATACAGAACAACAGTAACTGCATTTCAAAGCGATTGATTGCATGTAATGCGCTTTGGGATATAATAGGGCACTAAACAAATGCTATGAAACACGTCTTCATAATGCTCAAAATTAAAATAAGAAAGAGAAAAGCAAAATACTGCAGATGCTGGAAATCTGGGAAAAGCTGCTATGATTCAAAATACCCATCATTTAAAAGGGAATTTGATAAGTATTTGAAAAGGAAGGATATGAAAGGACAAAGGGCAGGGAATTGGCACTAGAGTAGACAGCTCTAGGAAGAGTTGTCACCGGCACAGGAGTGATGAGCTGTGCTGTAAAGTATATGGGGGGGAAATTGGTCTTTGGGGAAAGCGCAAAACGGGCAATAGTGAATCGTTTTACACCATGCCCGGTTTTCTTCTCCAATAACTTCAATGCACGGTGTAAAACTGGGCTGCCAATTTACTGATTTGTGCTTTCTATGATTCTTTCTATGATTCTTTGATTCGACAGCAGGTTTTAAATCGTCTTTCAGAACTTAAGAACAAACAGAGAGAAAAGGGTCTGTAAGCACATTCTCTGACTGTGGCCATGCAAGTGAAGCATACCCGGAGCACACCAGTGTAAACAACCTTTTCACATCTTGGTATGCGGTTCGTCACTGTATGTTCAGCCTTGCTCTTGGACTCTGGCCAGTGTTATTTCATTTTGAATGCAGCTGGCGTGGAGCTGACTAACCCAGCAATCATATAGGTAACCACTTCAAGTCATAATACCCAGCACCTCAATGGATAGTGAAGGGGTTCCAAGGAATTTGGCCCCTTTTGTAGTCATCTCTGATAGGAAGATTTTGCTTTGAGGGTTAGTCATTTATTTAGGCTGCAAGAAACAAGGACATTTTAGAAGTAATTTCTGAAGTGATTTACAAAAATCATTTCTGACCTACATTTAATAAGTCAACCATTTCCAGACATTGATAACTCTGTGCTGAGTTAGCTGATGACACTACAGTGCAACCTGTTTAAACAGACACTCCCAAAAAACAGAGACCTGCTAAAAACAGACACTTACTGAGAGACCCAAATAACTTACATGGTAAAATATACAAGAGGCACTGTGAAACCGCGACACACGCAAATTACGAACTACGGACAGTCTTCAATGTACCAGGCCCTTTTGCAAGTTAAAAGACTGGGATTGAACGCTTGCAAGGCTCTATCCCAGCGGTTTCTCTGCCGCTATGGATGCTGGGTAAAGAACTCACCATTCCACGAAAGCCGTTTCTTTGACAGAACCCGTTGCCGCCTCGCACTGACCTCACCAGCCTCCCGAATCAGCCAGTCTCCCTGCAGACTCACTGCTCAACCATAAAACTGCAGTTTCACAAATGTTTTCCTCCCAAGTGTTCTCAATCCGTTCTAAGACATGTCCTTGGAAGTTTCAATGTACCGGCACAACCTGTTGTCACATTTTTTGCCCTCTGACTGCCCTAGTGCTGGTAACTTAGAAACGTACTTCATTACTGAAGTTACTCTCTGCTCCAAATGAAACGGGAATTTAGACTGCAAAACTGTTAAGTGAACGGAGCTGACTGCTGGTGTGTGGGAGTGGGGTTGTTGCAGCTAATTAGGAGCTGATCATAATCTCAGCTGGCTCTTCAAGATTGTTGGGAACATTTTTTCCAATGAGCATTTTGAAAATAAAGACACCTGCCACAAAAGGACAGCTGATGCCAAGGCATCCGTAATTTACATGTTAGACTGAATTATAGAAACTGGTTAGAGGAGTTACTGAAGCTAACAGTGCGAGCAGATTATCACCACCAGAGGCACAGCGCTTAATGCAGTGGTCATCTTGAAGCACCCCCAAAGGCCTGGTATGAAAATAAAGCTGCATACTTGCTAATCAGCACAACTTTTAGAACCAAAGAGCAGGCACAGGCACAATGGGCCAAATGGCCTCCTTCTGCGCTGAAAGATTGTATGATTCCAATATTGTTCCTCACTGACCCTGTAATAGAAAGCACATAATTGTAATCCTGGGGTTTTGGGAAGCATTGGCAGTATGACTGTCAGTAACTGAAGATTGTGTAATAAGTGCTTATTTGATTTAAATTGCTATACTTCATTTTTTTTAAATTCGTTCATGGGATGTTGATGTCGCTGGCAAGGCCAGCATTTATTGCCCATCCTTAATTCCCTTCAGAAGGTGGTGGTGTGCCGCCTTCTTGAACCGCTGCAGTCCTTGTGCTGAAGGTACTCCCACAGTGCTGTTAGGGAGGGAGTTCCAGGATTTTGACCCAGCGACGATGAAGGAACGGCGATATACTTCCAAGTCAGGATGGTGTGCAACTTGGAGGGGAACTTGCAGGTGATGGTGTTCCCATGCGCCTGCTGTTCTTGTCCTTCTAGGTGGTAGAGGTCGCGGGTTTGGGCGGTGCTGCCGAAAAAGCCTTGGCGAGTTGCTGCAGTGCATCTTGTAGGTGGTACACACTGCAGCCACGGAGGTGGTGGAGGGAGTGAATGTTTAAGGTGGTGGATGGGGTGCCAATCAAGTGGCCTGCTTTGTCCTGGATGGTGTCGAGCTTCTTGAGCGTTTTTGGAGCTGCACTCATCCAGGCAAGTGGAGAGTATTTCATCACACTCCTTACTTGTGCCTTGTAGATTGTGGAAAGGCTTTGGGGAGTCAGGAGGTGCGACACTCGCCACAGAATACCGAGCCTCTGACCTGCTCTTGTTGCCACAGTATTTATGTGGCTGGTCCAGTTAAGTTTCTGGTCACTGGTGACCCCCAGGATGTTGATAGTGGGGATTCAGCAACGGTAATGCCATTGAATGTCATGGGGCGGTGGTTAGACTCCCGCTTGTTGGAGATAGTCATTGCCTGGCACTTGTGTGGCACGAATGTTACCTGCCACTTATCAGCCCAAGCCTGAATATCGTCCAGGCCTTGCTGCATGCGAGCATGGACTGCTTCATTATCTGAGGAGTTGCGAATGGCACTGAACACTGTGCAGTCATCAGTGAACAATGAACTTCTGATCTTATGATGGAGGGAAGGTCATTGATGAAGCAGCTGAAGATGGTTGGGCCTAGGATACTGCCCTGAGGAACTCCTGCAGTGATGTCCTGAGGCTCTGATGATTGACCTCCGACCACCACAACCATCTTCCTTCATGCTAGGTGTGACTCCGGCCAGTGGAGAGTTTTCCCCCTGATTCCCATTGACTTCAGTTTTACTAGGGCTCGTTGATGCCATACTCGGTCAAATGCTGCCTTGATGTCAAGGGCAGTCACTCTCACCTCACCTCTGGAATTCAGCTCTTTTGTCCATGTTTGGACGAAGGCTGTATTGAAGTCTGGAACCGAGTGGTCTTGGCGGAACACAAACTGAGCATCGGTGAGCAGGTTATTGGTGAGTAAGTGCCACTTGATAGCACTGTCGACGACACCTTCCATCACTTTGCAGCTGATTGAGAGTAGACTGATGGGGCGGTAATTGGCTGGATTGGATTTGTCCTGCATTTTATGTACAGGACATACCTGGGCAGTTTTCCACATTGTCGGGTAGATGTCAGTGTTGTAGCTGTACTGAAACAGCTTAGCTAGAGACGCGGCTAGTTCTGGAGCACAAGTCTTCAGCACGACAGCCGGGATGTTGTCGGGGCCCATAGCCTTTGCTGTTGAGTAAAGGTTCCGGACACAACAACAACAACTTGCATTTATATAGCGCCTTTAACGTAGTAAAATGTCCCAAGGTGCTTCACAGGAGTGTTATAAGACAAAATTTGTCACCAAGCCACATACGAAGAAATTAGGGCAGGTGACCAAAAGCTTGGTCAAAGAAGTAGATTTTAAGGAGCGTCTTAAAGGAGGAAAGGGAGGTAGAGAGGCGGAGAGGTTTAGGGAGGGAGTTCCAGAGCTTAGGGCCACGGCCACCGATGGTTGAGCGATTGTAATCAGGGATGCTCAAGAGGGCAGAATTTGAGGAGTGCAGATATCTTGGAGGTTTGTGGGACTGGAGGAGATTACAGAGATAGGGAGGGGTGAGGCCATGGAGGGATTTGAAAGCAAGGATGAGAATTTTGAAATCGATGCGTTGCTTAACCGGGAGCCAATGTAGGTCAGCGAGCACAGGGGTGATGGGTGAACGGGACTTGGTGCGAGTTAGGACACGGGCAGCCGAGTTTTGGATGACCTCAAGTTTACATAGGATAGAAATTGGGAGGCCAGCCAGAAGTGCATTGGAATAATCAAGTCTAGAGGTAACAAGGTCATGGATGAGTGTTTCAGCAGCAGATGAGCTGAGGCAAGGGCGGAGATGGGCAAAGTTATGGAGGTGGAAATAGGCGGTCTTTGTTATGCTACACCAAGGTTGCAAACAGTCTGGTTCAGTCTCAGACAGATGCTAGGGAGAGGGATGGAGTCGGTGGCTAGGGAATGGAGTTTGTGGCGGGGACCGAAAACAATGGCTTCGGTCTTCCCAATATTTAAATGGACAAGCAGTCTGATAATTTAGATACCGTGGAGGGGTTGAGAGAAGAAGTAGTGAGGTAGAGCTGGGTGTCATCAGCGTACATGTGGAAACTGACTCTGTGTTTTTGGATGATGTCGCCAAGGGGCAGCATGTAGATGAGAAATAGGAGGGGGCCAAGGATAGATCCTCGGGGGGACAACAGAGGTATCGATGCAGGAGTTAGAGGAAAAGCCATTGCAGGTGATTTTCTGGCTACGATTAGATATATAAGAATGGAACCAGGCGAGTGCAGTCCCACCTAGCTGGATGAAGGTGGAGAGACATTGGAGGAGGATGGAGTGGTCAACAGTGTCAAAGGATGCAGACAGGTCGAGAAGGACGGGAAGGGATAGTTTACCTTTGTCTCAGTCACAGAGGATGTCATTTGTGACTTTGATGAGAGCTGTTTCGGTACTGTGTCAAGGGTGGAAGCCGATTTGGAGGGAATCAGACATGGAGTTGCGGGAAAGATGGGCACGGATTTGGGAGGCGACAGCACGTTCAGAGACTATGGAAAGGAAAGGGAGGTTGGAGATGGGGTAGTAGTTTGCAAGGACAGTGGGATCAAGGTTTTTTTTTTGAGGAGAGGGTTGATGACAGCAGATTTGACGGAGAGGGGGACAGTACCTGAGGAGAGAGAACTGTTAACAATGTTAGCTAAGGAAGTTGGGTAGGCAGCAGTTTGGTGGGAATAGGGTCAAGGGAGCAGGAGGTGGGTCTCATGGACAAGATGTGCGCGGAAAGGTCATGAGGGGAGATCGGAGAGAAACTGGAAAAAGATGTGAGTTCAGGGCTAGGGCAAAGGGGAACCTTAGAGGAAATGTGGTCCGATGGGCTGGGGAAGGAAGGGAAGTGGCAGAGGCAGCTGAATGGATGGTCTCAATCTTAGAGACAAAGAAGTCCATGAGTTCCTTGCACTTGTTGTTGGAGGTGAGTGTGGAGGAGACAAGGGAGAGGGGTTTAAGAAGACGGTTAGCAGTAGAGAACAGTAGCTAGGGTTATCTTTGCATTCCAGAATGATCCTGGAATAGTAAGCAGTTTGGGCAGACAAGAGTAGGACCCGATAATGCTTTATGTGGTCCAGCCAGATCTGGCAGTGAATGGCTAAACCAGTTGTCCGCCATATCCGTTCAAGTTTGCGTCCCTCGGACTTAAGGGAGCAAAGATGAGAGTTGTACCGGGGGAACGGCCAGGGCGAGAGAGAGTAATTATTTTAATAGGGATAGGGCATCAAAGGTGGTGGTGAGGGTGTGGTTGAGCAGATCGGTAGCTGCAGAAATGTCGCGGTGAATGGAAGCCCAAAGGCTGGACAGTTGGAATTTCGTAAGTGCAGTTGTAAGAGAGTTGGGAGAGAGTTTTTTCCAGGGGCGCACACAGAAGGAAGTAGGGCTGGGTGGGGGAAGGGGGATGTGGGCAGAGAGCGATACGAGGAAGTGGTCAGAGATGGCCTTATCTGCGATTGACACGGTGGGACACTTGTCAATCTGAGCTTTCTATTGTTCTGCATGATACATTGGACTGATCAAACACAGTATGTGGCCTGATCTGGAATTGTTGACAATCTGCTTATCTTTTGTCGCAATAAATACTACTTTTGTTATTTTTTATCCAACTGTGTTTACCTTTCTGTCTAAGCTTATTAGCAAAAATATGGGGTGTAGCATTAAGTAGAAGGGGTAGTGCCTCTGACTGGGGAGCATGCGGCATCTCTCAGATGGTCCCCAACCTTTGGTCCTTTCTGATTGAACATCTCTCACCTGTGACTCCAAGTAGTTGCTTGTGCAACAACAACAAATTGTATTTAAATAGCGCCTTTAATGTAGTAAAACGTTCCAAGGTGCTTCACAGGAGCGTTATCAGACCAAATTTGACACCAAGCTGCATAGGGAGATATTAGGACAGATGACCAAAAGCTTGGTCAGAGATAGGTTTTAAGGAGCATCTTAAAGGAGGAGAGGTGGAGAGGTTTAGGGAGGGAATGTCAGAGCTTAGGGTCTAAGCAGCTGAAGGCACGGCCACCAACGATGGAGCGATGAAAATCAGGGATGTGGAAGAGGCCAGAATTGGAGGAGCGTAGAGATCTATAGCTAAGAAGGCATGGTAACAAGGCTTTGTGGAAAGCTCAGGTCTTCGGTGTCGGTACATCCAGCGCAGCCCTCCCCATCTCCAGACATCTCAACCTCGCCTTGCCGCTGGATTCAGATGTGCAGGGCTGGGGAGGCAGAGGGCGTGAGGAAAACTCTGTGCAAATTTCACCCACTTAATCAAACTCTGTTAATGAGATTATGTGCTGCCTGTCTTCTTTAATATCGAAGGACGAACGACAATGATCAAAAAAAGAAAAACCTGCACTTATAGAGCGCCTTTCAATTCAATTCAATTCAATTCAATTCAAATCGCTTTATTGGCATGACAAGGTACATCTTATGTTGCCAAAGCATCGAAAAACATTTATGGTTGAACACATAAATGCAGATCTATCCATACAGTGTATAAACAGATATATCCCATTCTTATAATTTGATTGTACTCTTTTCTTAGATTTAATGGTTGTCCCTCTGTTTATGGCAAGCTGTAACATAGTGTGCCGCTAGGGTTACACAATTTCTCTGTTCCCCTAGTAGGTATGGGAGTTTTTGGTCGTCATTCAAATTTCTGAATTCAGGGCATATTTTTGTGAACTTTGGATAGAAATTCTCCCTTATGCCCTGATATTTTCCACAAGCTGTGAGGAAGTGCATCTCTGTCTCCATCACTCCCTGACTGCAGTGAGAGCATATCCTGTCCTCTCTTGGCAGCCGGGTCTGCCTGTGTCTGCTTTTTTCGATGGCCAGGCTATGTTCACTAAGTCTGTACATTGTCAAGGTTTTTACATAGAAACATAGAAACTAGGAGCAGGAGTAGGCCATTCAGCCCTTCGAGCCTGCTCCACCATTCAACGAGATCATGGCTGATCATCCAAACCCTAGCACCCAGTCCCTACACCGACTGCCATCCCACCCAAGCCCTATCCCCGTAACCCCATAACCCCGCATATTTAATCCCCCCCTAACACTAAGGGCCAATTGAAATTTTTTTTTTTTTTTATCATGGCCAATCAACCTAACCCGCACATCTTTGGACTGTGGGAGGAAACCGGAGCACCTGGAGAAAACCCACGCAAACACGGGGAGAATGTGCAAACTCCACACAGACAGTCACCCGAGGCCGGATTTGAACCCGGGTCCCTGGCGCTGTGAGGCAACAGTGCTAACCACTATGCCACCGTGCTGCCCGTTATTACCTTTACCATGGTCAGGTATTCAGCCATGTTGTATTGTCTGTTTAGGGCCAAGTAGCAATTGAGTTTGTTTTGGGTTTTTGTTGTTTCTGCCCAATATGACAGATATTTTTCCTTTTGCTTAGTGACAATTGTGTTGGGTCGAATTCTCTGTGCTACGATGTCACTGTCCTGGGACTGGTTATTGTTAGTAGTGCTAGTAGTTACTTCACTGAGTCCCAGGACTAGTTGATTGAGGGTATTCTTCTTTATGATCCTCTCTTGGCATTTCAGAGCTTCGTAATGATAGCAGTGGGGGTTGCTCATTTTTAGGTGTTTCCAAAATTTGGTGGCTCTTTTTTGGATAGTAATTATTAATGGATATTGGCCTAGTTCTGCCCTGCATGCATTGTTTACGGTTTTCCTTTGAGTTCGGAGGATACTTTTACAGAATTCTGCATGTAGGATCTCAATTGGGTGTTTGTCCCATTTTGCAAATTCTTGTTGTGTTAGCAGTCTCCACACCTCACTGCCATAGAGTGCAATTGGTTCAATTACTGATTTAAAAATTTTGAGCCAAATGCTAATTGGGATTTCTATTTGGATTGATTTTTTAATGGCATAGAAAGCCCTTCTTGCTTTCTCTTTCAGTTCATTCACAGCCAGATGAAAATTTCCCGTAGAACTGATTTTTAAGCCCAAGTATGTGTAGTTAGTGGTTTGTTCAATTTTAGTTGTTCCTAGTGTGAAATTTATTCTGGGTCCCTGATGTCAGGATCTTTGCTGGAACACAAGGACTTTGGTTTTTTGGGGGTTTATTGTCAGGGCCCAGGTCTGACAGAATGACTCTAGCAGATCCAGGTTCTGCTGTAGACCCTCCTTAGTTGGTGACTGCAGAACCAGGTCATCTGCATAGAGGAGGAATTTAACCTTGGATGAGGCCGGGTGCTGTAGATTGTTCAAGTAGTTTTGCCAATTCATTTATGTAAATATTAAAGAGTGTCGGTGAGATGGGCGAGCCCTGCGTCACACCACGCCCCTGTGGGAAGTATTTTGTTTGTTTGTCTCCAATTTTAACTGCACATTTATTGTTTGTATACATTGATTTAATTACATCATATGTTTTTCCCCCTACACCACTTTCAATAAGTTTCAAGAATAGACCCTCGTACCAGATGGAATCGAAAGCCTTCTGGAAATCTATAAAGCAGGCAAAAATTTTGCTTTTGTTTTGATGAACATGTTTGTCAATTAGGGTCTGTAGGGTGAAGATATGATCTGATGTTCTATAGTTTGGTAGGAATCCAATTTGGCTTTTACTCAAGACATTGTGCTCCTCAAGGAAGTTTATAAGTCTTTTGTTTATGATACTACAGAATACCTTCCCCAGGTTACTGTTTACACAGATGCCGCGATAGTTATTTGGGTCAACTTTGTCTCCACTTTTGTATATGGGTGTTATGAGTCCTTTGTTCCAGATATCAGGGAAGTAACCGACACTCAGAACCAAGTTGAAGAGTTTTAGGATAGCCAATTTCATTTTATCGTCCGTGTGTTTAATCATCTCGCTTAGGATGCCATCTGCACCGCAAGCTTTTCCTGGTCGCAGGTCCTTGAGTTTTTCAAATAGCTCTTTTTCAGTTATTATGGGGTCTAGCGGGTTTTGGTTATCTTTTATGGCCAATTCGAGCCTTTCATGATCTCAGGATATCCCGAAGTGTTTTACAGGCACTTAAATATTTTTGAAGTGTAGTCACTGTTGTAATATAGGAAATGTAGCAGCCAATTTATGCACAGCAAGGTCCCACAAACAGCAATGAGAGGGCAGACAATGCCTCGGTTTAACGTCTTATCCAAAAGACTGCAACTCCAACAGTGCAGCACTCCCTCAGTACTGCAATGGAGTGCCAGCCGAGATTTGGTGCTCAAGTCTCTGGAGTGGGACTTTAACCCACAACCTTCTGACTCAGAGGTGAGACTGCTACCAACGGAGCCACAGCTGACACTCTGATGAAGAGATGCAGCGGAGGCAAATGGGCCTCTGATACAAGAGTGTAATGCAGCACCATTGAGGTGACTTCCTGGTGAAAGCCGTTGTGGTTCACCTTTCACTCGTCGCTAAGCCCAAAACATTGGGGCTGAATTTCCTCGGGGTCTACTCCCACTCCGCCACCGCCAAATTTACAGCAGTAGAGCGGGAAAAACTCCAAGGCAATTCACTCCCACTCATGACTCACGGCAATGGTTCAGCTGTGTTGAATTTTTAATAAAATGATCCGACCGCCCCTGCTTCGCTGTTCTCTACGTTGAACAACCATAATTCAAATTTCCTCTTCTCTGCGGTGCTTATTGTTGCCAACTCTGGTTGGACGAAGCCCTGGCGATTTCATCACATGACCTCCCGGCTCCAGCCACCACCCCCCCCCCCGCCACACACCCGTCATTGGTTGCCCGAGACATCAATCCTCGCGGTGCACCACCTTCCCATGCCAATTGGAAAGCAAACAGGCTCTATGGGCTGAATTTTCCAGGGTGGTAGCAGGCGAGATCGATGGTGGGTCGGGTGGAAAAGTTATTATTTTTGACAGCGGGTCGGGAACCCGCTGTCATCTCGCTCCCACGCTCCTTTCCCCCAGGCGCATGTCATTGCAGAGCCGACCCAACCAGCAGTGGCGGGGGACCCAATTGAGACAATTATCAGGTGGTTTACAGGCGCTTAAGAGCCTTTTTTCACTTACTTTTTAAATTTCCCTGCATGGCCACGGGATTCACGCAGCTCGGGAACCATGTCTGTCAACCTGAGGCGTAAGTTCCGTGGTCATTGCTCCAGCTGATTACTTGACAGCATGGAAAACAAACCAAAATAAAAACATGTTGATTGCATCAGCTAACAGATTGATGGTGATTCTGTTCTACTTGAAAAGCTACTGGTAAATGTTAATTCAGAAATTCCTGAAGGGATGTGAGTGCTGAAGGCTCCCCTCCTACCCTGGATGGTGAGGGAAATACATTTTTCATTGGCCATTCTCAGCTGTTGCCTTCCAAGTCAAGAATAATTGCAGTGAATTGACCTTCACTATAAAAATGACAAATACCATTTAAATAAATTTTTGTGTTGTTTCTGGTCAGGTTTTTCTCACAGTATACTGTGATTGTCCAGTTACAGATTAACTCAAGTCATCAACCGTAACAATTTCATTCTCATCACTCATTCCACTGGTTCAAGTTGCTTTCAGTCCCTGAATAAAACTAATTTCATTTTTCAGTCTGAGACTTTAGGGTGAATTTCTGCGGAGGTTCTCTCACTTGCCCACTGTTAACTTCAACGGAAGAACTGCAGAAATCCCAGAAACACATAAGCACCACTTACACTGTTTGTCAGGGTTTCCGCAGCTCTTCCGCTGAACTTGCATAAAATTGTAATTCCACCCCTTTACAATTACATTTAAAATCCGCTTAATTTTATATATACACACATCTTTTATTTGTACCAGTTACTGATACAATAGTCTATAGATTTGTGACTAAAGCACCAATAGCTTCCCAATTAACTTACTTTTTAAATTATGCTCTTGATCATATTTGTCGATGGCATCATATTACTTAATGATAATATTATTTAAATATTTCTTTGTCACTCATATATAACTTTTATTATGTTATTGTAGAGTAAAGATTCAAAACCCACTTTGTTAGATTAAACATCAAATGCAATGTGGGCAGGGTCCCTTTAAGGATCCCAGCTTAAAACCCATCATGAATGACGTCACCAGACCCGCTCCATCTAATTAGGCTGGGTAACGCGCTGGGCGGGCTTAATAGGCCCCATTAAGGTAAGTTCATTTTCAGCAGCGGGATGGAGCCAGCAGCAGGTTTGCGACCCGCCACGGACACCGCCCGCACCGGACCCGCCCAGGTAGGCAAAATTCTGGCCTTTGTTACCTGATTGGATGATTTTTGACTGCCAGTCAAACAGCCTTGCCCCCCTCCCCCCCAATTCCAATATTTTTATAACTAATAAATGAAAGTGTTCGAAAGAATATGAAAAAAACACAATTTTCTTTAATGATTTTTCTCCCGGGCTGTTCGCAGCAGTGTCCTGGAGATTAACCTTTCATTCCTGGAGATTGGCAACCCTTGCGGCACCTCGCTTGAGATTTTTTTCATGTTTTCCCAGATACAACATAATAAAACCTCCGCCGTCTTTGCGCCAAAATGGTTGCAGCCTGTTGCCAGGAACTTCCTCAGGGGTTATTCCCATTGGCCGCCATAACATCGGTCGATTTTCTGAGGAAGTTACGACGGCCGTTCAGGAGCAGACTTGAGGAGATTCCCGGCGTGTGTGTTTATTAAAGATACGATTGAAGTGACATGAAGGAAAACCCTCTGCAACTGAAAGAGTTCATTGTGCAGCCAACAGTGTGACACAGTGCCAGGTGTAGTGTGAAATATTTTTATTAAAAACAATTAGGACAAACAATGCCCGGCACATAAGTAAAGGCCTTCTATAAGAAACCTTTTTCGAGCTGCCTGCGCAAAGCTACAATCCCATTAATAACTTTTAGCTACCAGCTCTTGACAATGTAGTAAGAAAACTAACAGCATCGGACCATATATATTGTTATACTGTTCTAATAAAGTCAGGCAATTTAGTGATGGTCAATGGGTCAATTTTCTTTTTGCATCTAGTCAAAGAACACATGGTTATCTTGTTAGGAAGTCCTGATTATATTTCTCATTGTACCTCACTGCTTCCAATAAGTGCCTGTTGGAGATTAAACACAGCATTGCGACGTTCAGTACATAATAGTAGATTAACTTGATCGTGGCAGACAGCAAAAGTTTAAAGAGAAATCAACTTATTGGAGCACCCTGTAAGGGAGAGGAGTAAATATCGGGCCTGGGTTTGGTTTCCTTCTGTGGTTGGTTGCTGTGTGCAGTGTTAGCTTGGCTGAGTGGTGTCCTCATTTCCTTTCAGGATATATTCTAATTGATTGTTGGCGATTCCATGGGACATAGGACACTGTTGGTGAATAGGATGTATGGTAAACAGGAGATCTATGGTAAACAGGAGATCTATGGTAAACAGGAGATCTATGGTAAACGTGAGATCCAAGGTAAACAGGAGATCTATGGTAAATAGGAGATCTAAGGTAAACAGGAGATCTATGGTAAACAGGAGATCTATGGTAAACAGGGAAACACGGTAAACAGGAGATCTATGGTAAACATGAGTTCTATGGTAAACAGGAGACCTATGGTAAACAGGAGACCTATGGTAAACAGGAGATCTATGGTAAACAGGAGATCTATGGTAAACAGGGAAACGTGGTAAACAGGAGGTCTATGGTAAACAGGAGATATATGGTAAACAGGAGATCCATGGTAAACAGGAGATCTATGGTAAACAGGAGATCTAAGGTAAACAGGAGATTCATGGTAAACAGGGAAACATGGTAAACAGGAGATCTATGGTAAACAGGAGATCTATGGTAAACAGGGAAACATGGTAAACAGGAGATCTATGGTAAACAGGAGATCTAAGGTAAACAGGAGATCTATGGTAAACAGGAGACCTATGGTAAACAGGAGACCTATGGTAAACAGGGAAACATGGTAAACAGGAGATCTATGGTAAACAGGAGATCTATGGTAAACAGGGAAACATGGTAAACAGGAGATCTATGGTAAACAGGAGATCTATGGTAAACAGGAGATCTATGGTAAACAGGAGATCTAAGGTAAACAGGAGATCTATGGTAAACAGGGAAACATGGTAAACATGGTAAACAGGAGAGCTAAGGTAAACAGGAGATCCATGCTAAACAGGAGATCCATGGTAAACAGGAGATCTATGGTAAACAGGAGGCCTATGGTAAACAGGAGATCTAAGGTAAACAGGAGATCTATGGTAAACAGGGAAACATGGTAAACATGGTAAACAGGAGAGCTAAGGTAAACAGGAGATCCATGCTAAACAGGAGATCCATGGTAAACAGGAGATCTATGGTAAACAGGAGGCCTATGGTAAACAGGAGATCTAAGGTAAACAGGAGATCCATGCTAAACAGGAGATCCATGCTAAACAGGAGATCTATGGTAAACAGGAGATCTATGGTAAACAGGGAAACATGGTAAACAGGAGATCTATGGTAAACAGGAGATCTATGGTAAACAGGGAAACATGGTAAACAGGAGATCTATGGTAAACAGGAGATCTAAGGTAAACAGGAGATCTATGGTAAACAGGAGACCTATGGTAAACAGGAGACCTATGGTAAACAGGGAAACATGGTAAACAGGAGATCTATGGTAAACAGGAGATCTATGGTAAACAGGGAAACATGGTAAACAGGAGATCTATGGTAAACAGGGAAACATGGTAAACAGGAGATCTATGGTAAACAGGAGATCTATGGTAAACAGGGAAACATGGTAAACAGGAGATCTATGGTAAACAGGAGATCTAAGGTAAACAGGAGATCTATGGTAAACAGAGACCTATGGTAAACAGGAGACCTATGGTAAACAGGGAAACATGGTAAACAGGAGATCTATGGTAAACAGGAGATCTATGGTAAACAGGGAAACATGGTAAACAGGAGATCTATGGTAAACAGGAGATCTATGGTAAACAGGAGATATATGGTAAACAGGAGATCCATGGTAAACAGGAGAGCTATGGTAAACAGGTGATCTAAGGTAAACAGGAGATCTATGGTAAACAGGGAAACATGGTAAACAGGAGATCTATGGTAAACAGGAGATCTAAGGTAAACAGGAGATCCATGGTAAACAGGAGATCCATGGTAAACAGGAGATCTATGGTAAACAGGAGGCCTATGGTAAACAGGAGATCTAAGGTAAACAGGAGATCCATGCTAAACAGGAGATCCATGCTAAACAGGAGGCCCATGGTAAACAGGAGATCTATGGTAAACAGGAGATCTATGGTAAACAGGAGATCTATGGTAAACAGGAGACCTATGGTAAACAGGAGATATATGGTAAACAGGAGATCCATGGTAAACAGGGAAACATGGTAAACCGAAGATGTATGGTAAATAGGAGATCTATGGTAAACAAGCGATATATGGTAAACAGGGAGACTTGAGCTATCTGCAATGACAGAATTCGGTGGAGCCTCCAAGGCTCCAGCTGATCATAACACAGCATTTAATATACAGCTCAAAAAGTAATAAGTAATGGATAGGATCCAGTCCATATTGTACATGGCAACAGGTTCTGATCTTCATATTGTGGCATTTGGACTCTGATGAAATACCTTTGTCTCTGGATGCTGATTCGTCATCTCCCACAATAAAAGCCACAATTCAAACGAATCCCGCAAGTCAATGTCTGTGGTCCCTGGATATTTTCTCAAAATCCATTGGCTGAGACAAAAAGTATGACCTTTGACACATGCTTGGCCTGGAAAGTGCGATCGAGGTATTCAGACATGTCCACGTCCACCTCTATGGTGCAAGGTCCTTTCAAAGGCTGAACGAGAATGAGCTCGCCCGTCTGTCTGTCGGATCGCTGGACTACAAACTGCCCTCGGTTGCTTCCTCCTACAATGCCAAAACGCAAGCTGTCTGGCCCTGGCCTCCCGGGCGCAGCAGCTGTCGCCATACGGAACAGGGTGACCGGGGTCTTCAGTTTTGAGGGCATCGACAGGTAATGGAAGGAAATGGTCTTAGCAGCATGATGACAGGATTTGCTGTTCATAGGGCAGGGGTGACGTTCACATTGACTGGAAACAAGAAAAACAGAAGAGCTGAAGGGCCATCGACCTGAAACGTTCACTCTGTTTCTCTCTCCACAGATGCTGCCTGACCTGCTGAGTATTTCCAGCATTTTCTGTTTTTATTTCAGATTTCCAGCATCTGCAGTATTTTGCTTTTGATACATTCTGGTGATGTTTTTAAAAAATATACATCGTATTTACAGCACAGAAACAGGCCATTCGGCCCAACTGGTCCATGCCGGTGTTTATGCTCCACTCGAGCCTCCTCCCACTCTACTTCATCCATCCCTATCAGCATAACCTTTCATTCCTTTCTCCCTCATGTGTTCATCTAGCTTCCCCTTAAATGCATCTATGCTATAAATATTGCCATCTTTAACAGTGTATGGCGGTCTTTTGTTTTTTGTTTTACTTTAACATAAGGCTCATGAGATTTGTGAATCCTTTTCTCCACATACAGCTCTCGTGGGTTAGCCAACTTCTGTTGTCAAAAGGGCAGATGGGCAACCTGCTCCCAGGCCTTTGCCAAGGCCACACTTCAGCTGAACGCCGGGGGGGGGGGGGGGTGTAATGACTCCTCCCTCCCATCTTCCTTCTCCGCTGTGGCCTCTGCTCAGCACCTCGCCATAACAATGAGGCCAAGATTGAGAGGATGAAAGCAAAATGAAATACCGTGAGACGCTTGTTTAAATGAACAGATGGTGCAATTGACCTAGCAGTGGAACATTGAAAATCCGACCGGATGATATCAAGTATGATTTCTGGCTTTGATTGGCATTAGAACTCAAATGCCATGATGGTGCAAGATTCAGTAAATTCATGGCCAGCTGCAACATGGACAACAGGAGGAAAACCTGTATCAGGACCACTTGCTACCAGATATATGTGTCCCACTAGAGTGACATCAATCACTGTGGTGCAGAAATCCATAATCCAAACCCTCCTAACTACACCCGGAAGGATAATGTTGGAGAAGCTCATGAATTGAGCTAATAGGTGGAAAAATTGGGAAAGCAGGGATTATTTTTTGGGTCCTCATGATCTGAGCAATGCTGAGAAGGCCTCATTTATTGACTATCTTTAGTTGCTCCGAACAACCAAGTAGCTTGCTCGGCTTCTTCTGAGGGCATTAAGAGTCAAATCCATATTATAGACTAGAATCACTGGGTAGGGGTGGCAGCTTCCATTCCCTGAGAGACATCAGTGAACCAGTTGGGTTTTTGCAACAATCCAGCAGCTTTCATGGTCATTTTTCTAGAGCTAGCCCACAAATAGCCAGATTTATTTGAATTCCATTTCACTACTTGCTATGGTGAGATTTAGATTCGCGACCTCTGGGTTGCTAATCCACTACCATAACCGCCACTCCACCATACCCATGTTGAAGGTAAACTTTACATTGTGGTTCAATCACAATCTTTTTCCTAGGTCAGCGCAGACTATTTGGGTTCAGATCAAACATTGTCTTTGCTTTTGATTGTAAGTGAAGGAATTAAAGCTTCAGTCCAAAATAAACCTTTTTATTACTAAAATCTTTTAATATAGATCAAATCGTGTGTATAAACTATTCTCTGTGGTATTTTAATTAATTGATTAACACAGAGTCCTGTGGTCACTATTTCAACAAATTTGATAACCTGTCTCTTTTATTTTGTTAACTTTTAATTGCCTTCCTTGAGCCTTGAAAAACTATCTTTCAACCAACAGTTTACTCTGGAACCAATAATACAGTGGAACTTTAATTTATCATTTTGACCTGCTGAATAAATTTGCTGATTATGGGATGTGCAGCCACTTCAGTTGTTAAGCTATAGAATGGAATGAGAATATGTGGTGCATGGGACATAAAATGGTGCTTTATAGACAAATGAATTTATAAATTCATAGAAAGAACTTGCACTTATAAAGCACTTGTCATGACCTCTGGATGGCCTAAAGCCCTTCACAGCCAATGAAGTACTTTTGAAGTATAGTCACTGTTGTAACATAGGGAAATGAGGCAGCCAATTTGCACACAGCAAGGTCCCACAAACAGCAATGAGATAAGTCTCAACTGTTTAATGATGGTGGTTGAGGGAGGAAGGTTGGCTAGGAGACTGGGAGAACGCGCCTACTTTTCTTCAAATAGTGCCCCGGGATCTTTTACATCCACCTGAGAGGGAAAATGGGACCTCAGAGTAACATCTCATCCGACAGCAGCTCTGACAGTGCAGCACTGAAGTGTGGGCCCAGATTATGTGCCCAAGCCACCGGAGTGGGGCTTGGACCCAAACCTTCTGGCCCCGAGGCAAGAGTGCCACCTCTGAGGCAAGGCTGACATGTACAAATTCATGTACAGATTTACTTACAATGGCGATGTTTTAACATAACTGACATTCCCATGAGGCTGTGGACACTCTGGATTAACACACTGAAATCCTCCTCCTGTGTTGATACAAGTTGCCTCTCTTGTGCAGTTGTGCTGTGATGTTGCACACTCATCTATATCTGGGAAAACCAGATCAAAAGAAAAACATGAGAGCATGTTTTGAACATTTACCATATGGTACAGCCTTTGAACTTTTTTTTAAGTAATGCAATTAAATTAAAATTGCAGCAATAATGCTATTTAATTAGCAAAGCAATGCATAATTTCACAAAAATTATCATCTTGCTCTTTTCTTACAGGTTTTTCCACCTTCCTCCTCAGGTGACATGCACTATTGCCCAGCTTGGGAGTCCTTGGCTGGAAACCTTTTCCTGGGCATTTGGCAATGTTTCTCTGAGTCAGTAGGTAGGAAATGCCTAAGGGCACCCTTTGTCCCTCTAGGGAAGAGCCTTAGGGCAGGATTTTCATTGGGCCGTGGAAGCGGGATTGGAGGCGTGTGGGGGGTTAAAATTGTAAAACTGGTGGGCGGGCCCAACCCCGCCTCCATCCCACCTCCAAGCAATTTTCATTAATTCGTGTCTGATGGTCCCGTCTCCGTCCCGCCTCCAAGAGGCGGGATAGGCCGTTAAGGCCCTTAGCAAGCACTAAATTGCCTCAATAATGCCATTTTGAAAGGCCTTTGCCATTTTAACCCTTTTCCCACGTGAAACACGCCTGTTCTGAAACACGACGGTGAAACCTGGCGGGAGCAAATTGGATTGCTGACTATCAGCTGCAGCTCAACCATTAAAGAGGAGATTTGATCAGCCATCATTTGCAGGTGGCAGGACTTTGTTGTCTCAGGTCTGGGGGAACATTTAGAAGGCATAACCACAGCTGTGGAAGTTTGGAGCCTGACACCCATCTCCAGTGTGACCTCCTGGGAAACCCCTCTCACCACCTTCACTGAGTGCTTCCTCAACTGAGGCATCTACCAGAAGCATGGGAGCCATTTATTTCCTTCCCTTCTGGACATTAGATGAGTACGAACACCAGCCGCGGCACCAGCAGAACCAGGAACAACAGCAGCAGCACCAACAGCAGCAGCAACAACAGGAGCGCCAAGCTGCTGCTCACCCACCTGAAGCTGCACAGGCCAGAAGGGGCCAGCACATGGAAGCCCATCAGCGCAGGAGATTCCCCCCAAACAGGGTCTACAGACACAGGGTCAGCTACCTCAACATGTCTGAGCAGCAGTGCCAAAGGCTTTTTCGAGAGGTAGTGGGTGACATCTGTGCAATGCTGCAACAAGACCTGCAGGCCAGAGGACCAGGTGGACAACCCTTACCAGTGGCCGTCAAAGTCACCACCGCACTCAACTTTTTTGCCTCAGGCTCATTCCAGTGATCAGCAGCAGACATCAGTGGCATCTCCCAGGCGGCCGCACACACTTGCATCACGCAGGTAACCGATGCCCTCTTTGCCATCGCGCACAATCACATCCATTTCCCTAAGGATCAAGCAAGTGTCATGGCGCGTGTGGTTGGATTAGCTAATCTGGCAGGCTTTCCAAGAGTGCAGGGCATCGTTGACTGCACACATGTGGCCCTTAAGGCACTCCATCGCATTCCAGGTATTTTTGTCAACCGCAAGGGCTTCCATTCCCTTAACGTTCAGCTGGTGTGTGACCACAAGAAGGAAATTTTGCATGTTTGTGCCAAGTACCCTGGCAGTTGCCATGACTCCTTCATACTGCGCCAGTCTAGTGTGCCTGCACTATTCAGTCCGCCAGAGCAACTTAACGGATGGCTACTTGGAGACAAGGGCTATCCCCTGAAGACATGGCTAATGACGCTGTTGAGGAGACCATCCAACGAAGCTGAGGAGAGCTACAACTCCAGCCACATGTCCACCAGAGCCATAATCGAGCAAACCATCGGTTTGCTGAAGATGCGCTTCAGATGCCTGGATAGATCAGCCCTGCAGTACTCAGCAGCCAGGGTCTCCAGAATCGTCATGGTTTGCTGTGCACTTCACAACATGGCACAACATCGTGGCTTTCAGATTCCTGAGGTCCAAGTGGCTCGTCACATATCCTCCTCAGATGAGGAGGAGGAGAGCGAAAACGAACATCTTGCAGAGGCCCATCAACCAGCGGCAGCAGTATGCGAGAACATTGCTGCCCGGGATGCAAGGAACGCACTCATCTTGGCCAGATTTGCTTAGCCTAGCTAATCAAGCACTTTTGCCTCGCAGCTTCTTACCTGAGCATCGACAATGGCGAAGGACCAGCGGATTCCTAGCAATTTGACCACCATACTGACAATTGCAAGTAATCCTAAGCCCTCAATGTGAAAGTCCCATTCGCAGAATGACACATGCCACAACTACAGCAGTAGCCATCAGATTTTTTATTTACATTATTCCTCTGATGGCTTTTTCACAGAAAACATCAAATTTCACCCAAGTGACTACCCTTGTGACAATTTGTGCAGTATCTTTCTCTTACGCGTGCTCCTACGTGGTGCTTCCCCTGTGGCTTCAGCAGATGTGGAGGCCCCTTGCTGACTTTCCTGTTGCTCCTGTCTCGACACCTTTGGCGGGCATCCTCTGGGGTTGTAAACCTGTGAGGGCTCGGCAACAGTCTGCTGCTCCTGCGGCTGTGCAGGGGTTGAGATGCTGATCTCAGATGGGTGTGGACTCTGGTGGGGCTCTGACCAAGGGCTCTGCAGTGGCATGGAAGTGTGAGCGCTTGGAGAGGAGCCCCCACTTCCTTGATGTCTGCCACCAACTTCTCTCTCATGCGTCAGGTCCCCCTCAGCGCTTGCAAGTAGCTTGAGAGCACCTTGCTGCACATCAGGGGGGCCATGGGGACCCGTATCTGCACTGGCATTCCTACTCAGAAGGACTTCCATGAAGGTCTGGTTCCTCTGTTCAATAGATGACCATCGCTCCTCCAGAGATGTCATTCTATTCTGAACACTCACCATGTTTTCTGCACTCTGGCGACTTATCACCTCCATGGAGGTTGCCATCCTATCCATGGTGATACGTTCATGCGCCAATGACGCCACAAAGGCTCTGCTCATGTTCACTATGGATTCCTCCATTCGCTCCACACTCGCAGTGACCCTGGAGACAAAACCTGCCAGAGACTCCTGCATCTGTTCCTGGAGTTCCAGCACCGCTGACCTTATGGATGGACCCAGAGGCAGAGGGTCGACATGCAGCTGAGCCGAGCTGGCAGAGTCCTGTGCCCTCCGACTAGGACTCTCCACTGCTTTCCCTGTCTCCACAATCTGCTGATGCTCACTTGTGAGCTGTGATACACCAGGTGACAACACTACTCTATCTCGCGATGGTCCCACCGAGGTGTGAGTGTCTGCGCTGGTGCTGGGTGCGCTGAATTCTGCTGACGCTGCGCCCTCAGAGGTTGCAGCTTCCTCTGAGGAGTCTTGAGGCTCATGCTGTTCCTCCTGGCTAGTGGTTGTGATGGTCCTGTGGGGGAGTAAAGGAAAGAGTCCGGGATGTGATGCCAAGGTTACATGCACATTGCATATTGCAGATGATCATAAGTCCATCTGTTAGAGCTTCAGAATCTTTATCAGCGACTCATGCAATGTCATTGAGAGAGATGGAAAACTATTCTGTCACCAGCTTGCTGTGATGCACCCGTCTGTCCGTCCCCCACTTGCGCATCGTCCTCTACTCCTACGATCTACAGGACCACCTCCTCCCAGGAGGTGAGGTGGGCTACTGAGGGTGGCCCTCCTCCTGTCCTCGCTCTTTCTCACTTATTGTGAGTTCTCTTTTCCTGCAAGGAGGGAGACAAGTGGCGGTTGAGTGAGAATGAAGGAGTGAGTGTAGAGATTCCATAGCATAGATACTTAGAAGGTGACAAAGATGGAGTGAGGTGGCAAGACCAAGGGCCCTCCCTGTGTGTTGTCAGTTGTTTTCATAGCATCACAGTGATAGGGAGTGTGAGGGCTGCATAGTCAAATAGTTAGGTGAATGTGACCATAGAGAGGGAATGGGTAAGGGTGCATGGGTGTCAAGTGGGATGTGGAGGAAGAGATTGCTAAAGCTGAGTGCTGGTGAGGAAAGGCAATGGGGATCAGATTGAGGGTGATGGGAAATTCATACTCACTTTTCCAGTGCGCAGAATGTTTTGAAACCTCTTCCTGCATTGAATCCAGGTTCTGTGGGTTACTGATAGAGTTGACCTCCTCTGCCACCTGGACCCACACAGCCTTGGTCTGCTGGGGAGGCTTCTTCCTCCCTGAAGAAGGGAAGAGAACCTCTTTATGAGCGCTTGCTCCCTCAACTAAAGTCTGCAAGGCAACGTCATCAAACCTGGGAGCAGCCCTAGCTCTCTGACTGGCCATTCTTCCTCCAGGTCCCTGTAGCATGAAAGGCCAAAAGGTTGGCAGTCTGCAGAAGAAGCAAGGCTTGTTGCAGACCTTAAATGCAGCAGCAATGATGACGTCATCGGAGGTAACTTTCAGACTGGAAAAACTCATTGGCCATGGGTTCCCACACGTTGGAACTCAATTGGACAATCAAGTTAAAATCGCATCAATCTCCCACATCGATTTAGATTCGGGTGGCTAACACGAAATGCGGATTACACGACCCCAGCCCGCCCCTGAATTAAAATCCAGCCCTTGATCTCACTTGGCACTTTCACAAATGCCTTTTTTGCGCAGAATAATTGTGGGCTCAATTTGAACTCTGGAAACTGACAGGATAACTCGCTTGAAGTGGAATGTGCCACTTTTGCTTGGATTCCTCAAAGCAATTAAAAAAGAACCATTGAATCAAACACGGTTGAAAACTTAAACCTTGCTCAGGTTTGCGTGGACTTTTGCTAAGCCGGCTGATATTTACTAGTTGGTCTCCAGGGATCGCCGTTCCTTCATTGTCGCTGGATCAAAACTCCCTCCCTAGCAGCACTGTGTGAGTACCTTGAAGAAGGCGACTCACCACCACCTTCTCAAGGGTAACTAGGGGTGGGCAATAAATGACTGGCATTGCCAGCGGTGCCCATTTCCTAAGAATGGATAACAAAAGAAAAGCTTCACTCATGGCTTCCATATGTGGGGACTTACCATCACAGCTCCTACCATCATTGAGAAGTTTGTACGCAGCAGGACAGGTGCAGCGGTAGGACCCAGGGATGTTTACACAGGTGTGCATGCAGAGACTGGCAAACCCTTCCAGTTGGAAAACCTCGCACTCATTCACATCTGTGCGGAAGAATCAAAGCATTTCCTTAGCACAACTGCCCACACCACAACGAATACAGCCAGAGCAGTCCCGTAGGTTATGCTTCACAAGTGAATCTTGCCAGATTGGCAGTTGGTAAGAACTTGTACTTTGCAGGCACATGGGCGGACACTTCTCAATCTCATTACCTCAAAGGCATTCCCTCCTACAGCACATGTGATTCCCAGCCTGAGAGGCTATAGAATCATAAAATGACACAGCACAGAAGGAGGCCATTCGGCTCATCATGCCTGTGCCGGCTCTTTGAAAGAGCTATCCAATTAGTCCCACTCCCCTGCTCTTTCCCATTGGCCCTGTAAGTTGTTCCCTTTCAAGTATTTATTCAATTCCCTTTTTAAGGTTATTGAATCTGCTTCCACCACCCTTTCAGGCAGTGCATTCCAGATCATCACGACTCGCTGCGTAAAAAAATTCTCCTCACGTCGCCTCTGGTTCTTTTGGCAATCACCTTAAATCTGTGTCCTGTGGTTACCGACCCTTCTGCCACTGGAAACAGTTTCTACTTATTTACTCTGTCAAAACCATTCATGATTTTGAGCACCTCTATTAAATCTCCCCGTAACCTTCTCTACTCAGAAGAGAACACCCCCAGCTTCTCTACTCTTGCCATGTAACTGATGTCCCCCATCCCTGGTACCATTCTAGCAAATCTCCTTTGCACACTCTCTAAGGCCTTGTCATCGTTCTGAAAGGTTGAGCAGGAAATCTTATTTTCCAATCTTCAGCCAATTCTGCTTTAAATCAGTGTGTAGGAAATGTACAGATGTGATCTGAGTTGATTTGCCCTCGTCTCCCAGGGAATTAAGTTGTCTTCAATTGACGCAAATACAGAATGTCTTTAGTGTAGGCTACTAGTTGGTTACGTTTCAGCTCTGTCGAAAATGGCGAGGGACTAGGAATAGAGGTCAGCCTGACGAGCAAAGTGCTCTTACATTGTATGATACAGTCCATGATAGAACCTGCAACTCTACCCAGATTAGCTTGCATCACCTTGTGTGGTGAGGCACGCGACTCGCTCATCGGCACAATACTTATGAGGATCTTTTGCTTCATCAGCAGCCATTGACGTAGTCACGAATCAACTCAGCAGGACCTGTGGCCTTTCTGTGCCTCTGCTTGTCTTCACCCACCACCCCACCCATGATCATCCTGCGTCCCCTCATCAAACTCACTTAAGACCCTTTGGAGGACGTGTTTCTATTCTGGTGCCTGCTTTGAATGATGTGGGTGGCGTAGAGTTCTGAGATGCGGAGTACCAGCTTCTTTCCTTCTGGGCTTACGCTGCGCTGTCAATATAAAAGCTAACAACATCTTTCTACAGTGCTCGTGCTGACGTACAGAGAGAAATCTCACAGCCGAGTTGAGAGTAAAACAGTGGAAACCAAACAGGATGGAAGAAGGAAATGCTGGAAAAATTAAGGGGACAGAGAATTTGTCAAAAAGGGAAAGATTCTGAAAACAGAGAGGGAGGTGACAAGGTGGAGGAATTCAGGGAGGGAGTAAGAGGGCAGGGCCTAATGGCTGAAAGAGAGGTGCCAATGTTGGAACAGACGGAGCGGGGAACCAAGACTTACCCAGTGTCAGCGCAGACAGGCCATGTGGTGACATTTGCCTGGAGGAGATTGCTGAGGTGGTGCGGAGCAAGACTACAGATTGATTTGAAAGACAAAGTGAGATCTTGAGGTCACTTCACTGGGATAGGGAGTGCCAGTGGAGCTTGAAAAGGACAGAGTGACGGGGCGTGGAACTCGGAATATACAAGCCATGGTTTTCTGAATAAGCTGTAGTTGGTAGATGATAGAAATAGGGAGTTTGGCTAGGAGACCATTGGAGAAGCTGAGCTTGGAGATGACAAGGACAGGAATTAGGGGTTTGCCGGGAAAGGGGAAAAGGTGGGGTTGGAGATGAGTCTTGCACAGCCGTTAATTTACAACAGAAGTAAGGCTTATATGGATCTTTGGTAATATTCCAACAATTTGTCTGTTCCACACACTACCACATGTGTGTATGATAATCATGTGCACATACCTTGGCACACACTGTTCTCACTGGTCCCACTCATATGGAAGCCGGCATCACAGCTGCAGTGTTGGGTCCTTTCAAACTTTGCACAGCGAGGCTTCCGACTAAAGGACAGGTCACTTAACGCACTCCATTCTGCAGCAACGGGGGCGGGGGAAATGACATCGATTTTTGTACTGGTCTCTGTTTTTAACAGCACAACGATTACAAGAAACCTGTAACTGCATGTTAGGTACCTTGGAATTGAAATTCCCACTGATGTTAAATTTTAGCAAAAGAAGTTGGCGTGAGTACAAAGGTTTTAACTAAATTTAATGATTCCCCTACCCCACACTTCTATTTATACTGGATCCTGCTTTGATAATTGTTTTGTTTGGATGACATCACTCAATGGAGAACACGGGTTTATACTTTCCCCATCTGATTTACTGAATCATGCTGCAATGATGTGTTATTGGGCAGAGACCCAGCCCTTTGTAGAACACATTAATGATGTTTCTAGAAATGGGAAACACAGGAATTCATCCCACTATTTTTGGAAGTGTTGTTAACGCATTATGAGCTCAGGGAATTGTCCTCCAGGGAAATCAAAGGGAGAGGGATGGGCAATAATTAAATTAAATCTAAAATGTAATCTTTTAAATTTAGGAATTTCAACAACAACAACTTGCATTCACATAGTGCCTTTAATGTGGTAAAGTGTCCCGAGGTATTTCACAGGAGTTTAATCAGACAAAGATAGACACCGAGCCAAAGAAGAAAACATTTGGACAGGTTGCCTGGTCAGAGAAGTAATTTTTGAGGAGCTTCTTAACAGAGGAGATAGAA
Source organism: Somniosus microcephalus (assembly GCF_052327205.1). Lineage (NCBI taxonomy): Eukaryota > Metazoa > Chordata > Chondrichthyes > Squaliformes > Somniosidae > Somniosus > Somniosus microcephalus. The sequence continues at coordinate 214,529,633 of NC_140995.1, read as the reverse complement.
GCGGTGAGGCTCAGGGTGGGAATTCCAGAGCTCAGGGTGCAGACAGCTGAAGGCATGGCCACCAATGGTGAGTCGAAGGCAGTGTGGGTGCACAAGAGGGCAGAGTTGGAGGAATGCAGCCAGGTAGCACAGTGGGCTGATGAGGTTGTCCGTGTTTTGAGAGTAGGATTTGACTCTGCCCTGTAGATCTTACATGATCAGAGGGTTGGAGTCTGCTCCAGGGAGGAAAGACGTCGTCACCGTCTTTGAAGTTTAGGATTGTTTTGATTCAAGGGAGGGCTGTGGTAATAAAACAAAGTGATCAGTTCTAAAATGTTTATTAACACGTTTCTGCAGCCTCTTGACTGAGCACACGCAAGATGGAAATGCTTCCAAAAGGTGTCAGCTGTGGCTCAGTTGGTAGCACTCTCACCTCTGAGTTAGAAGGTTGTGGGTTCATAGTCCCACTCCGGAGACTTGAGCACAAAATCTAGGCTGACAGTTCAGTGCAGTACTGAGGGAGTGCTGCACTGTCGAAGGTGCCGTCTTTTGAATGAGACGTTAAACCGAGGACCCATCTGCCCTCTCAGGTGAACGTAAAAGATCCCACGGCACTATTTTAAAGAAGAGCAGGGGCGCTCTCCCCGGTGTCCTGGACAATATTTATCTCTCCACCAACATCAGTGAAACAGATTATCTGGTTATTATGTTATTGCTGTTTGTGGGAGCTTGCTGTGCACAAATTGGCTGCTGCGTTTCCTACATTACAACAGTGACTACACTTCAAAAATTGGCTGTAAAGCTCTTTGGGACATCCCAATGTTGTGAAAGGTGCTATATAAATGCAAGTCTTTCCCTTTCTTAAGGTTGTGCAGATTCCAGAAGTTAACTTTGTAAAGCAAATGGATTCTATCATGAATTGCTAAGTCGGCCCCAGCTGGAGCTGTATTGTTGTAATTTAGAAATTGAGTTTTGTTGTTATGCTTTTGATGATTTAGATTCTGTCAATTTGTGTGAACTGTTAGTCAGGCCTCACTGTAATATGCAAGACTAGGCCTTGGGAGAAAGCCAGTGATGTTTAGGACCATCAGCTGAATTGTCAAATCATTTCTTTTAAAAATATATCTATTATTTGGGCAAAAATAAAACCGTGTTCTACTTTCCAGTAGTGCTCAGCTAGAAATGAGGGTTGGGATCGCACGGTATGAGATAGTATGAAATCCTGTTGCTCACTATATTAATCAGTTAATGACTTGGTAAAAATAGCAGTGACAGGAATCTCATATGAAGCCGCTAATATTTTGTTCTAATATTGCACAGATTACACAGGTCACAAATTACTTTTTTGAATTCCAAAAAAAACGTTAAACTAGTGAAATCTCAGAGCAGTCAGACAGACCATAGTGTAAGGTGTTAGATCCGTGGTTCAGTGGATAAATAATCACACGGATGCTGTACATTAACAAACAACAGGTCTTTACTGGAGGAGGGTAATCTCTAGACTGGGGTACAGAGGCATGCGCACAGCTTATACACCGGTGTGGTCACTGCCGGTACCACAGTATACAGGAGCTGTAAAAAGTAGTTCTGACTTAAAGGCACATACACTACAATTCCTCCCTTTTTAGATTAATAATACCCCCTTAATATTCAAATAACAATTACATTTTTACATGTACATTCAATAACAAAAGTCCATTTATAGATTCAGTCTTTGGGGCGGCTTCCTGACCCTTTCGGGATAGCGCCTTTCCAGAGGTTCTTGTTCTTGGTGCAGAGGCGATTCTGACCCCTTTTCATCGGGTTCCACTGCTACTGGGTCTGAAGTAGATGCTACCGGTATGTCGGGTTCATCCCCAGGTACTCGAGACATGGGGTTGGCGCATTCCTGTGATGCTAAGATCTGATCGACGTGGCATCTCACAATGTTCTCCCCGACATCCACGGTGTACATTAATGGCCCCTGCCTTGTACATATCGTTCCGGGTTGCCACTTCTCTGTTCGATAGTCCCGGGCCAAGACTGGTTGCCCTACATTGAAGCTCCTTGTCGGCTTCTCGTTGATGTGCTGGAATTGTTTGTCCTCAACATTTCTTCGCACATTTGGTCTGAGCAAGTCCAGACGAGATCTCAACCTTCGGTTAAAGAACATCATGGCCGGGGTCTGGTTGGTAACTGCATGTGTCGCGTTTCGGTAGGCTAATAAGAAATTGTCCAGCTTATGCTGTAGTGGAATTTCCTCGTCACACATGGCCTTTATCACCTTCTTAAAGGTTTGTACGAACCTCTCAGCCAATCCATTGGTGGCTGGATGATACGGGGCGGATGTGTAATGCCTTACCCCATTCCTTTTCATGAATTTTTGGAACTCGTCGGACACAAACTGTGGTCCATTATCAGAGCAGATCTGCTCTGGCAAACCGTTTCTGGCAAATATGGTCCGTAGGACTGCAATCGTTTTCTCTGTAGTGGTTGAAGACATGTTTATCACCTCAGGCCACTTTGAATGAACATCCACTGCTATTAAGAACATTGAGTCCATGAATGGACCAGCAAAATCAATGTGCACCCGTTGCCATGGAGAGGAGGGCCACTCCCATGGGTGTAGAGGGGCATGCGGTGGTGCATTTTGGACCTTCTGGCATCCTAAGCAGCTCTTCGTTAGGTCTTCGATTTGTTGATCGATTCCCGGCCACCACACATAAGCCCTAGCAAGGCTTTTCATTTTCACTCCCCCCAGATGACCTTCATGTAGCTCATTTAGCACTCTCTCCCTTAACTTGGGTGGAATCACCACTCTGGCTCCACACATCACTGTCCCCTGGCATACTGACAGCTGTTCTCCTCTGGATGAGAATGCTGGCAACAGTGAGTCGCCATGTGTTGGCCATCCCCTCACCGTCAATTCATATACCCGTGACAGCGTCGGATCATTGCGGGTCTCCTTCTCTATATCCGCGTTTGTTACTGGCAATCGTTCAATTATCGACGAATAAAATATCTCGATAGGGTCCACTGCTGGTGCTTCCTCCACCGTAGGCAGTGGCAGGCGCGATAGCCCATCAGCGTTCCCATGCTGTTTCGTGCCTTTATATTCTATTTCATATTGATTCGCCCCTAGAAACAGGGACCATCTTTGTAACCGCTGTGTAGTCATTACTGGCACGCCCTTCTTAGGATTAAAGATGGAGACAAGTGGTTGGTGGTCAGTCAGCGAGGTGAACTTCTGCCCATGCAGATAGTGGTTGAATTTTTTTACTCCCCATACTAGGCTGAGGGCCTCCCTGTCAATCTGGGCGTAGTTGCGTTCGGCTGAGGTTAGTGACCGAGATGCAAAGGCTACTGGCCTCTCCAACCCGTCTGGGAATTTGTGTGACAGCACCGCTCCAATGCCGTAGGGTGATGCATCACATGCCAAACGAATTGGTAGTGCTGGGTTGAAATGGGCCAACACCTCTTTTGATGTGATCAATTCTTTACACTTCTGGAAAGCTCGTCTACGTTCGTCATCCCACTTCCATGGTACCCCTTTTTGCAGTAGGGTGTTCAGCGGGTGTAATACCGTAGACAAATTTGGTAAGAACTTGTGGTAATAGTTTACCAGCCCAAGGAACGACCTCAGTTGTGACACATTTTCCGGTGCTGGAGCCTCAATCTTGTCAGGGGACTTATGTAACCCCTCTTCATCGATGATGTGGCCGCAATACGAGATCTGTTTCTGGAAAAACTCGCACTTGTGGTGATTAGCTCGTAGCCCATATTCCTTTAATCTGGCGAGCACCTTCTCCGAGGTGATCACTGTCATTTTCGCCCGTGACCAAGATGTCGTCCAAATAACACTGGGTCCCTGAAATCCCTTGCAGGACCTGATCCATCGCCCTTTGCCAGATAGCCGGAGCCGAGGCTACTCCAAACACCAGCCGGTTGTATTGATAGAGACCTTTATGGGTGTTGATCGTAAGGTAATGTTTCGAAACTTCTTCTACCTCCATTTGCAAGTACGCCTGGGCTAGATCAATTTTGGTGAAGCGTTTACCACCAGATAGCGAGGCGAAAATATCCTCAATTCGTGGAAGCGGATATTGCACCGTGTGGAGGACTGGGTTCACTGTCACCTTAAAATCCCCACAGATGCGGACCTTCTTTGGTTCCCCAGGCGTATTACTCAACGACCTCTTCATTACAGGAACGATGGGTGTAGCCCACTCGCTCCAGTCCACTATGGACAGTACTCCTGAATGTTCCAACCCTTCCAGCTCTGCTTCAACCGCTGGTCTGATCGCATAAGGCACTGGTCTGGCCTTCAGAAACTTTGGGCTTGCATTTTCCTCTATTTTAATTGTTGCTGTTATTCCTTTTAGTGTTCCTAGTCCCTCCTGGAACACTTCTTTTGTGTCAGTTAGCATTTTTGACAGTCGTCCAGGTGTGACGTCGTCATCCTTTTTGGCCTCAACCTTCAATGCCTGTATGGAATGCCAATCTAATTGTATCTTTCGGATCCATTCACGTCCTAGCAGTGGTGGTCCTCCATTTGGCAATACATATATATCCATTTTAGGTATTTCCTGACCTTTATATGTCACTTTCACCCTTATTTTCCCTTTGGGGTAGACTTTTTGCCCCGTGTACGTCTTCAAGACAATCTCTGTAGCTTTCAAGGGTATGTGTGAAAATAGCCGCTTGTAGTCTCTTTGATTTATGACTGTTAGAGCTGACCCTGTGTCCAATTCCATTTCCACTTGGACTCCGTCTATCTTGAGTGTAACCCAGGTAGTCTGGTGATCCTCCATTTCGGTTACATTATGTAGTTTCAGACAACCCAGCTCCTTGCTTCCGGAGTCTGTGTCACTTTTTTGTTCGTCTGAACCACTGTCCATCACCTGGTGTACCTTTTTGTACTTCTCCTGTGGAGATTTCTTACTGTTGGTTTTCTTCCCAGACCTGCAGACTCTTGCTATGTGTCCTGCTTTCCCACACTGTCTGCACACTTGGTCCTTGAACCAACAATCTTTCTGGTCATGTGTTGTTCTGCCGCAGCGATAGCACTTCCCTGTTCCATAGGTCATTTCGTTGGTGCCATATTCTTGCGGTCTCCATTGTATCTCTGCAGCGCCCCTTGCGGCTGCTTCGTGTGATACTGCCATACTGAAAGCTTTGTCCAGCGTAAGGTCCTTTTCTGATAGAAGCCGTTTCTGGGTTCCTTCACTTTGTAGCCCACATACAAACTTGTCCCTTAACGTGTCTGCTAGTCCCGCTCCAAACTGGCAGTATTTCGATAGCTTGCGCAGTTCCGTTAGGTACTCAGCATTGCTTTCGTCTTTGTGTTGGTTCCTTTTATGGAACTTAAATCGTTCTGCTATCAGCAGCAGTGTGGGGTTTAAGTGGTCCTGTAGGATTTCTACTATGCTTTCAAAATTCTTGTTTACCGGCTTCTCTGGGGTTATTAGATTTTGCAGTAACCCATAAGTTTTTGCACCCATGGAATTTAACAGAACCAGTGCTTTATTAGCATCTGGCACTTCATTCGCCCTGCAGTACACTTCAATACGTTCCACATATGTCGCCCAATCTTCGACTTCATTGTCGAACGTAGAGACACTGCCACTCTTCGGCATCCTTGGTTGTGCGTTAACTATCACCAATGGCGCCTCCCGCGCTTCCCCTTCTTCTCCGCTGGCACAAAATGGCGTCTCCCGCGCTTTCCTTCCTTCCCGCGCTCGCCCGTCTTCTCCGCTGCGGCTTCGCAAAATGGCGTCTCCCGCGCTCTTCCTTCTTCTCCGCAGCTCAATGGCGCCTCCCGCGCTCTCCCTGCTTCTCCGCGGCTCAATGGCGTCTCCCGCGCTCTCCCTGCTTCTCCGCGGCTCAATGGCGTCTCCCCTTGCTTCGCCCCATGGACCCTGCTCAGCCCGTGATCCCTGGCTGTGCTCTGCGCGTTCTTCTCTTGATATTTGTAGACGCCGCTCAGTCTAGAACCCGGCTGTTTCTTACCCTCTCTCCGGTTTGCAGTATTTTCCCTCGACGCCGCTCGGTGATCAACCCCCGGCTGCGCCCTGCTCTCTTCACCCTCTTTCTTACCCCATCGACCCATGCACGGCTCTCTCTCTCTGCCGTCGGTCGGCTCCAGCCGCCGCTGCTCGGGAAGGGTCTGCTCTGGACCTGTCATCGGTCTCTTACTGCTCGTTGTGGCTGGGGAACCAAGCCCGGCTCTCCACAGCCTCCCCAGCGAAGTTGGATCTCTGCCTGACTGCTGGGCGGTTGCTCGCGGTCAACGCCCGTGTTCCTGGACTCGACTATTTTTTTAATTTTTTATGTTGCAGGTAGATTCGCATCGACACTCGTCGCCACTGTTAGATCCATGGTTCAGTGGATAAATAATCAGACGGATGCTGTACATTAACAAACAACAGGTCTTTACTGGAGGAGGTAATCTCTAGACTGGGGTACAGAGGCATGTGCACAGCTTATATACCGGTGTGGTCACTGCCGGTACTACAGTATACAGGAGCTGTAAAAAGTAGTTCTGACTTAAAGGCACATACACTACATAAGGAATAATCTTTTAACGTCATCCAGTCAGTCCCGGGTTCTAAGCATCCGAATGTTTATTGGCAGCTAAAGCACAGCCATTAGAGTTGGACTCTAATTCTCACCTGGACATAGCTACCCAAAGGACCAGCAAACACGAGTAATTATAATCTCAGAATCGGAGCGGTGTATTGCTGAGAAGCTGTCACTCAGCCTTCTCATCCTGCTCTCCGATATTTGTCTCTTAAAAACAAGTTAAAATGTTATTCACCCAACATGACCACATTCCCCGAGTGGAATGTGTGTGCGGCCCACACGATAAGAACTGCACTTCAAAGAGAAGCTTCTGGAACGGATTCCACACGGTTTAAAAAAATAAAACCACGTCATGTGCAAAATTCCTTCATAATTCAGAGGGGGAAAACGCCTTTCAATTCTTTTTTAGGTTAACAGATTAAATTTTATAAAGTACGCCTTTGTAAAATTCCTCCCAGCACATTCCCACATTAATACTCTTGAAGGAGTCTGAGCTGTTTGCTTCATGACTCTTGTTGAGATATTTAACACCCCTGATTTCTAACACTCTCACTGGAACAAGATCCCGTGCTCACTTTCCCAAATCCAGCCGATTATTTAACCTTCCCAGATGTTACAAACCTGTCTGCGCTGGATACCGACAGTGGCTCCCTGTCCAGCTGTTTGGGCAAGAACATGTGTATTGGTTCACAGCATCCACACACGACCCTCCATTCTGGCAGGGGTTGCTGGCGCATTCGTTCGTTTCTATGAAAGAAATCAAACAGGTTTTTAAAAAACGGGTACGACGAACAACATAGTCCAGGTAAAGATTTAGCCAGATCTTTTAAAATCGCTTCTTGGGGGTTCCAGTGACATTTCTGAACCATAGAATCATACAGCCCATCGTGCCTGTCATGCTGTTTGAAAGAGCTCTCCAGTTAGTCCCACTCCCCTGCCCTTTCCCCATAGCCCGGCAAAATTTTCCCCTTCAAGTATTTATCCAATTCCCTTTTGAAAGTTATTATTGAACCCAACATAAAATGCAGTTCAAAAGAAAACTAAACAAAATGGAATTGTCTGGTGCTGCTACAGGTTATCGCGGATACCTCTCCCTCCTCCTTTAAGATGCTCCTTAAAACATTGCTTTTGGTCACCTGTTCTAATATCTCCTTCTGTGGCTTGGTATCAAATTTTGTTTGATAACGCTCCTGTGAAGCACCTTGGGGAAGTTTTACTACGTTAAAGGCACGGTATAAGTGCAAGTTGTTGCTGTTAATATTCTGGTAATTGTTGCTATTCATGACCTGTTAAAATGCTGACTTCTATTTTGAATATTCTTGCGCTTCCCTTTCCCCCCCACCCAATTGATCTACAATTGGATGTTTGTGAGAGGGGCCCCAATGTGAACCGCCCTCCGATTCTCTCTGGAAATACATGGAGCTAGAAATTCGGTGCATTTGCGCCTCCTGATAGCGCCTCTGGGGAGCGCTAATGGAACGGAAACGACTTTTCATCCAGGCGCAGCACCACTAACGACTCCCGCTAAATTCAGCAGGAGTTTAGTAGCGGCGGTAACCGGTACTGCTCCGCTGCGCAGGCGATGACGACGTCATCACCGTGCGCAGCGCCCCGTTTTCGCCCCACCTGCAAAATTGGCCGCGCGTCCCCTGAATCTGAACCGGGCGGCAGGAGGCTCGTGGGGTGCTAACTAAACAGGAGGTGGCGGGTGGGGGGAAAAAATCAGCCGACTTACTTGTCACGGTCTGTTGCATCTTTCAACGTGGGGCCTGTGCCGCAATCTGGCAGCCCGGCACTCCTCTTGAGTACCGGGCTGCTGGGACTCCTCCCCGCTCCCCTGTGGTCCAGGTACGGCCATGCAGAGTTGTGGGCTTGGGCTCTTCCCTTTAATGAGGGGAGGAGCCCTTCCATGTGGCAGCGCTACGTGGCCCAGTGCGCAGCGCTGCAGAACGCACTGCCCCGATATTTGGTGTTAGTGCTCTAAGAAAGAAGTGGAGCACTTGAATTAACAGCATAATGCAGGTAATGAAGCAGTCTAGGCCCGCATGCAGCAAGACCTGGATGACATTCAGGCTTGGGCTGATAAGTGGCAAGTAACATTCGTGCCACACAGGCAATAACTACCTCCAACAGGCTAAAGTCTAACCACCGCTCCTTGACATTCAATGGCATTACCATCGCCGAATCCCCCCACCATCAACATCCTGGGGGTGACCAGAAACTTAACTGGACCACCCACATAAATACTGTGTTAACAAGAGCAAATCAGAGGCTGGGTATTCTGCGGCAAGTGCCTCACCTCCTGACTCCCCAAAGACTTTCCACCATCTACAAGGCACAAATCAGGAGTGTGATGGAATACTCTCCACTTACCTGGACGAGTGCAGCTCCAACAACACTCAAGAAGCTCAACACCATCCAAGACAAAGCAGACCACTTGATTGGCACCCCATCCACCACCTTAAACATTCACTCCCTCCACCACCGGTGCACCGTGGCTGCAGTGTGTACCATCTACAAGATGCACTGCAGCAACTCGCCAAGGCTTCTTCGACAGCACCTCTCAAACCCATGACCTCTACCACCTAGAAAGACAAGGGCAGCAGGCGCATGGGAACACCGCCACCTCTAAGTTCCTTTCCAAGTTACACACCATCCTGACTTGGAAATATATCGCCGATCCTTCATCATCACTGGGTCAAAATCCTGGAACTCTCTCCTGAACAACACTGTGGGAGTACCTTCACCACAAGGACTGCAGCGGTTCAAGGCGGCGGCTTACCACCGCCTTCCCTCAGGGGCAATTAGGGATGGGCAATAAATGCTGGCATTGCCGGTGACGCCCACATCCCAGGAATGAGTAAAAGAAAGGACCCAGACATGAGCTGTCTTCAAATGTGATTTGAGCAGATGCGCGTCTGAAGGTGGTTCACTGCTCCAGATGGTCCCATTGCTACGTTGTCAATGAAGCACCAGTTGAGAGGTGATCTAAATGCGGGATGGGTTATTGTATTGAAGAGATCCCCAAACAATTGGTGCACTCAAAAGCAATGCCTGGTCATTCAAGAGATATTTAGTACCTTAATGTCGACAAATTTATTTGATCTCTGCTAGTCTTAAAAGGGAGGCCTTTTAAAAATCAGCACCTAAAGAAAGAATTTGCATTCATACAGCACCTTTCACGACCTCAGGACATCCCAAAGCACTTTACAGCCAATGAAGTACTTTTGAAGTGTAGTCACTGTTGTAATGTAGCAAACACGGCAGCCAATTTAAGTAAAGCAGTGGAAAAGCTGCAAAAGGAGTCAAGGCAGCAGAGAAACAGAGAGCGAAAATGACCTCTACACTGTCAGCAAGATCGATGTAAGTGCTAATGTGTCTTTCTATGTTAAGTAAGAATCCTTCCAAGTGCATGCATGTTCTTTATTTCTGTAATAATACAGGATCAGAAGTTGAATTGAGTGCATCAAGTGACTTTCATTATCTTCAGTGTTCTGTATGCTTTGTCTACTATGGAGTAAAGCCGATTGCGAACCAAACCGAACGATGCCTTGCATAGTCTCAACTCGGTCTGCCTTCCAAGAGACTAAAAGAGGCCATGTGCTTCAGACACGGACATCCGGTCTGGATCACAGGTGAGTTTCCCAGGTCCGGCTACTGTCCTGGCAAATACAGGGTGGTGGGAGTTAACTTCTGTACAAGAGCAGACAACCTGCTGCTACTAGCTTTTCAACTGGAATTATATTGTACTTTTTAACCCATTTTCTTCATAGGAACATTAGGAACAGGAGTAGGCCATTCAGCCCCTTGAGACTCTTCCGCCATTCAATTAGATCATGCACCACAACTCCACCCACTCGCCTTGGTTCAATCCCCATTTCCCAAAATAAACATAGTTTAAAATAAATTACACATCTAAAAAGGGATTAAAGCAATTGCAAAATTATTACAGGGATATATTGAGTAAATTATTATTACTGGGTTATATTAAACTGTCTGTATCACACTGTACAGTTGGAAAGTATTATATATTACTCTTCTATTGCACACAATCCTTGCTATGTTAGATTACCTTAAGCCTCTGTAATTACTATATTCTACTCTGTTATTATCTATTCTCTGCCTTTGGTGTATCTGCCATATTGTGTATGACTCTGTTCTAGGGAAGGAGTTCCAGAGAGTGAGTCCAAGTTGGTTGAAGGCCCCGTGAGCAGTGATGGGGCAAAGGGAGTTGGATGTGTCTTGTTTTGCACACTTTGTACAAAAATAATAAATTGCAGGACAACAGAGTATTACAGTTTAAAATCTTTTACTGAAGCATTAGATCTGATCTGACTCACAACAGTACAGCACCGTGTGGACAAGATGGAGTCAGGGCCCCTGGGTCTTCTAAACAATAGCAGTCCTTACAGATGCCTGCAGGCCAATGACAACTCAGCATGTGATCACATGTGAATATAATAGGTATTCCTTACAGATGCCTGCGGGCCAATGATAAATCAATATGCAAATGTTACATCCCCTTTCTTTTAAAAGAAAAATGTTATGCATTACTTTTGAACCTTTCTTCTACATAATGTTCTCAGCAGCATCAACATATAAGTAAACTCAACATTTAACTAGCACTGAAAACATCTCGTTTCAATAACGATGTACAGTTTTTTTAGGGCAGCGATCCGCCTACACCCTTTGACAGTTCACAAGTCAAGGATAACTCTAGGCTTGACCTCTCGTCGGAATGATGGTGTTGTTCCTTGGTGTTCAGGAGGTGCCTGCGATTGCGGCGGTATACCTGTCCTTCTGGGGTGCAGATGTGATACGATCGCTCAGTGTCAGCTGGCTGGATGACGACTGCAGGCTTCCAGTAGTCATGCTCCTGGATTCTGATGGATTCTCCATTGTGCAGTGGCGGCAGTAGAGTCTAGCTGACCTGTCATAGTATCTCTCGGTGTTGCTGTCTCTGTACACGTTTTGCATGCACTTGCTTGCAGCTGATGACCTGCCAGGGCCTGTCTGGGATACGGTGAGGTATCATGGGCTCTTTGACATTTGATGGGTGGCGTTCTAGACAAATGGAACATTTTCCGACAATGTCCTCAATGTGTTTGCACATTCCGGGCCAAAACGTAATGTCACGTGCTCTTTGTTTGCATTTTTCCATGCCCATATGTCCAGCATGAATTTTTGTCAACATCTCTTCTCTGAGACTGGTAGGAATGATGATTTTCTCCCCTTTGAAGATGATTCCGTTGATTTGTGACAGTTCGTCTCTGTGGTTCCAGAATTCAGATATGCTCTGAGGGCATTTCCTCCTTTCCTCAGGCCATCCTTCATGTATGACTTTGCTCAGCAGTGTGAGTTGTGCATCTTTCTCTGTTCCTGCTCGGATCTCCTTCAGTTTTGAGTCACTCACAGGTAAGCTGTTGTACACCATGTGCACCTGCACATCCATGCCTTCACTGAGGCTGCTGTCCTGGTAGCTAAGAGACCTTCTGGAGAGCGTGTCTGCGACAGGAATGTCTTTGCCTGGATGGTGAATGATTGTGAAGTTGTGCTTCTGTAGCTGAAGGATCATTCTCTGTAGCCTTGGTGGGGCTGCGGCTAGTGGTTTCCTCATGATTGACTCGAGGGGCTTGTGGTCGGATTCCACAATGACTTGTCGGCCATAGATGTACTGGTGGAAACGCTTACATCCAAACAGAATTGCATATAGCTCTTTCTCGATTTGAGCATAGTTGATTTCACTGTCTGAGAGAGATCTGGAAGCATAGCCGATGGGCTTTCCTTCTTGCAGTAATACTGCGCCTAGTCCGTACTTTGACGCGTCCACTTGTAGTCTGAGCTCTTTGTTGGGGTCGAAGTAGGCAAGAACTGGTCCTGGTTCTCTGGTGATTAGATCTTTCATTTTCTGAAATGCTTTGTCATGTTGTTTGTCCCATAGGAACTCATTGGATTGTTTGAACAACTGATGCATGGGTGCGTTGATTTCGGAGAGGCTCGGGGCAAACTTGGCTAAGTAGTTAACCATGCCTAGTACTGTCTCTAGCTCTGCGCGGTTCTTCGGCGGCTCCATCTTCTTCATGGCGGAGATTTTCTCTGGATCCGGCTTAATGCCATTAGTTGAGAGGTGATGCCCGAAATAACTGATCTCGGTGGATCTGATTATGCTTTTCTCGGGGTTGAGCCGGATACCTTTCTCCCGTGATCTTTGTAGCATCGCATGGAGGTTCCTGTCATGTTCCTCTCTATTCCTGCCATAGATGAGGATGTCGTCTACGATTGCGACTACTCCATCGAGGCCTTCATATGTTTCGTCGATCTTCCACTGGAATTCATCCTGAGCTGAGATAAGACCAAATGGTAAATGCAGAAATCGGTAGCGTCCAAATGGTGTGTTGAACTTTGTTAACTTAGATGACTCTTCCGTGAGCTTGATAGTCCAGTATCCTGATCGTGCGTCCATTACACTGAAGTAACGTGCTCCCACTAGCTTGGGTGTGACGTCATCTAGCATTGGTAGAGGGTAGTGAGGGCGTTTGATAGCCTTGTTCAAGTCTCTGGGTTCGAGACAGACTCTGAGCTTGCCTGTACGTGGTTTCTCAACCACTACTAATGCGTTGACCCACTCTGTCGGTTCTGTTTCCCGGACGATGATTTCTGTATTCTCCATGCTCTGCAGCTCCTCCTTCAGGTGACTACATAGAGCAAGGGGTATTTTTCTCGGTGGGCAAACCACAGGGGTTGCTGCTGGGTCAAGGTGAATAGTGCATTCACCTGGGAATAGTCCGATTCCTTTGAAAACGTCAGCAAACTCCTCCATGACTGTCTGCTTCTCAACTGGTGCTGTCAATGATAGCACTAGCTTGACGGGGTCCATGTCTAAACATGCCTTTAGACCTAACACTGGAGGTGCTTGAGTGTCAACCATGTAAAAGTTCACCATCAAGTTGCTTTCTTTCTACTTGCATTTCATCACGCATGTGCCTTTTACAATGAGCTGCTCACCTCCATAGCCGGTCAGTCTGCATGAGGTGGGCTGTAGCTCACACTCATCCTTCAAGCTGTGATACTCACTCAGAGGAATTACATTAACCTGAGATCCAGTGTCTAGTTTAAACTTAAGCTCTTTGCCCTGTTTTCCTATCTCAATATCGGCATAGGCTTGCTCAGTCCCTGAAATCTGTTTTTTCTGTGACACAGAATCAATAAACAGTTCCTCTGCATTTGGCTCTCTATCTGGCATTTGGCTGTCACTCACTGTGTGTACTGCTTTTCCGAAAACAGTCTTGCAAACTTTAGCAAAGTGGTACCATTTACCACATTTAGTACATTGCCTTCCTTTGGCAGGGCAGTACTCCTTTTCTCCATGCCAGTTGTTTCCACAATATCCACAGTTTTTGAAGCGTTTTATGTCTGTGTCACCCATTTTTAGAACTCTCGCTGTTCTTTCTGTTCTGAAACACGCTCTCTGGGCAGTGTTCTTTGGTGTGTATCTATTAACTGCATGCACTGTCTGTTCACTGGAGCTGCTCGTGGCACTGGTTATGGTTTTCAACTGTACTTGGGTTATCTCGTGCGATCTAGCTATGTCTATAGCTTTGTCCAGCGTTAGCCCGAACCCAACATTCAAACGTTTCTCTCTCACTTTAGCTGAATGTATTCCAAACACGATGCGGTCTCTGACCATCTCATCTTTATCTGCATATGCACAGTCTTTTACCAGCAGTTTTAACTCAGTCACGAACTGTTCAAGCGACTCACTAGCTCCTTGTACTTTCTCCTGAAACTTGTACCTAGCGAATATCGTATTTGTCTTGGGCATCACATATGATTCAAAACGGTCAAATTAACTTTTCAGTACCTTTGCTTCATCTGTGGTGAGAGACCATGTGTTAAAAATGTCTCTCCCTTTTTCTCCGATCCACAAGAGTAGGTAGCTGCATCTTTCTTCCTCCCCTTTGCTTTTCAGTGGACCCGAGAACATCAATTCCACGTGTTGCTTGAACTTGCACCATTCTCGAGGTAAATTCAAAGATCCCCAATTTATTCAAGGTAAGGGAGCTCCAACGATGTCCACTTCAAATCCCTGTTCTGACACCATGTCTTGTTTTGCAAACTTTGTACAAAAATAATAAATTGCAGGACAACGGAATATTACAGTTTAAACTCTTTTAATGAATGTGAGAAGTCACATAACACCAGGTTATAGTCCAACAACTTTATTTGAAATCACAAGCTTTTGGAGCGCTGCTCCTTCATCAGGTGAAGTAAAGAGATGCATATAGACACAGCATATATAGTTACAGAACACTGCCAGATGATTACAGGTAATCTTTCTAACTGCCCTTTATCACACCTCGCCAGAGAGATAATCACAGCAATCAAAGGTGTGAATGGTGTCCAAACAGGTCAGTCAGGAAAACATTACATCAAAGAACAATGAGGTGGGGTCACAAGGGGTCAAATGTTGCAGATGCTGGGGTCTGTATGAAAAACAAAGAACAAGCAAAATATAATATAAAAAAAAAATTTTTTTTGCTGGAAATCACAGCAGGTCCAGCCGCATCTGTGTAGAGAGAACAAGCCAACGACGACTCAAGTCTGGATGACTCTACGTCAGGTGGGGTTACATGTAGCGTGACATGAACCCTAGATACCGGTTGAGGCCATCCTCATGAGTCCGGAACTTGGCTATCAGTTTCTGCTCGACGATTTTGCATTGTCGTGTGTCTCAAAGGCCACCTTGGAGAATGCTTACCCGAAGATCGGAGACTGAATGTCCTTGACTGCTGAAGTGTTCCCCGACTGGGAGGGAACACTCCTGCCTGGCAATTGTTGTGCGGTGTCCATTCATCCGTTGCCGCAGTGTCTGCATGGTCTTGCTGATGTACCATGCTCCGGGGCATCCTTTCCTGCAACGTATATGAGGTAGACAACGTTGGCCGAGTCACATGAGTATGTACCATGTACCTGGTGGGTGGTGTCCTCACGTGTGATGATGGTATCTGTGTTGATGATCTGGCATGTCTTGCAGAGGTTACCGCCACAGGGTTGTGTGGTGTCGTGGTCGCTGTTCTCCTGAAAGCTGGGTAATTTGCTGCGAACGATGGTCTGTTTGAGGTTAGGCGGCTGTTTGAAGGCGAGTAGTGGAGGCGTGGGGATAGTCTTAGCGAGGTGTTCGTCGTCATCGATGACATGTTGAAGGCTGCGAAGAACATGGCGTAGTTTCTCCACTCCGGGGAAGTACTGAGCGATGAAGGGTACTCTGTTGGTTGTGTCCCGTGTTTGTCTTCTGAGGAGGTCTATGCGATTTTTCGCTGTGGCTCGTCGGAACTGTCGATCGACGAGTTGAGCGTCATATCCCGTTCTTATGAGGGCGTCTTTCAGCGTCTGTAGGTGTCCATCGCGTTCCTCCTCATCTGAGCAGATCCTGTGTATTCGCAGGGCTTGTCCATAGGGGATGGCTTCTTTAACGTGGTTAGGGTGGAAGCTGGAGAAGTGGAGCATCATGAGGTTGTCCGTGGGCTTGCGGTAGAGTGAAGTGCTGAGGTGTCCGTCTTTGATGAAGATTCGTGTGTCCAAGATACATGATAACATCAACAAGTTCCATCCCACACGATAACATCAACAAGTTCCATCCCACCATCAAACTCACCATGGACTACTCCTCAGAATCGGTTTCTGAGGAGTAGTCCATGGTGAGTTTGATGGTGGGATGGAACTTGTTGATGTTATCATGTGGGATGGAACTTGTTGATGTTATCGTGTCTCTTGGACACACGAATCTCCATCAAAGACGGACACCTCAGCACTTCACTCTGCCGCAAGCCCGCAGACAACCTCACGATGCTCCACTTCTCCAGCTTCCACCCTAACCACGTTAAAGAAGCCATCCCCTATGGACAAGCCCTGCGAATACACAGGATCTGCTCAGACGAGGAGGAACGCGATGGACACCTACAGACGCTGAAAGACGCCCTCGTAAGAACGGGATATGACGCTTGACTCGTCGATCGACAGTTCCGACGGGCCACAGCGAAAAATCGCATAGACCTCCTCAGAAGACAAACACAGGACACAACAAACAGAGTACCCTTCGTCATCCAGTACTTTCCCGGAGCGGAGAAACTACGCCATGTTCTTCGCAGCCTTCAACGTGTCATCGATGACGACGAACACCTCGCTAAGGCCATCCCCACGCCTCCACTACTCGCCTTCAAACAGCCGCCTATCCTCAAACAGACCATTGTTCGCAGCAAATTACCCAGCTTTCAGGAGAACAGCGACCACGACACCACACAACCCTGCCACGGAAACCTCTGCAAGACATGCCAGATCATCAACACAGATACCATCATCACACGTGAGGACACCACCCACCAGGTACATGGTACATACTCATGTGACTCGGCCAACGTTGTCTACCTCATACATTGCAGGAAAGGATGCCCCAGAGCATGGTACATCGGCGAGACCATGCAGACACTGCGACAACGGATGAACGGACACCGCACAACAATCGCCAGGCAGGAGCATTCCCTCCCAGTCGGGGAACACTTCAGCAGTCAAGGACATTCAGCCTCCGATCTTCAGGTAAGCATTCTCCAAGGCGGCCTGCGAGACACACGACAATGCAAAATCGTCGAGCAGAAACTGATAGCCAAGTTCTGCACTCATGAGGACGGCCTCAACCAGGATCTTGGGTTCATGTCATGCTACATGTAACCCCACCTGACGTAGAGTCATCCAGACTCGAGTCGTCGTTGGCTTGTTCTCTCTACACAGATGTGGCCGGACCTGCTGTGATTTCCAGCAAAAAAATTTTTTTTTTTATATTGTATTTTGCTTGTTCTTTGTTTTTCATACAGACCCCAGCATCTGCAACATTTGACCCCTTGTGACCCCACCTCATTGTTCTTTGATGTAATGTTTTCCTGACTGACCTGTTTGGACACCATTCACACCTTTGATTGCTGTGATTATCTCTCTGGCGAGGTGTGATAAAGGACAGTTAGAAAGATTACCTGTAATCATCTGGCAGTGTTCTGTGACTATATATGCTGTGTCTATATGCACCTCTTCACTTCACCTGACGAAGGAGCAGCGCGCCGAAAGCTTGTGATTTCAAATAAAGCTGTTGGACTATAACCTGGTGTTGTGTGACTTCTCACATTTGTCCACCCCAGTCCAACACCGGCATCTCCACATCATGTCTTTTAATGAAGCATTAGATCTGATCTGACTCACAACAGTACAGCACCGTATGGACAAGATGGAGTCAGGGCCCCTGGGTCTTCTAAACAATAGCAGTCCTTACAGATGCCTGCAGGCCAATGACAACTCAGCATGTGATCACATGTGAATATAATAGGTATTCCTTACAGATGCCTGCGGGCCAATGATAAATCAATATGCAAATGTTACAAGACGCACAGTAGGTGAGAATCAGAGGTCGGAAGTGTGTGGTTAGTAAGTCATAAAAATAGGTTACGAACCCTGTACTTGAACAAAGAGGAACAGGGAGGGTGATGAATAGATGGAACGGTTTGCCAGGAAAGGTGGTTGAGGTCAGGATAGTGGATGTCTTTAGGAAACTCCTAGTACTGTAATGGCGAGGTGGAGGGGCTGGTATTATATTATTAAGTTATGTTACAGTTCTATAAAGCTCTGGTTAGACTGCATCTGGAGTGCTGCATTCAGTTCTGGGCACCACACCTCAGGAAGGATATATTAGGCTTGGAGTGAGTGCAGCGCAGATTCATCAGAACGATACCGGGGCTAAAAGGGTTAAATTATGAGGACGGGTTGCATAGACTAGGCTTGTCATCCCTTGGGTATAGAAGATCTAATTGAGGTGTTTAAGAATGATTAAAGGATTTGATAGGGCAGATAAAGAGAAACTGTTTCCTCTGGTGGCGGTGTCCAGAACAAGGGTAATAACCTTAGAATTAGAGCTAGGCTATTCAGGGATGTCAGGAAGCATTTCTTCACACAAAGGGTAGTGGAAACCTGGAACTCTCTTCCCCAAAAAGCTGTTGAGGCTGGGGGTCAACTGAAAATGTCAAGAAAGAGATTGGTAGATTTTTGTTAGGTAAGGGTATTAAGAGATTCGGAACCAAAGTGGGTAAATGAAGTTAAGATACAGATCAGCCATGAGCTAATAGAATAGCAGACAGGCTCGAGGGGCTGAATGGCCTACTCCTGTTCCTATTTATTTTGGGAGAATTAGACCGAATGGGCGGAATGATCTCCTTCATCCGAATCCAAGCGCGATCTTGTGACGCAGCCCCTAACGTTTCTCAAGGGATTTTGATCACAATAGCGTCGGCTTCACGTTTTCCTCAGTTCAAACAGACAAAAGAGTTGTGCCCTGTGAGGCCTGGCTCACAGAGTTCTCTCACAGCAGCGAACCAGTGCAGCATCACAGAGAGTTACTCAGCCTCTGCCAGAACTAGGTGTGGTGGCAATCAATAGCATGCCTGGAATATCTCTGGACCGTTAGACCATGAAATTATTTAATGAAATGTCTGAGACTATTAACCCAATGCGTCCTTGACCTCCGAAATCCATCAAGCCTGGCAGCTGCAGTATGGCTGGGCTCCTGGGGCAAGTGAGCACAGGTAGCTTCACGCTGGCAGAGGCTGCTTGATGGGACCGACAGGAAGCTCAGGGTGGAATGTGTGACCAAATATCATTAGGCTGGGGAAAGATATGCAGGTGTTCCCACATGGGGAATGCAATGTTGTTTTTTTTTATGAGTTTAAGAACGAGAACATTCAGCTGACTTTGATCAAGGTGGTTTTGTGTGATGAGAAACACCATAAAGACTTTGTTATTCATTGCCTCAGAAATCAAGGGGTTGACATTCCTCCTCCTCAACAATTACAGCGAAAAAGTTGGAGCGAGTACAAAACAGACGATCCACTTTTGTGATCACGCCGAGTAAAATGATCAATAGGAAGAAATTCCCGACCCTAATTCGGCCTAATGGTGGGAGTCTCTAAATTACCGCATTCGATATTAATGTGCAAATGTTTAATATATGCGGATGATATTACTATTTTGATAGAGGTGTTAAACCATTCAATTTAAATCAACGTCTTTTGTAAAAAAGCGGGCAGAGTACTTTTGTACGAATGTGCTAAATGTTTGTACTCTGATATCACATGCAGTCATTCCTGGGCTCTATTGTCAGTTACTTACTTTCCAACTGCACACTTATATGGGCCATTCGGTAACTGATTTATTTACCTAATAATATTTCACCAATACTTTGAAATATTTTAGTCCTCCACAAAAACAACTTGATCATGTAGAAATTTCAATATAGGAGGAGGCTGTTTCGGCCAACTATTACTGGAGCTATCTACGCTAAACTAATTTTCCTGCTCCTACCATCAAGTGCTTATCTAACTTCCTTTGAAACGTTATGATTGAATTCTCTTCCATAACTCATAAGAACATAATTTATTCCATATACTAATAACTATTTGCATGAAAACATTTCTTCCAACTTATGCTTCTTGTGAAGAAAGAACAAAGAACTTGCATTTACATAGGACCTCGGGACATCCCAAAGCGCTTCACAGCCAATGAGGTACTGTTGAAGTATAATCACTGTTGTAAGAACATAAGAACATGAGAAATAGGAGCAGGAGTCGTCCATTTGGCCCCTCGAGCCTACTCCGCCATTCAATAAGATCATGGCTGATCTTCTACCTCATCACCACTTTCCTGCACTATCCCCATATCCCTTGATTCCCTTAATAATCAAAAATCTATTGATCTCTGTCTTGAATATACTCAATGACTGAGTATCCACAGCCCTCTGGGGTAGAGAATTCCAAAGATTCACCACCCTCTGAGTGAAAAAATTTCTCCTCATCTCAGTCCTAAATGGCCGACCCCTTATTCTGAGACTGTGACCCTGGTTCTAGACTCCCCAGCCAGGGAAAACATCCTCCCTGCATCTACCCTGTCAAACCCTGTAAGAATTTTGTGCGTTTCAATGAGATCATCGCTCATTCTTCTAAACTCTAGAGAAAATAGGCCTAGTCTACTCAATCTCTCCTCATAGGACAATCCACCCATCCCAGGAACCAGTCTGGTGAACCTTTGTTGCACTCCCTCTATGGTAAGTATATCCTTCCTATGGCCCTATATAATTGCAGTAAGACGTCTTTACTCTTATACCCAAATCCTCTTGTAATAAAGGCCAACATATCATTTGCTTTCTTAATTGCTTGCTGTACCTGCTTGTTAACTTTCAGTGATTCGTGTACAAGGACATCCAGGTCCCTCTGAACACCATTTAAAAAATACTCTGATTTTCTGTTTTTCCTACCAAAGTGGATAACTTCACATTTCTCCACATTATATTCCATTTGCCATGTTCTTGCCCACTCACTTGTCTATATCCCCTTGAAGCCTCCTTGCATCCTCTTCACAACTTACATTCCCACCCAGCTTTGTATCAGCAGCAAACTTGGATATATTACATTTGGTCCCCTCATCCAAATCATTGATGTAGATTTGAATAGCTGAGGCCCAAGCACTGATCCTTGCGGTACCCCACTAGTTACAGTCAGCCAACCCAAAAATTACCCCTTTATTCCTACTCTCTGTCTTCTGTCCGTTAACCAATCCTCAATCCATGCTAGTATATTACCCCAATCCCATGAGCCCTAATTTTGTTTAATAACCTCTTATGTGGCACCTTATCGAATGCCTTCTGAAAATCCAAATACACCACATCCACTGGTTCCCCCTTAACGTGGAGAAATGCAGCAGCCATTTTGCACACAGCAAGGCCCCACAAACAACATGTGATAATGGCGAGACATTCAGTTTTTAGTGATGTTGGTCGAGGGATAACTATTGGTCAGGACACCGGGGAGAACTCCCCTGCTCTTCTTCGAAATAGTGCCATGGGATCTTTTACGTCCAGCTGAGACGGCAGACGTTTAACGTCTCCTCTGAAAGACGGCACCTCCGACATTGCAGCCCTCCCTCAGCACTGCACTGAAGTGTCAGTCTAGATTTTGTGCTCAAGTCTCTGGAGTGGACAAACTTTTGACCCAGAGGTGAGAGTGCTACCACTGAGCCACAGCTGACACCTACATTAGCATTTCTATTCAATGCTGTTAAAATAAAACAGAATTGGAGAGATTAACACCCACCCCATCTTCTAAAATCGGAAAACACACCCTGATATTCTTGGGAAACAGATGTTGTCACCTTTGCTTCTAACATTTTAGAAAAAGGGCAACACTCTAATGGAACCACCTAGTCACTGTTGTGGTTTGGTCCTGTCCGATAGCCAGTGCTGGTGTTTCACTCGGGATGCCTGGACTCCTCCATATGCTATTTTATTTAGTAAAGTGAATGTTTAGGGATCTTGAGTACAGACGATGCCAACCTATTGTGAAACTTTAAACAGGCATACCTGTACAGTCAGCATTCTCCCCGGTCCACCGTCCGCTGGGCTGACATACTCTGGTACTGGAGCCAATGAGCTGATAGCCAGGCTGACAGGTGAAGTGCACTTCGTGATCCGTGCTGTACCTGGAGCCAAACTTCTTGCCATGCTTGGGAGCCTCCAGTGAAGGGCACGATGTCACTAAAATGAAGCACAAAGGGGGACAAATTCAGTAATGACCATTTTGGGGCACTAACATCGCCTGGGCAGTAACTTTAGTGCCCGCCGCTAATTAGCGCCGGCGACCACGAAATTGAGTTTTAACGCCCCAAGAGGGAAGTGGAGCGCTAAATCAAGCGCTACACGCTTCTCTTAGGGCGCTAACGTCGGTGAGCGGGGCGCTACCTTCAGAGCACTAATCAAGTTCTGGCGCTGTCAATTAGAAAGTCGTCAGACAGATTGGCGCCTTCCAGTTCCTAAAGGGGAGGCTTAATCGTGCTGCACAGCCTCACTCTGATCATTGCTGCTTGTGAACTGGGCCTGCAAGGAGCTGCAAGCCTTCACTCAAAGAAGTCATGGCTGATCAGAGGTCAGGGTGAGTACATGCTTCAAAAACCTGTACATGCCACCTTCTCAACCTCACTCTGTGCACACAGTGTATAAACTGCCACATCCCCAACACTCATCGACCAACTATGCCCACCTACTAAAAGTCACATCCACATCTCACGGGTTGCATATATTACCAGCTATTCAACTATGGTAGGCACATCTGCCAAACACATAGCTGCACACTCACTCACACACTTTCCTTTTTCTTGGAGGCCAAGCTTGCTCACAACAGGAGGGAGCAGCTATGAATGGGAGGAGGTGAGGGGGACCTGCACCCCCTTCCAGGCCTGGAGGAGTGAGTGGTGCGCATCATTGGGGCCCAGGTCGTGGGCGCTGTGGCCGTTGGAGATGTCGACCCCCTTGGGAATAACAACGGTATGTTCACCACCTCTCCCTCTTCTCTCATACCACTTCCCCTCACACCACCTTTCCCACTTTCCATCTGAGTATACTGTCTTCATTCTTTACTCCCTTCCTGCCCCCCTCCCCTGACCTTAACCCCACTCTTGTGCCTTTATGCTTTCAGATAATCAGCCACTATCTGACCAACCTGTCCCCCAGCCTCCCAGTGGCAATGATGCGGGTGAGGAGGAGGAGGAGGAAGAACAAGCCAGAGCCTCACTGCCTATGTCTCCCGAAGGCGCTAGGTCCGATAATGGGGCGACGTGGAGGGGATCCTAGTAGATGGGTCTGATGTGGGTGAAGCTCCGGGACCCAGTGGGCTGCAGCAACGCCACGGGGAAAGGAAGCTCGGGGCCATCTCCCCGGAGGGTGAGTTCGTGTGTGAGTTCTGCTGCACAGGACTCAGATGAGGACGTCGATGTGGAAGCGTTAACCAGATGGGTGATGGACGTGCACACCAAGCTCATGGGTGCAATGGCAAGGGTGCCCGAGAGCATGGATGCACTGGCAAGGAGTCCGTCTCCAACATTGCACTCAGCTCTGCTCACACCATCAAGCCCATCCTTGGCAGTTTGCCAAGGATGGTCGACTCAGAGAGAGACCGTGGGGACCCAGTCCTTATGCCGCGTATCATGGGTGAGGTGGCAGCAGCTATTGCAGCACAGGCCGAAGCAACACAACAGCTTAGTGCTGTAATGGAGTCAGTGGTTGCTGGCATCCAATCTCAGACTGCTCTCATGCAGTCTCAGATTGATGACACGCAAGTGCTGACTGCTGTCATCGTTGTTGGGTTGCACACAGTCCACCGGGAATCTCACGGTGCCGCAGCAGGCCAGCAGTCTGTGCTCGAGCAGATTGCTCCAGATGCTGAGGTTCTGCCCCGGGGGAGTGGCAGTGTGTCGGTCGAGCAGGAAGGTGCTGTCCTCTCTCAGGATGACAGCATTCCTGCTCCCACCACTGCCACTCCGCCATTGCACTTGTCGCAGCTTGTAACCTAGCCATCCCAATCTGCTGCCACCCATGCTGAGGTGGTGCAGTCTGCAGCTGAGCCCGCCAGGCCCAGAGCTGGTCGAGGGCGTCCTGCAAGGCCATTTGCAGTCTCTGGCTCCCAGACTCAGCAGACTTCCACCAGCCTTGCTGCAGCCACTGGGGCCACATTACGGAGGAGCAGTAGGGTTGGGAGGGGGAACTCAAAAGGGGAGGGAAATCATTGAAGAAGGGGGAGTAAAGAATACTTTAGTAGCAAATCGGGGTAGTGTGTGTTAATAAATTGATGTGTTTGTAAATATATTGTTGTGTTTGTGAACAAATAGTTATGCTTGTAAATAGATATTTGTGTTTGGTAACAAATAGTCCAGTTTGATAAGAAAGAGTTGTGTTTGTTTATGAATAGTTGTGTTTCATAAGAAACAGTTGTGTTCGATAATAAATTGTTAATTTGACGTTGCACATTTTGTGATGTTTCTCATTTGACCTTTGCCCAGTGATAGGGGCTGTGAGCTGGATGTAATGATGTGGTTGTGCTGCGCAAATGCCATGTGCTATATCATTTATTGGAAGTGCTCATGCACAGCCCTTGCAGAATCAAGATTGAGCACCTCCCTCCTCTGTTGCTGCTGCTCCTCCTCCTCTTCATCCCCATCATCCGCCTCCTCCTGCTCCTCTCCCCCTTCCTCCTCCTGAGGTGGACCTCCAATCCCTGGTGGCAATGGCTGGGCCCTCAGAATGGCCAGGTTGTGCATCATGCAGCACATAACGATGAAAAGGGAGACTCAAGCAAGGGAGTGCTGCAGGGCTCCTCCAGAGCGGTCAAGGCAACGGAACCATTGCTTTAGCACCCCGATAGTCTGTTCGATCAGGTTCCTGGTGGCGGTATGGCTGTCATTGTATGCATGCTGAGCAGGAGTGTTGGGGTTGCGGAGGGGCATCATCAGCCAGCTGGCGAGTGGATAACCCTTGTCTCTGAGCAGCCAGCCGCGAGCTTCATGTGGTGGTTGGAACAGTGCTGGGACACCAGTCTGTTGCAGGATGAATGCATCGTGGCTGCTGCCAGGATAGCGGGCATTGATGGCAAAGGGTCTGTGGTCGCACACCAACTGAATGTTCAGAGAGTGATAGCCTTTGCGGTTATGGAACACCTCTGCATTGTGATGAGGTGCCCGCAATGCCATGTAGATGCAGTCAATGGCGCCCTGAACCATGGGGAAGCCCGCTATCCTTGCAAAGCCACATGCGCATTCATCCTGCTTCTCTCTGGTGATGGGGAATGAGATGTACTCCCTTCTCCTTCTGTAGAGAGCATCTGGTACCTCCCAGATGCAGCAATGGACGGCAAACTGCAAAAACTTCGCAATATCCCCTGCTGAAGCCTGGAAGGAGCCATTGGCGTAGAAATTGAGAGCGACTGTGACCTTAACTGCCACTGAGAGAGACGTCCTGGTCCTGAGCTGAGGCTGGAGGTCTGGCTGCAGGAGGTGACAGTGCTCTGTGACAACCTCCTTGCTGAAGCGGAGCCTTCTAAGACACTGCTCCTCTGAGAGATGAATGTAGGAGAAGTGCTCCCGGAAAACCCTGGGAGGATAAGGCCTCCTGTTGCGAGGTCTGTCAGCCCTGCTCCTACCTCTGGCCACATTTGGCAATACCTGTCTCTGCATCCACTGCCTCCGACATAGTTGCTGGAGGGCCAGTACAGCCCCCATAAATGAGAGAAAAGAGGACGTAGAAATGTTCAGAGAAATACAAGTGGAGAGTCTGTTAGAGCAGCAACAAAGCAAAAATGGATAAAATGTGAACGCAGCCAAAACGCTATCTGACAAGCCAGCAATGAATCTGGCCTCCCAATGAACCGGTAAGTGATCCCTTTAAATATCACCCCGGGAGCGGAAATCTCAGTTATCAACGCCTGCTATTTCTGTCATGCTCAGTGCCAGGCGGTAAGTCAGGGGAAGCGACTGAATTTCGCATCCGGGGCGCTAACGGGGCTTTGCACACTCATTGACGTCACGGTCTGAGTGGCGCTAGAGGGCCAGGTGCTAAGTGTTAGCGCCGGCGCTAAATGCTGACTGAATTTTGCGGGCGGCGTTGGAATCGCCGCGCCCGGGCGATAAGCCCTTAGTGCCCCGCCCAGGCGCTAACAGGAGGCGCTAAGGTACCGAATTTCTAGCCCAAAGAGAGAGAGAGAGAGAGAGAGAGGAATGTCTCAACAGATCTCACGTCCGTCACATCAGGAACACCTGCTTAAATTAAAGGGCTTGGTTTGATTCACAATATTTTAAGCATTCAAAGTAAATGAGAGTTTTGTAGCTCTCGTAATCCATAATCATAAACAATACGGTAAACGTACAAATACATGAAGACCTTGTGACTATTTATTTCTATATCCTTGTTTCTTTGCTTTCCCTCCACCCCACACTTCCTCTCCCAAAGGCGTTCACTCCCTGTTGGTGTGTGATTTCACTGGGACCAGGCACCATCCAGTACCTCTCCAAGTGGTCATGATCCACATATGAGCCTAGACCGTGAATTCAACCACAACAACAACTTGCATTTATATAGCGCCATTAACATAGTAAAACATCCCAAGGTGCTTCACAATGGCGGTTACCAAACAAAATTTGACACAGAGCCACATAAGGAGATATTAGGACAGGTGACCAAAAGCTTGGTCAAAGAGCTAGGTTTTAAGGAGCGTCTTAATGGAGGAGAGAGAGGTAGCGAGGTTTAGGAAGGGAATTCCAGAGCTTAGGGCCTAGGCAGCTGAAGGCACGGCCACCAATGGCAGAGCGATTAAAATCGGGGATGCGCAAGAGGCCAGAATTGTAGGAGCGCAGAGATCTCAGAGGATTGTTGGGCTGAAGGAAGTTATAGAGATAGGGAGGGGCGAGGCCATGGAGGGATTTGAACACAAGAAACATTTTAAAATCGAGCATTGCCGGACTGGGCTGCAATGTAGCTCAGCGAGCACAGGGGCGATGGGTGCACCGGACTTGGTGCGAGTTAGGATTCGGGCAGTAGAGTTTTGGATGAGCTCAAGTTTATATAGGGTGGAAGATGGAAGGCTGGCCAGGAGAGGTAACAAAGGCATAGGTGAGGGGGCATCATGTCCTCACCTGACATCCATACACATCATCCTTTCCAGTAGGGGTCACTGAATAGCAGTCAAATGGGAGAATTAGAAGATTTTCTCCTCTCTGACTCAATGGCACCAAGTCCATTTGTAGCGCTCTAACTACTGTCCCGATTTGTCTACAAAGCAACAGCAACACATACAAAGCACTTTGAGATGATTGTGTGGTGTGTTATCACAAAATATCCCTTTATGGTTGTGGCCAGCTAAACCAGCAATCAAACCCGGGACCTTATGGTCTGTATGGCTCAGTACCACGTCATGCGATCAATTTACCCAGTACACCATCAAAGGAGCTCAATATTCTTTTTAACCAAGTGCATTAATCTGATTTAATGAACCAGGGGTTGATGTTTATACTTAGAGTATTTTTATTTTATAGAAGATACAGATTGAAGCTCATAATGAAGTAACAGCAGTTCAGTCCTCGTCGTGAAATCTAACAGATCAAAAACATTTCCCCCCAGTTTTTGACAATATTGGACATATATCGCTCATTCCTTTATCGTTGCTGGGTCAAAATCCTTTGCTGAAACCAGGATGAGGGGGCGGGGGTGGGAGGGAGGAACAAATTCCTCAAAGGAAGATAGGGAGGGGCGAGGCCATGGAGGGGTTTACCTTTTGGTAACCTCGTCAATCCCTGACAGTAGTTTCAGGATCTAGGCTAAGATCTCCATTAAAAGCACTGAACATCTGCATCTTTTGATCCTGCAGTACCTAGTCTGAGAGATAATGTCATGGACCATCCCTTGGTTCTTCTTGGCCAGATTCTTACTACAATTTCAAGGAGAATAAATGTGGAGCCAACCCCTGTGGGGGGGGGGGGGGGGCGGTGGTGGGGGGGAGGGGGGTGGTGGGGGGGAAAGCGGTTTAATGAAGGAGTTGGGGCTGGCTGCTGTTGCACCAGGACATGAGCAACCATTTTAGCAGCTAATTTATCATGGATGAGGTGAGCATGTCAAATTTATAGGAACAGAAATCTTGCCACTCGGACGGTTGAGTGGGAAAAGGAACTTATGTCTGTAACAGAGGTCACAGCCAACGAGGCTGAAGCTGGAGAGAATTGGTCAATTGTGCAAACCCAAGTTAGTTGGAGGGATGGGTAGGTCACCCACTGATCCATTACACGAGGCTATCAAAGAATGATAAGCAGCAAAACTGGAGCTACTGATTTAAAAGAAGCCTTTACTGTGATTTCATGAATGGAACCAACAACCTGACATCTCATCCCATCATCCAAGATGGAGAAGCAAAGGTCAGCATGGGATGATGACCCAATGAACATCCCCTGCTGGTTGGAGGAAGGAGCACTATCTGAAAGATTAGCCACCAAGATAGAATCAAAGGGACAAGAGAACATGCTCTAAAACCAACAAGGGTAAGCACCCTAGAAAAAAAACCTCCCCCTCCACCAAACCTGGGTTTTTGAACATAGTTTCATTTTGGAAGGGGAAATAATTTTACACGGGAGGATGTGCCTTTAAAATGTTTTGATATTTTGATGTTAGTCATGCGATTTTTTCCCATTCCATTCATGAAGGAGGGTGGAGGGGTGGAGAAGAACTTGAAGTGGGAGGGAGAGGATCCAGTTGTTGTGGTACATGTAGGAATCAACGGCATAGGTAGAACTAAGAGTGAGGTTCTGCTGAGGGAGTTTGAGGTGCTAGGGTCTAAATTAATAAGCAGAACCTCAAGGGTAATAATCTCTGGATTACTACCTGAGCCATGCGCAAATTGGCATAGGGTCAAGCAGATCAGAGAGTTAAATGCATGGTTCAAAGAGTGATGTGGGAAGAAGGGGTTTCAATTCATGGGGCACTGGCGCCAGTACACTGGGGAAAGAGGGAGCTGTTCCGTCGGGCGGGCTCCACTTAAACCAGGCTGGGACCAGCGTCCTGGCAAATCGAATAACGGGCTGTAGATAGGGCTTTAAACTAAAAAAAGCAGGGGGGTCAGGTGAGGGGGAATTTAGAAATCTAAAGAGAAAGGTCAAGACAATAGAGCAATGTAGCGATTTGGGTAAAAATAAGCAGAGTGTGACAGGAAGGGACAGAGGCCTAGAAATTCACTATGGCCCTGCCAGCTGGCTAGCACCCAAAAGTTAGCGCTGGGCGCGGAGCCAGTTGCGACCGTCAGAAATTCAGTTTTTGCGCCCCAAGTCGGAACCGGGCGCTATTCCAGGGTGTGCCCGCCCCCGCTTGGGGCGCTGAAGCTGAATTTCAGCGCTGTAGGCGCCGCTGCGCCACCCGCTGCAGAGCGGCAGGCTGCGGTACTGCAGGCCTCCTCCTTCTCTTAAGGGGGAGGTGCCTGCAACGGGGAGATTGCCGCTGGATTGTGCCGGCAAATGAGCCCGGCACCACGGAGAAGTGCCGGCCTCGCGGAAAGCAGCCGGCAATGCCGCGGGGGGGGGGGCGTGGAGGAGGCCGGGGAAGGAGGTGCGGGCAGGCGGCCGCCGAAAAAGCGGCCGGCCGCACCTCCACCTTAAAGCGCCCCAGTAACGATGCAGGACGGCCCCGTTTTCCAATCGCTGTTTGCGGCCGCTGCAGAAGAGGCGGCCGCAACTCAATATGGGGGTCGGGCCGGTAGCGGGGCGGAACCGGGGCACTGCGCACACCGATGACGTCATCGGTGTCGGCGCAGCGCTACCGGCTACCGCCGCCATTACCGCTGCAAACTCCTCTATTGGCGCAGAAGCCCTCTTTGGGCGGTAACTGGCCGCAAAGCTGGCGGCGCCTTAATGAATTTCTAGGCCAGAGAGTTTAACGGTAGCAGTGCAGCAGAGAATAAGGTCAAAGCAGGGAATAATGGTAAAATTTTTTAATTAAAGGCTCTTTATCTGAACGGGTGAAGCATTCGTAACAAGATAGACGAACTAGTGGCACAAATAAAGTTAAATCAGTTTGATCGAATAGCCATTACAGAGACGTGGTTGCAAGGTGACCAAGGTTGGGAACTAAATGTTCCAGGGTACTTGACATTTCGAAAAGACAGGCAGAATGGAAAAGGAGTGGGGGGTAGCCCTGATAATAAAGGATGACATAAGGACAGTAGAGAGAAAGGATCTCGGCTCGGAAGACCAGGAAGTAGAATCAGTATGGGTGGAGATAAGGAATAATAAGAGGCAGAAAACACTGGTGGGAGTAGTATATAGGCCCCCTAACAGTAGCTATACTGTCAGACAGAATATTAATCAAGAAATAGTAGAAGCTTGTAACAAAGGTAATGCAATAATCATGGGGGACTTTAATCTTCATATAGACTGGACAAATCAAATTGGCAAAGGTGGTCTGGAGGACGAGTTCATGGAATGCATTCGGGACAGTTTCCTAGAACAATACGTCGTGGAACCAGCCAGGGAACAGGCTATTTTAGATCTTATATTGTGTAATGAGACAGGGTTAATTAGCAGTCTCATAGTAAAGCATTCTCTGTGGCAGAGAGATCATAATATGATAGAATTTCACATTAAGTTTGAGAGTGACTTGCCTAAGTCTGAAACTAGTGTCTTAAATGTAAATAAAACCAATCATATAGGTATGAGGGGCGAGTTGGCTAAGGTAGATTGGAAAAATAGATTAAAAGATTATCTACCACTGTAAGCAGCAGCTAGCATTTAAAGAAATATTTCATAATTCTCAACAAAAATCCATTCCATTGAGAAACAAAAATCCATGCGGTCCATCTGTGGCTAACTAAAGAAGTTAAGGATAGTATTAGATTGAAAGAAGAAGCTTATAATGTTGCGACGAATAGTAGTAAGCCTGAGGATTGGGAGAGTGTCAGAAACCAGCAAAGGATGACCAAAAAATTGATAAAAAGGGAAAAAGTAGACTATGAGAGAAAACTAGCAAGAAATATAAAAACAGATTGCAAGAGCTTCTACAAGTATGTAAAAAGGAAGAGAGTAGCAAAAGTAAACATTGGTCCCTTAGAGGCTGAGACAGGAGAAATTATTATGTGGAATAAGGAAATGTTTTGTATCTGTCTTCACAGTAGAAGACACAAAAAACATTCCAAAAATAGTGGGGAACCAAGGGTCTAATGAGGATGAGGAACTTAACGTAATTAATATAAGTAGAGAAAAAGTACTAGAGAAACTAATGGGACTAAAAGCCAACAAATCCCCTGGACCTGACGGCCTACATCCTAGGGTTCTAAAAAAGGTGGCTGAAGAGATAGTGGATGCATTGGTGTTGATCGTCCAAAATTCCTTAGATTCTAGAACGGTCCCAGAGGATTGGAAGGTAAAAAATGTAACACCATTCAAGAAAGGAGGGAGAGAAAAAACAGGGAACTACAGGTCAGTTAGCCTGACATCAGTCGTCGGGAAAATGATGGAATCCATTGTTAAGGAAGTGGTATCAGGGCACTTAGAAAATCATAACATGATTAGGCAGAGTCAACATGGTTTTATGAAAGGGAAATAATGTTTGACCAATTTATTAGAGTTTGTCGAGGATGTAACTAGCAGGGTAGATAAAGGGGAACCAGTGGATGTAATATATTTGGATTTCCAAAAGGCATTCGAAATGTTGCCACATAAAAGGTTATTACACAGATAAGGGCTCATGGGGTTGGGGGTAATATAGTAGCATGGATAGAGTATTGGTTAACAGACAGAAAGCAGAGAGTAGGGATAAACGGGTCTTTTTCCGGTTAGCAGGCTGTAACTAGTGGGGTGCTGCAAGGATCAGTGCTGGGCCCTCAGCTATTTACAATCTATATTAATGACCTAGATGAAGGGACCGAGTGTAATGTATCCAAGTTTGCTGATGATTCAAAGTTAGGTGGGACAGTAAGCTGTGAGGAGAACAGGAAGGGCTGGATTTTCATTGAGGAGTCGTGTAGGAGGCGGGACTACAACGTTTGGGGTTGTAGTCCCGCCTCCATCGAGTTCTAGCCAATCCACGCGATTTTGACTTGATTGACCTTGTTGAGCCCGCCCAGCGGGCTCAGCAGGCCAATTAAGGGCCACCCGGCAACAGGTGACTGAAATTTCATCTGTCAAGACCTTTTGACAGATGAAATATCAGCGTTTCACAGCTGTTTGAAGCTGTCAAACACTGACAATCTGTACTCTAAGTTAATTCCTTCCTGTCATGATGATTTAGAGATCTCCCCGGAACAGAAAGCTGAATGCTGCAATTTTTGACAGCTCGCAGCCATTCTGCTTTCTGTGCCGGTGAGATGAGGGACTCCCGAGACCTGAAGGAAGGAAGGCTGTAAAGGTAAGTAAAGGTAAGTAAAACTTCTTTAAACACTTTACACACACCAGACACACTTACCTTTGCATTCATGCACCCATCACTCACCTGAACACTGGACATCTCGACCCCTCCAAGCCCTTCATCCCGACGGTCCACCTCCTCTAACTTGGCGTGGTTTGGAGCCGTCGGGAATCCCACACTTCAACATTAAAAATAGGGATTAGGCTAAAAACTGCCTGTTAACAGGCAGTTAATTGGCACTAATCCCCTTCCCGCCTCGGGGAGGTGGGTCCCAGTGCGGGGCAGGTACCCGCCTCCTTTGAAACTGGCATGGAGGCGGGTTGGAGGCGGGCTGGTGTCGGGACGGTGTCGGGACCCCCGATTCCAGGATATTAACCCCCCACACGCCTCCAATCCCGCCTCCATGGCCCAATGAAAATCCTGCCCGAAGAGTCGGCAAAGGGATATAGATAGACTAAGTGAATGGGCAGTAAGGTGGCAGATGGAGTATAATGCAGAAAATGTGAGGTTATTCACTTTGATAGGAAGAATAGAAAAACAGAATATTTTTTAAATGGTGAGAAACTTTAAAATGTTGGTGTTCAGAGAGATTTGGGTGTCCTCGTGCAAGAAACACATAAAGCTAGCATGCAGGTACAGCAAGCAATAAGGAAGGCAAATGGCATGTTGGCCTTTATTGCAAAGGGGGAGTATAAGAGGGGTGAGACCACACCTGGAGTACTGTGCACAGTTTTGGTCTCGTTATCTAAGGAAGGTTATACTTGCCTTGGAGGCAGTGCAACTAAGGTTCACTGAATTGATTCCTGGGATGAGAGGGCTGTCCTATGATGAGAGATTGTGTAGAATGGGCCGATACTCTCCGGAGTTTAGAAGAATGAGGGGTGATCTGAAGGGGATTGACAAGGTAGATGCTGAGAGGTTGTTTCCCCTGGTTGGTGTGTGTGGAACTAGGGGGCATAGTCTCAGGATAAGGGGCCGGCCATTTAAGACCGAGATGAGGAGGAATTTCTTCATTCAGAGGGTTGTGAATCTTTGGAAGAATTCTCTCACCCTCCTCCCCCCTCCTCCACCCCTCCACCCTCCTCCCCCCTCCTCCACCCTCCTCCACCCCCCTCCACCCCCCTCCACCCCTCCTCCACACTCGTCCACCCCTCTTCCAACCTCCTCCACCCCTCCTCCACACTCGTCCACCCCTCCCCCCTCCTCCACCCCTCCTCCACCCCTCCTCCACCCTCCTCCACCCCCCCCACCCTCGTCCACCCCTCTTCCAACCTCCTCCACCCCTCCCCCCTCCTCCCCCCTCCTCCACCCCCTCCTCCACACTCGTCCACCCCTCTTCCAACCTCCTCCACCCCTCCTCCACACTCCTCCACACTCCTTCCCCTCCTCCACCCCTCCTCCACCCTCCTTCATCCTCCTCACCACCCCACCACCCCTCCTCCACCCTCCTTCATCCTCCTCCCCCCTCCTCCACCCCCTCCTCCCTCCTCCATCCTCCTCCCCCTCCACTACCCCTCCTCCAACCTCCTCCATAACCCCTCCTCCACCCTCCTCCCCCCTCCACTACCCCTCCTTCACCCTCCTCCACCACCCCTCTTCCACCCTCCTCCACCCTTCCACCCCTCCTTCACCCTCCACCACCCTCCATTCTCACATCATATTAAAAGCTAGCTTTAGAATTGTTGTCAAAATCAGGAACCATTTGGAGTAAGATTTATGATCTAAAATGGCGAGACTGATTGTAGACCCAGTTAAACACATGTGGTTGTGTTTATTTTGATGTGTGAGTACATGAAAGTTGTACTTTTAAACTGAAATGAGCAAAACCTGGTTAGCATACTGCAGTTTGCAGAATTTTTTTCCAGTGTTTTTACATCAGTTTCAGAAAGTATAAATTATTTTAAATAGCTAAGCTATGTTAAGTCATCAAATAACTACTGGTAGATTTAAACACTGTCTTAAATTCACAAAGATAAGTACAGATGTCAGGGAACACCATCATCTCCAAGTTCCTTTCCAAGTCACAGGCTAACCTGACTAAGACACAGATCGCCACTTCATCGCCACTGGGTCAAAATCCCGGGATTCGCTGATTCCCTACCGAACACTGCAGCAACTCGCCAAGGCTTCTTCGGCAGCACCTCCCAAACCCGCGACCTCTTCCACCTAGAAGGACAAGGGCAGCAGGCGCATGGGAACACCACCACCTCCAAGTCACACACCATCCTGACTTGGAAATATATCGCCATTCCTTCATCGTTGCTGGGTCAAAATCCAGGAACTCCCTCCCTAACAGCAGTATGGGAGTACCTTCACCACACGGACTGCAGCGGTTCAAGAAGGCAGCTCACCACCACCTTCTCGAGGGCAATTAGGGATGGGCAATAAATGCTGGCCTTACCAGCGACGCCCAGATCCATAAACGAATAAAAAAAAACATCACTGTGGGAGCAGTACTGCCATAAAGACTGCAGCAGTTCAAGAAGCAGGCCAATGACCACCTTTTCAGGGCCTCACGAGCACTACACGTATTCCCAAGAACAAATATATAAGAAAAGGAGGGAGGCCTTTTGGTCCATCTAACTCATCCTTCCAGAGAAACCTACAATAGTCCTCCACCATTGCATCCAACTGCTTCTTGAATGACTCCATAGATTGTGGGTTCGAGCTCCACTCCAGCACATCGGGGTAGTTTCCGGGCGCTAATTGCGCTGAAAATCGCGCTAGTTTCCCAAAGTGAGGTTATGGTTCAAGCTTCCGCTCAAACCTATTTACATAATCACAAACGTAAAATCTTCCATGAACCAGCTCAATCGGGCAGTGTTTTGGAGCATAATGTTTAAAAATATTCCTTGATATATTTAAGAGCGGTAACCTGGTGCAGTTTGATTAATACAGCTGACAATGGGTTAATCACAAAAAATAAGGGGCTAGATTTTCAGTATAGGCAGTTTTGGGGCGCTAGCTTTAGCGCCCGCCCGAAGTTAGCGCCCGCCCCAAAGTAGCGCCCCGTTGCCGGGAATTCAGTGGCTTCGCCCTAAGAGGTTGGTGGAGCGCTAAAAGAGGCGTTCCACTACTCTCTTTAGGCGCTAAGCCGGCGGTCCAGAGGGATAGCGCCCAGGCGGGGCGCAGCACGGGTGCGGTCATTTTTGCACTGACAGCAGACCCCGTGGTGCCGACCAGCTCTTAAAGGGGGAAGGGACGAATTGGTCTGCTGCCACGCCCTGCACACTGCAGCCTTGCAAAGAGGCCTCAACACTACTGCTCAGCCCCAGGGAGTCATGGCAACGCCAGAGAAGGCCCGTCAGCGTGCCCTGCGCTTCTCAGAGGGTGATCTGGACATAATGGTCACAGCTCTGGAGGTGAGGCGCAAGATCTTGTTTCCAGAGAGTGGGAGGAATCCAACCCACCACGACTACACCAAAGCCTGGAAGCAGATCGCCCAGAGGGTGACGTTCACCGGCGAGGCCCCCAGGACCCACAAACAATGCCGTAAGAAATACAACGATCTGACCAGGATTGTGAGGGTGAGTAGCCTTTCCAGTCTCCTCCTCATTCTTGCATGTACACCTGACATGATGGGCAAAGGGACCTGAAAGTCCTTTTGGCCAGCCCTCAGCCAGCAGCATTGGGACAGTCATGAGCATCAAATGGCCATTCGGCACTCTACACTTTGGCCAAGCTATTCCACCATGGGAGGCAGTGCACACTACATCAGGGCTTCACTCTGTCCAAGCTATTCCACCATGGGAGGCAGTGCACACTACATCAGGGCTTCACTCTGTCCAAGCTATTCCACCATGGGAGGCAGTGCACACTACATCAGGGCTTCACTCTGTCCAAGCTATTCCACCATGGGAGGCAGTGCACACTACATCAGGGCTTCACTGCGCACTTACAGCCCGTCCTTTCTCTTGCAGGCTAAAGTAGCGTTTAATCGCCAGGCCCGTGCCAGGGGTGGCCGCGCCAAGCTGCAGAAGCTCACTCGGCTGGAGGAGCGCGTGTGTGTGCTCATGGGAGCCCGTGTGATTGTCCCCACAGCGTGCGGTGTATCCGACCCTCCACTGCCCGGCAATGGTAAGGACCTCGCCTTTTGGCCCTCTCGCGTCGCACTGGCCCATCCGAGCTACCTCCTTTGCCACTGTCCCACCAATGCGCTGAATCCCACCAGTCCTAACTCCCTCGCTGACGCCGTCTCCTCACTCTGAAGCTACTCTTGTGCATTCCTGCTTTCAGCTGGTGACGACCAGGACCCTGAGGCTGCCAGTGACAGCACCTCCAACCAGGAGGAGGAGGAGGAGCAAGCCGGACCTTCGGGGGAACAGTCACGTCCCGCAGGAGAGGAGGAAATGCTTGACACCTCCTCACTGGACGAGTGCCTGGAGGAACTGTCGCAGGGCAATGCAGCTTCTGGGACCAGTGGCGTCCAGCCACCCAGCAGCCGTGCGCGTGGCCCGCGGCCTTCCCCCCAAAGGGGGGAAGGATCAGAGGGGAGTGCTGCTGCTCGGCACACTCGCCGTCACCAACGCGGCAAGGGTCCCCTAGTTCGGCCCCCTCCTCCCCAGCGGGAGAGTCGCGACTCCAGTCCGGACACCTTCACTTCGGAGGAGGTGCGGAAGCTCGATCAGATGGCCGACGACTCGGACCGGCGCCACACGGAGCTCATGAGCGTGGTGGGGTGCATGCCTGAGGCCATCGAGTCGCTGGCGACCAGTGTGCGCGAGTTCGGGGCAGCAACTGCCGCGACTGGCCGCATGCTAACTGATGCCGTCAAGACCCTGGCGGATGTGATGCGCGCGCACACCAGGACCACAGGGCCACTCACTGCTGCCACACGCGCTGTCTCAGGCAGGCATCGCCAGGGCAGGCGCCGCGCTGGACCATCCCAGCAAGCCGGCCGTCGGCTGATTGCTGCGGATCCTGCAGTGCGGGCCCGGCCGAGTGCCACCGCGCCACAGCACCAGCCAGCGCATCCCAGATGCCAGCTGGCCCACATTGCGCCATCCGTCGCCGCCATTCCCCCTCTGGGGCGTCAAGGGCAAGCGGCTGCAGCTGATGGTGGCCAGGCTCAGGTGCGCCACTCAGGAGACGGCCCCTCGAGGCCCAAACGCCGTGTAGGCCGCCCCCCAGCGGCATCTGGCGGAAGGGCATCTGAGCCTCAGGCGCCTTCCCCCAGCCTCGCAGCAGCCACTGGGCAGAGCTTGCGAAGGAGCAGCAGGCAGGGCAGGGGAGGCAAAATGCTGGCCAAGGTCTCGCCCTCGCGGGCCACTCAGTAGAGGGTGTGGCCAGCTTTCCTTTAATATGGCGGTGGCCATCTTTATTTTGCCCATGGTTGTGCTTTTGGAGGGCTTTTTTTTTGCGTTAGGCCGACGTTGAGGCCCGGTTTCAATAAAGGTGGAGTGGCTCCTCCCCAGTTTGTGGGAGTGAGTCGTTTGTTGGGCTTTTTGTGGGGCCCGTTTATTGTTTTTGGGGATTCATGTGGGAAGGGCTTTTCATTTTTGTGTAATAAAAAATTATCTTTATTCATGCAGTCTCCATGGTTGTTCTTCTTAGTGTTTGTTGGCTTCGCCGGCTGAGGGCTTGCGGAGCGGCTGCATTCATCTTCCCTCATGGCCCCTGGCCATTCCCTGACAGGGGGCTTAGAAGTACCGTGTAATAAGGTGGCGTCGTGCGGCCCTTGGCCCTGGTCGCTCCCTCCTGGGAACGTACTCCTGCTCCTCCTCCTCCTCCTCCTCCTCCTCCTCATGCTCCTCCTGCTCCTCCTCCTGAGGTGCTGGTCCAACGTCAGGTGGCAGTGCCTGAGTCCTGCGGATAGCCAGGTTGTGTAGCATGCAGCAAACCACCACAAATTGGGAGACCCGGTCCGGCGAATACTGGAGAGCTCCTCCGGAGCGATCAAGGCAGCGGAACCGCTGCTTGAGGACCCCAATAGTTAGCTCGATGATGTTGCGGGTGGTTTGATGGCTCTCGTTGTAGGCCTCTTCAGCAGCGGTCCTGGGCGCGCGGAGCGGGGTCATGAGCCAGGTGCACAAAGGATAGCCTTTGTCCCCGAGTAGCCATCCTCTTGGGGGAGGCTGTGCCTGGAACATGTCATGCACAGTACTCTGCCGCAGGATAAAGGCATCGTGGCTGCTGCCTGGGAAGCTGGCATTGACTGCCATGATGCGCTGCTTGTGGTCACAGACCAGCTGCACATTCAGAGAATGGTAGCCCTTCCTGTTGCGATACTGCTCGCCATGCTCCAGAGGGGCCCGCAAAGCCACATGCGTACAGTCAATGGCGCCCTGCACCAAGGGGAATTCCCCGAGTCTGGAAAATCCCAATGCGCGCTGATGCTGGCTCTCCAGGGCCATGGGGAAGGAGATGAATTGGCTTCTCCTTCTGAACAGTGCTTCGGTCACCTGGCGGATGCAGCGATGCGCGCCGTACTGGGAGATGTTTGCTATGTCCCCAGCAGCGTATTGGAAGGAGCCGGTGGCATAGAAGTTCAATGCCACTGTCACCTTCACTTCCACCGACAGAGACGTCCTGCACCTGAGCTTTGGCCGCAGATCTCGGCGAAGCAGGTGGCAGATCTCTGCAATCACCCCCTTTCGGAATCGGAGCCTTTTAACACATCGCGCGGCACTCATGTTTAGGTAGGAGCGCTGCTGGCGGTATAGCCTGACTGGGTAAGGCCTACGTGGCCGACGCCTGTAGCCCCCTCTGCCTCTAGCCAGGGCTGCCCCTCTCACAATGCGTCTGCGAGCCCTACGGACATGGAGCTGCAGCTCCGCGTTGGCACCCCATGCAACCCCCATCAAATCCTGGCACTCTAATTTCCAAATGGCCACTTGCAGCGCTGTTGCCTGAGTCCAAAAATACCTGGCTCTTGCTGCTTGAAACCAGTTAGCTATCCTCCTTGTTGTGTCTCCAGAAATGCGTTGCACAAGACTGTTTTCTGAAAAAAGGATGGCCTTTATACTGGAGAGGACGTTCCCTTTAATTAGCGCCCCCCGGGGCCCGCGCTGGTTGTGTTGCGTTCCTTTTTCCAAACGCTCCGGCCGCCCGCCGCACAATGGGGCGGTCCGACTGAAGTTTGCAATCGGGGCGGCCAAAGGGCGTTGCACGAGGATGTGACGTCATTTTCTGCGCGCGCATCCGGGCGGGCGCTAAACTTTGCGCCGGCGCTAACGGGCAACTTAATTTGGGGCGGGGCGCAAACTGCGCTGCGCCCGGGCGCTACACGCATAGCGCCCGGAAATCACTTCTCTTAAGGCGCTAACTGCTGGCGCAAGCAACTGAAAATCTAGCCCAAGCACTTTTAATCAGTCCACCACCTGTGAGTTACCTGATTTTAAATAACTGAAAATGACTTTAAAAACTATACAGAACCATACAGAACTATACAGTTTCATTGGTGTACAGTAGTCAGTTTCTTAGTAAATGACATTTTTTTAATATTTAAAAGAATTGAAAGGTGCCTATTAGTGTCCTCGTGCTTAAAAAAAGGCTTAATTTTAAGAGCCTCTTCGAAGGGCCACAAACAGGCACAATTAGCGGAAACTCGCCTTACTGACTCATTCGATCTGAGGCCAGTTTTGTGGGCGGGGCCAGCTTCTAACGCGATGTTTCTTAAACCAGCGCAAAAGATCGCGGAAACGGCACGTAACTTGTGCTTGAAATTCCTCGATCTTCTGCGCTGGTTTGGCCGATCTGGGGCGAAACTCTACCCCATAATCCAAGCTGACACTTCAGTGCAGTACTGAGCGAGTTTGCATTGACGGAGATTTTGTATGTTGGAGAAGTCATTAAACCAAGGCCCCCATTTGTTTGTAAAATGAAATCCCATGAAATTATTCGAAGAAGAGCAGGGGATTTCTACCGGTGTAATGGCCAACATTCACCCTTCAAGCAACACCACCGAAAACTGATTCACTGGTTAATTAATCTTGTTGTTTGTCGGACCTC
Organism: Somniosus microcephalus; assembly: GCF_052327205.1. Classification (NCBI taxonomy): domain Eukaryota; kingdom Metazoa; phylum Chordata; class Chondrichthyes; order Squaliformes; family Somniosidae; genus Somniosus; species Somniosus microcephalus. The sequence continues at coordinate 214,489,357 of NC_140995.1, read as the reverse complement.
GCTGTGCGTAAAGTGACAACACTTCAAAATTAATTCTTTTGCTTTGGGACATTCTCAGGACATGAAAGGCACTATATCAATTTTTGTTTTATTTATTCATTTATGGGATGTGGGTGTCGCTGACAAGGCCAGCATTTATTGCCCATCCCTAATTGCGCTCGAGAAGGTGGTGGTGAGCCGCCTTCTTGAACCGCTGCAGTCCGTGTGATGAAGGTACTCCCACAGTGCTGTTAGGGAGGGAGTTCCAGGATTTTGAGCCAGCGATGATCAAGGAACGGCGATAAACTTTCAAGTCAGGATGGTGTGTGACTTGGAGGGGAACTTGGAGGTGGTAGTGTTCCCATGCGCCTGCTGCCTTTGTCCTTCTAGGTGATAGAGGTCGCGGATTTGGGAGGTGCTGCCGAAGATAAATGCAAGTTCTTTTGCTCTGTAGCAGAGACAGTGGCCACTCTTTAAAGTGCTTGGATGGGTGATGGTGACTCTTTGTTGGCTTTGCTTACGCCTCCATTGCTGACCTTGTTGAGGTCCAGACCTGTCTCGGAAGTTTTGACTCTGTCAGTGCAGTGTAGCCAAGGCTCCTTCCACAGACAGACTAATCAATGCAGAATTTCACACCCATACCAGAATTTCTACTGTCATTCTCCCCACCCCTTGTTATACTTCCTCAAATAGTTTTTCCTGCTGTAATTAGTTTGGAGCCAGTGCTTGATGTACCAATCCCATTATCTGATCTGAATCCAAATAGTGTCAGGATACCAAGGATAGGATTCTCCTCTTCACTGGAGTATGACGGTGAGGTGGGCCGTGGAGGGACCCTGTACCCTGAGACCGCTGAATCCCAACCCATTTTTTTGCAAGGCATTCTCCAAGGAGGGATCACCACCACGAGAGAACCTACAAATCATCAGCAACCTGAAGATGCAGTAGTGCTGCAGCACCAGAAGATGTGCCAAGGGACCTGAAGAGACAGAAGAACCAAAGGTGAAGAAACCTACCCGTCTTGTAGGCCTCAGCAGATTGAGGCCTACAAAGGTAAGTGCTGGGGCTGAACAGGAAGTAGAGGAGGCCTCTCCTAGGCCCCCCTCCCTCCATTTAGAGAAATCGGGACCTTTTTCACAGCTACCCCGAGCCTACTAACACCTTTCACCATGCAGTCCCGGGGAGCGGCAGTAACAGGGATGGCCGCAGGAAAATCCACTGGGAACTCAAGGCCCAGGACCTGGCTCTCATTTACATGCAGCTGGTGGGAGAAGAGCATCCAGTGAGGGTCCTGGCGGAAGCAAGGGGTCGGAGCGGGAGCACAGCAAAAGACTTTACCACCAATGTTGCCCCTTTTCTGCTGCTCTCCTGGCCCATTAGGGAGGAGAAAGCAGAGGAAACCCCAATCTCAAGCCTCTAATCCCCATTATGTGCATATTGTGCACTGAATAGTGTTGAAACATGAAATGCACAGGGACTCTAACACCACGATTGGCAGCTCCTTAACCAACTGTTCTTTGCAATTTGGTAGATTAACAAGCAAGGTGTAAAATGCATGAGGATTACTGAGCTATAAATCAGTGAAGATTAGTGTCACATTCAGATGCAGAACACCATTGACTGGTTTGGGGGTTTCTGAAACAATCCAACAGCTTCGTGGTCACTTTTACTGATACCAGCTTTTCATTGCCAGATTTTTTTTTAATTGAGTTCAAATTCTCGAACTGCCACTGTGGGATTTTAACTCACTTTCACTGGATTATTAAACCAGGCCTCTGGATTACTAGTCCAGTAACATAACCACTGCGCTACCGTTCTCTTGGCAGGACTGGCTTTGGTACATCGGGTATTGGTTACTACTATTGAAGATCTAGTTGCCACGTGTCACCGAACTATCTCACTTTGCTCGGTGAGACAGCTACGTGTTAAGCCACAACTATTACTGCAAGCGCCTGAGCAGTACATTTGGCATAGAGGCGAAACACAGCAAATTGCTTTTAAACATTTTTTTTCTAAACAGCCACCAGTTAACTGATGTTTTTATACAGTATCTTTTTTTAAATATATTTATTGCACTGAGATTGGGATGTTTCCAAATCCTGAGCAGGTTTGCTGCAGGAACAACATCCTCATGCCACAGAATTTGGTCCGTTTTTAGTGCAGAAAGGGGCCTTGAGCTGACGCAGAATTTTAGGGACCTTGACTGTTTGCTTGGGAGCGCCTCTCTCCGAGAGCCCAGAATCCGACACACACAAGCCTGCCTAATGAAGGGTGACACCAGCGGTGTTGGAGGGAGTAGCACATCTTTGTCTTGCTGTCGCCGCTCCACGGCAAAGTCCTTTGTCCTTTCCCTTCGACTTCTCAAGGATGTTAGGGTTCAAGTCATTTCACATCCAGTCAAGTCAAGAGAGACAGGTCAGCATGTCCTCCAGGGTAGCAGTGGATACAGTGGCTTGAATCTATAAGTTTCTTTATGCTTAACCTTACAACTAGCACACTCATGCTCTGCCAGGGATCTGTCCGTCCGGCCAGAGGCAGAAACCCCTGGAGTCAACCACAACTTTGGAAGGTAATTGGGAGTTGGAGTCCAATTGTGCCATTCAAGAGGTGGTAAAGAGCGAGTCTGCCCTTTTGAAATACCACTCGATCAGGCTGCCTGGATGTTTGAAACCATCGATTCAAGGGTCCCACGGAATTAAATGGGGCAGCTCCCAATACCTTTACTTTATGGTGGAGCCCTTTGCTCTGGATTTCTTGAAAGTCACATTATTCAACTTTTGTGGGATTTGTTTTTGCACTTCTCCCCTTTGGGCAGCTTACAAGGATGTCTGCCCAGATTTGCACAAGGGGTCCATTCATAAATTAACCTTATCGGTGGGTAGGTGGGACAGTACAACTTTCTAGTCAAGTGTTTGGAGGAACGGGTCTCTGCTGACATGAGTCTGATGGTAACGTACCTGAGGGCTGGTCTGCAGTCAGTTTGGTCACAGAGACCTGTAAGGCAGAGAGCTTGGCTTTCATGTTGCGGATCCCATCAGTAAAACGGTTTTCCTGTCCTTTTAGGAATTGTTGCATTTGTCGGATGGCAATTAGGACCTTCTGTCTGTTCAGGCAACCCTACACAATGAAAATAGGAGTGAATTGGAGGTTAGTTCTGACATTAACCGATTTCTCTGCAGCCTTTGACACGGTTGACCACATCACCCTCCTCCAATGTCTTTCCTCCTTGGTTCCACTGTTACCTATCGAATCGTAGCCAGAGCATCTCCAGAAATAGCTTCTCTTCCCTTCCCTAAAATATTACCTCTAGAGTCCTCCAAGGATCTATCCTTAGCCCCCTCCTCTTCCTCACCTATATGGTGGCCCAGGTGACATCATTCAAAGACATAGAGGTCGATTTTCATTGACCCGTGGAGTCAGGATTGGAGGCGTGCGGGGGGTTAAAGTCCCGAATTCGGGGGTCCCGACACCATCTCGCCCCCAACCCGCCTCCATGTAAGTTTCAAAGGAGGCGGATACCCGCCCCGCACTGGGACCCGCCTACCCGAGGCGGGAAGGGATTAGTGCCAATTAACAGGTAGTTAACAGGCAGTTTTTAGCCTAATCCCTATTTTAAAGCTTGAACTGTGGGATTCCCGATGGCTCCAAACCACGCCAAGTTAGAGGAGTCGGGCCGTCGGGTTGAAGGACTTGGAGGGGTCGAGATAGAAACATAGAACCATAGAAAATAGGAGCAGGAGTAGGCCATTCGGCCCCTCGAGCCTGCTCCGCCATTCAATGAGATCATGGCTGATCATCCAAATTCAGTACCCTGTCCCTGCCTTCTCCCCATATCCCTTGATCCCTTTAGTCTTAAGAAATATATCCAACTCCTTCTTGAATATATTTAATGAACTGGCCTCCACCGCCCTCTGTGGCAGAGAATTCCACAGGTTTACCACTCTCTGGGTGAAGAAATTCCTCCTCATCTCTGTCCTAAATGGCTTACCCCTTATCCTTAGACTATGACCCCTGGTTCTGTACTCCCTGGCCATCGGGAACATCCTTCCTGCATCTAGTCTGTCCAGGCCTGATAGAATTTTATATGTTTCGATGAGATCCCCTCTCAATCTTCTAAACTCCAGTGAGTATAAGCCCAATCGACACAATCTCTCCTCATACGTCATTCCTGCCATCCCAGGTATCAGCCTGGTGAATCTTCGCTGCACTCCTTCCATGGCAAGAACATCCTTCCTCAGATAAGGCGACCAAAACTGCACACAATACTCAAGGTGCGGTCTCACCAAGGCCCTGTACAACTGCAGCAAGACATCCTTGTTCCTGTACTCGAACCCTCTTGCTACGAAGGCCAACATACCATTTGCCTTCTTAACCGCCTGCTGCACCTGCATACATACCTTCAGCGACTGGTGCACAAGAACACCCAGGTCTCTTTGCACTTCCCCTTCTCACAATCTATTGCCATTCAAATAATAATCTGCCTTCCTGTTTTTGCCACCGAAGTGGATAACCTCACATTTATCTACATTATAGTGCATTTGCCATGTTTCTGCCCAATCACCCAACCTGTCCAAACCATACTGGAGTTTCACGACATCCTCCTCACAGCATACCTTCCCTCCCAGCTTTGTGTCATCTGCAAATTTGGAGATACTACATCCAATTCCCTCGTCCAGATCATTAATATATTTTGGGCCAGTAATTCCTGTCCCAACGTGTGAGTACGGTCGGGGTACTCATGCGTCTGGCCGGAGGAAATGCCGGTTTTCAGCATGCACAGCGTATGCGGGGAAAACCGGCATTTCCTGCCCTCTGAACGAAGGGGTTCAGAGGCAGAACGCGCGCGACTGCACAGGCAGCGCGTGCGCAGTAAAATTCCTTTTTATTTTCAGTGTTGCGCGCGTGTAAAGGCCTCCGGTCTATACGCATGGAAAAACAAGGCGTAAGTATTTCGTTTTTCAGGTAAGTGGGTTTTTAGTACAATGTAGAAATTTTTTTTCCACAGGTTTGTTATTTTTCAAGAATTTACAGGATGGTAAGTTTAGTTTTAGACCCTATTTTTTAAAAATTTATTTTTTTCAAAAAATTGATTAATTGTTTAAAACATTTTTTCAAACTTATTTATAGTTATTATAATCAGTGGGATGTTTTTTAAATTTTTATTTAAAGTTAAAGTAGTGTTTTGGCAGCCCATACTTTTCATGAGTTTGACAGCTCTTACTGTCAAACTCATGAATGAGTTTCCCCTCCCCTGATTGGCTGCACAGTGCTCACCTGATCCCAGCCGGCACATCGCACTAACTACGCCGCTGGATCTGGTTAGCACATCGCGCCGACAGCTGAACCGGGCCTGTGAAAGGAAATGCAAGCAGGCCCGGGCTTCAGATGTCGGCGTGCAGGGTGAGTGCAGATCGGGGGCTTGCACACGCGGCAAGCCCCCGATCTAATTTCAGGGCCATTGTGAACAGCTGGGGTCCTAGATGTCGGTGTTCAGGTGAGTGATGGGTGCATGAGTGCAAAGGTAAGTGTGTTTGGTGTGTCTAAAGTGTGTAAAGAAGTTTAAATTACCTGTACTTATCTTTACAGCCTTCCTTCCTCTAGGTTTCGGGAGTCCATCATCTAACCGGCACAGAAAGAAGAATGGCTGCGATCTGTCAAAAGTGACAGCCTGCAGCTTTCTGTGCCGGTGAGATTTCTAACTGAGTCTGTGTAGAAGGACTCAGGTTAGAAATAAGACTGTCAGTGCTTGACAGCTTGAAACAGCTGTGAAACGCTGATATTTCATCTGTCAAAAGCTCTTGACAGATGAAATTTCAGTCTGTGATGTCACCTGTTGCCGGGTGGTCCTTAATTGGCCTGCTGAGCCTGCTGATCAATCAAGTTAAAATCGCGTGGATTGGCCCGAAAGTTGTAGTCCCGCCTCCTTCTCGACTTCTGAATGAAAATCACCCCCATAGGATCAACTTCCACATGTAAGCTGATGACACCCAATTCTTCTTCTCCACCACCTCTCTTGACTAATGTTCCCTTTAATTTTTTTGGGGTGCGCGGGCCCTTTAAGGGGCTGCGCAGCCCATTCATAATACCACACATGCACGGTTTTTCCCATTTAAAAGCCGGTGAGCCGGCTGCGCGGGAGCTCCAGAGCGTTGCAGGGCCGCGCAGTTTAACGGGAACATTGCTCTTGACCCCTCCACTGCCTCTCTGTTGTCAGACTGCTTGTCCAATACCCAGTCTTAGATAAGCCTTAATTTCCTCCAGTTAAACATTGGGAACAAAGCCATCATCTTAGGCCCCCAACCAGAACTTCTGTACCCTTGTCACAAATTCCAACCCCCTCCCAGGCCACTGACTCAGGTTGAACTGGACTATTCGCAACATCAGATTCCCGAGCTCAGCTTCTGACCCCATATCCTCTCCATTGCAAAGACCGCCGCTGACCTCCATCTCCACCTCCATCATATACTTGCCTCCTACCCTAACTCAGCCCACCTGTCACTGAAACCCTATTCCATATCTTTGCCACCTCCAGCCTTAGTTGCTCCAATACACTGCTGGCCGGCCTCCCTCAAATCCTGCACTCTTTGTAAACTTCAGCTGCCCATGTCCTATCCTGTATCAAGTCCCGCTCACCCATCACTCTTGTCCTTGTCTACCTACATTGGCTCCCAGTCCTCCAATTTAAAAGCAAAATATGCGGATGCTGGAAATCTGAAATAAAAACAGAAGATGCTGGAGACACTCAGCAGGTCAGGCAGCATCTGTGGAGAGAGAGACCGAGTTAACGTTTCAGGTCGATGACCCTTCGTCAGAACTGCCTGACCTGCATCTGCAAATTTTGTTCCAGCCTTTTCTGTTTTTACCTCCAATTTAATATTCTCATCCTTGTGTTTAAATCCATTTATGACTTTCTTCTCCCTCTCTATGTATCCTCCTCCAGCCCTACAGCCTCTTCCCTACCCGAACTCTCCGTTACTCTGACTCTGGCATTTTATTCATCCCCTTCCCATTTGCCCCACCATTGGAAGCTATGCCTTTACCTGCCTGGGCTCCATGCGCTGAAAACCCACCTCTTTGACCAAGCTTTTGGTCACCCCCCCATCCTAATATCTCTTTCTCTGGCGGGACCCATTTTTGTCTGATTAGACCTTTGTGCAGCACCTTGGGATGTTTATCTACATTAAAAGCACTATGTAAATGCAAGCACACACATTAAGAAGAGTACTATTTAATTTAACAATTTAATCGAAAAAAATAAAATAGTCATCAGAATTTTGCCTGTTGTTTTGGTAAAGATACTTATTTTATTATCCTCATGAAGACGGTCCTTCCCTGGCAGAGCTGCCATTGACGGGGAGTATCCTGTGCTCCTCTGTAGGAAACATCAGAAGCCACAACTTCAGACTAACTTGGGAGCCGCCAGATCCCAAAGATGCATCTATAAACTGTACCAGGCCCATATGGCTGTGGGCAGCTCTCAGGCTGGTTTAACGTTGCATCTCTTCCCCCAGGGTTTTCTTTGTCAGTGAGGTTACCACCCAGCCTAACAAGGAGCGATCTTCAACCTGAGGTCTCCAGGCGTGTAATAAAAGTGAGAGAAATTTCTGCTGAAACGTAGAAAGGCCATTTGACCCATCGCGCCCATTCCTTCCACAGCCCACTTACAATCTGCCCAATCATGGACTGCACCACAGCAGGTTAACCTTCTGTGGAATTAATTCGGCACAATTACTCCCAGATTCATAAAAGTGATCAGGTGAAACTCCAGAATGTTTATCTATCCTCAAATATCAACTCCTCAATCCTGACCTGCTGCCTTCTCAATCAACAATACTCCCCGGTTCCCCAACCCCAGCTCCAACAGCAGAAGATCTACACGTATCTCATGGAGAATTTGCTCATCTCAGTTCATCACCAGACGTTTTTCCAATTCTTTTTTGGAGGACTGATTAACACAGCAGCCTCTGTGTTTTCTGGGAGTCTTTCTGTGGGGCAGAAAGAAAACCACCTGAAGGGGAAAAAATGACCATTGCCTCTGTCTCACATGTATTTGCACAGGCTGTTTTTAATGCCATTCCATATCAACAGCAAGAATAGATGGCAGGAAGGATGCGGTTGACAGGACAGTGGGTTGTCTGTACAGGGCAGGATGTGGCATCAGATGCTGACAAAATCCAGCAGCAAGTTTGCCAGCAGTTTACACTGGCACATGGCTGCTATGGGACTAGGGGCTGGCGCTGATTAGTGCCAACTTAGAATATGTAATTCAGGCAATTTATACTGGTAAACCCAGGGTAGATTTCAGTAAGACGGACTCAACTCCATTTACCATTATTAACATACTGTAAATTGCTCTGAGAATACAGTTAAACTCCAGTCTCAGTACCGTAGCCACTACAACAACAACTTGTATTTATATAGCGCCTTTAAAGTAGTAAAACATCCCAAGGCGCTTCACAGAAGCGTTATAAAACAACATCTGACTAAAGCACCAGAGTTTCCCAGGTTGTTTATCTTTATGGTCTTTTTAGCTTTCAGGATTCCTGAATTAATGTCAATTCATAGAATCATAGAATAGTACAGCACAGAAGGAGGCCATTCTGCCCATCGAGTCTGCGCCAAGCAGATTTGCTGACAAGTCAGTGCTGTGGGCTGATGGGTTGAAACGCTCTGAAACTAATTTTATAAGACACCTGGCAGCTATTAGAGAGAAGAGTTTTGACCCGTTTGCCTGGGCTGGATTGAAATCCATTCTGATCTAACACACTCCCTATACGGTTCCTTTTAAGTGGTGAAGGAATATGGTGGAGGACTTGCAAATGAAAAATTGGCAATTGAAAATAAAAAATTAAGCAAATTGTTAATGTTTACATTCAGGAACAGAAAAGCAGTGATTAATTGGGTTCCTTTAGTTTGACGTCAGCTGAAGTGATGATGTTGAGAGCTCGCTGATAGGGGTGTAAGGTCAGGGGTTGATCAAGTGCATTTGAAAGGAGACAGGCGACAAAACAGCATCCCTATAAGAATGGACAGTAATGGAATGATACAAAAATACAAAATGATTGCGTGCGACCAGCAGGTGGAAACGGTGGGACCTTGAGGAATGGGGAATATGAGGAGCAACAGAGGGAGCAGGAGAAGGGGACAAAAGAGAACAGAAAGGTTACCACACAAGGGGTGGACATTCTGAGACTGGTCAGAAGGTGGAAAAATGGGTGTCCTCAACGCATATGGTCTTCAGTCATATGGACTAGGAAGCACCCAGGTTCAGTACCTGGTCTGTGCTGAGTTAACGGATTTCAGCCAGGTTGGTCTCAGTACCACCAGACTGAGGAGAGGAAATACAGCCAGGTTTCCCCCACTTCAATGCTTTCCACTTGTCCCGGCTAGGAAGTGCGCATGTGTGTATATTGCTCGAAGACAGGATCGAGCTTGCGTGTGTTGTCCCGCACAGTAAAATAGCCTGATGCTACATACTGCCCAGGCTTGTACTCGGGCGACTTAAAGGACAATAGTCGATAAGGTATTCCCTCATGAGCTAACATCTTCAGTAGAGGAGGGGAGAAATTGGGGGTGGAATATGGAAAGCAGAGAGAAGAAAAGTAAAAAGAAGCATAAAATTACAAAGCGATATTAACCGATTAAGTGAATGGGCAAAACTGTGGTAAATGGATTTCAATATAGGCAAGTGTAAGGTCCTTTGGACCTAAAAAGTATAGATTAGAGTACTTTCTAAATGGTGAAAGGCTAGAAGCAGTGGCGGTTAAAGAGACTTGGGGGTCCATGTATGTAGATCATCAACAGGTCATGGACAGGTACAAAAAATAATCAAAAAGGCTAATGGAATGCTGGTCTTTATATCTAGAGGGCTGGAAAACAAGGGGTTAGAAGTCATGCCACAGCTATACAAAGCCCTGGAGCACTATGTTCAGTTCTGGGTACCACACTTTAGGAAGGATATATTGGCCTTGGTGGAAGTGCAGTGTAGATTTACCAGAATGATACCTGGACTCCAAGGGCTTATGTTACGAGGAGAGATTACACAAATTAGGGTTGTATTTGTTGTGTCCGTGTGTTAATGGAGACACGGAATGCAGGAGTTGGTTTAACAGGTGTTTACAGAACAAAGTCTGGAGGTGAACTAAAAGATACAAGACACTATACAGGCTTATATAGCCCGAGTGGCCACTACTGGCATTACAGTACACAGGGGCTCTTAAAGGCACATACACCACAATTCCTCCCCTTTTAGACAACCAGTACATAATATTTTAAGTAATTGTTATTAACATGTGTACAAGAACAATAATCTACACATTTGCTGCAGTTAATCAATTATAAGTCAGTCTCTCTGGAGGCTTCCTGACTCGGTCCGGATAACGCCTCAGTGGTGTAGTAGTTTTCGGTGGTGTAGTAGGTTCTTTTGGCAAGGTCGATTCGGCTTGAATGCCAGTGTCGGGTTCATCTGGTTCCAGTATTACCGGATCAGAGGTAGATACTATGGGTATCTCTGCTTCATCATTAGGCGTATAGAGTGGTGGTGTAGGTTGTCCCTTTTTGGATGACTCTATGATCTGGTCAGCATGGCGCCTTATTATGCTTTCTCCAATGTCCACGGTATACATCAACGGTCCTAGTCATGTGCAAATAGTTCCAGGCTGCCATTTCTCGGTACGGTAGTCCCGGGCCAAAACTTGTTGACCTATCTGGATGGTTCTAGTTGGCCTTTCATTCATGCCTTGAAATTGCTGGTTCTCTACGTCTCTTCTGATGTTTGGCTTGATCAAATCCAGCCGGCATCTTAGTCTTCTATTGAAAAACATCATGGCGGGAGTTTGGTTTGTAACCACATGTGTTGCATTCCTGTATGCAAACAAGAAGTTATCTACCTTATGCTGTAGATTTATGTCTTCATTACCCATGGCCTTTATGGCCTTCTTGAAGGTCTGGACATACCTTTCAGCCAATCCATTGGTGGTGGGATGGTATGGGGCGGACGTGTAGTGCTTAACCCCATTGTTTTTTAAGAACTTCCTGAATTCTTCGGACACAAATTTTGGTCCATTATCAGAACAGATCTGTTCAGGCAGCCCATTCCTGGCAAATATGGTCCTTAATACTGTGATGGTTTTTTCCGTGGTGGTGGAGGACATCTTTATTACCGCCGGCCACTTGGAGTGTGCATCAACCGCGATTAAGAACATCGAGTCCATAAATGGACCAGCAAAGTCGATGTGTACCCTTTGCCATGGAGATGAGGGCCACTCCCATGGATGTAGAGGGGCTTGTGGTGGGGCGTTTTGGGCCTTCTGGCATTCTAGACAGCCCTTGGTCATTTCTTCGATGTCTCCATCGATACCTGGCCACCACACAAACGCTTTGGCTAGGTTCTTCATTTTCACTCCACCCAGATGCCCCTCGTGAAGCTCCTTTAGAACTTTATCCTGGAGTTTGGGTGGAATCACCACTCTGGATCCACACATCAAGGTTCCTCGGCTCACTGACAGCTGTTCTCTTCTTTGCGAGAATGCTGGCAACAGTGGTTCGCCATGTGCTGGCCATCCCTTCACAGTTAAATCGTAGACTCGTGAGAGAGTCGGGTCATTTCTCGTTTCCTTTTCAATGGTAGAATTTGTTACTGGTAGACATTCCACTATGGTTGAGTGGAACATTTCCACTGGGTCCACTGTAGGTGCCTCTTCTATCGTTGGCAACGGTAGACGCGATAAACCGTCAGCATTTCCATGCTGTTTTGATCCTTTGTATTCTATGTCATATTGGTGTGCTCCTAGGAAAAGGGACCACCTCTGTAGCCTTTGCGCTGTCATAATGGGAACGCCCTTTTTAGGGTTGAATATGGAGACGAGGGGTTGATGGTCAGTCAACAAGGTAAATTTTTGTCCGTGTAGGTAATGGTTGAATTTCTTCACTCCCCACACCAGGCTGAGTGCTTCCCTGTCAATCTGGGCATAGTTACGCTCAGCTGAGTTCAATGAGCGTGATGCAAAAGCTATCGGCCGCTCCGAGCCATTAGGGAATCTATGCGATAATACTGCTCCTACGCCGTAAGGGGATGCATCGCACGCCAGTCTGATTGGCAGTGATGGGTGGTAATGAGCCAAAACTTCCTTGGACGTGATCAAGCCTTTATATTTATGGAAGGCACGTTTACAGTCTTCGCTCCATTTCCAAATTACTCCTGTTTGTAGCAGTTCGTTAAGAGGGTGCAGAACAGTTGACAAGTTCGGTAAAAATTTATGATAGTAATTTATCAATCCCAGGAACGACCTTAGTTGTGAGACATTTTCAGGTGCTGGGGCTTTTATGACCGCTTCAATTTTTCAGGTGACTTATGCAACCCTTCTTCGTTAATTATGTGGCCACAATATGATATTTGTTTCTGGAAAAATTTGCACTTGGGGCGATTTGCTCGTAGGCCCCGTTCTCTCAGCCTAGTGAGCACCTGCTCCAAATTGGCAAGGTGCTCGTTGTCGTTTTCTCCTGTTACAAGGATGTCGTCTAGGTCGCATTGAGTCCCCGGAATCCCTTGCAGGACTTGCTCCATAGCTCTTTGCCAGATAGCTGGAGCTGATGCTACTCCGAAAACCAGTCGATTGTACTGGTACAGGCCTTTGTGTGTGTTTATCGTGAGATACTTTTTAGAGGCCTCCTCAACCTCCATCTGTAGATATGCCTGTGCCAAGTCAATTTTGGTGAAACATTTCCCTCCGGATAGTGAGGCGAAAATATCTTCTATCCTCGGAAGAGGATACTGTACCGTGTGAATGACCGGGTTTACAGTCACTTGAAGTCCCCACAGATGCGAATTTTTCTCTGTTCTTCAGGTTTATCATTATTCAACGTTTTCTTCATGACCGGGACGATGGGTGTTGCCCACTCGCTCCAATCTATCTTGGATAACACGCCTGCCTTTTCCAAATTCTCCAGCTCTGCCTCGACTGCTGGACGAATTGCGTATGGCACCGGCCTTGCCTTAAAAAACTTGGGAATTGCCGCATCTTCCACTTTTATTGAGGCGGTGACGCCTTTCAAGGTCCATAGTTCCTGTTGAAACACTTCTTTGGCGTTGGCCAAGATGTCTTTTAATCGTTCAGGTTTGAAGTCGTCATCATTTTTTTTTTTCACTGGTCACCATCAGTGCCTGAATGGAGTGCCAGTCTAAACGTATCTTCCTGATCTATTCACGTCCCAACAGCGGTGGACCACCATCTTGCAGAACGTATAAATACAACTCCTGTATTTCCTTGCTGTTGTATACAACAGGCACCCTTATTTTCCCTCTGGGGTATACTTTCTGCCCCGTATATGTTTTCAAGATAATGGATGTGTCTTTCAAAGGCATATGCGGAAATAGCCGCTCGTAATCCCGTCGACTTATGACGGTCAGAGCTGATCCTGTATCTAGCTCCATTTTAACTGGGGACCCCGCTATCATGAGGGTAACCCAAATGGTCTGGTAATCTTCTTTGGCAATTACATTATGTAATTTGAGAGAGCTTAGTCTCTTGTTTCCGGAGTCGCTATCGCTCTTCTGGTCTTCGGAGCTACTGTCCGTCATCATTTGTACCTTTCTGTACTTTTCCTTATTGATTTTTTTTCTGTCAGTGGATTTTTTGTTTCCAGATCGGCATACACGTGTAATGTGTCCCATCTTTCCGCATTGCCTGCATGCTTTGTCCTTGAACCAGCAGTCCCTCTGGTAATGGGTGGATCTGCCGCAGCGATAACATCTGTCGAAACCCTGTGTCATTTCATGGGTGCCGAAGTCCTGTGGCTTTTGCTGTATCTCTGCAGCTCCTCTTGCTGCTGCTTCGTATGATACAGCCACACTGAAAGCCTTGTCCAGTGTCAAATCTTTCTCAGAAAGTAGCCTTTTTTGTGTTCCTTCACTTAGGAGACCACAGACGAATTTGTCTCGTAGAGAATCTGCCAGTCCTGCCCTGAATTGGCAGTGTAGGGTATCAACAATCTCCTTAAAATTCTTGTCCATCGGTTTGGCTGGAGTGATTAAGTTTCATAACAGCCTGTATGTCCTTGCGCCCATTAGATTTAGAAGTACCGATGCCTTTTTATCATCCTTTATTTCATTCGCTGTGCAATATACCTCCACTCTTTCCACATATGTGGTCCAATCCTCTACATCACTATCGAAAGCAGTAAATATATTGCCAGTCTTAGGCATCCTGAAAAAAAATGACGCCTCCCGCGCTTTCCTTTCTTTCCTGCCGAAAAAAAAAGGCGCCTCCCGCGCTTTCCCACCGCTGCCGCTGCTGACAACGCTGTTCTCTGCGGTTTTTATTTATACAGATATTTTTAATAGTCGGAGACTTGTTCCCGCCGGACTCTCTGGGACTTTTCCCTCCCTCTGCTTGGTCCGAACCCCGACCTGCTTTGCAGCGCTGGCCGTCTCCTGAGTGCTTCCACCCTCCGTCTCTGTTTGCCTCCGCCTTCGCTGCTCGGCCCCGCTGCAGAGCCAGCCGATCGAGCCCCAGCCCGCCAACCAGGGAGGATTATTGCAGTACCTGCCACTAGCCCGGCTAGCTGGTGAAACCACAGTTTTCTTTCTTTTTTTTTGTTCGACCTTCGTCTGAGGAATCGATCTCCTTGAGGTGCTGCCGAATTGCAGGTAAGTCCGTTTCCAATTCGTCGCCACTGTTGTGTCCGTGTGTTAATGGAGACACGGAATGCAGGAGTTGGTTTAACAGGTGTTTACTGAACAAAGTCTGGAGGTGAACTAAAAGTTACAAGACACTATACAGGCTTATATAGCCCGAGTGGCCACTACCGGCATTACAGTACACAGGGGCTCTTAAAGGCACATACACCACAGTATTTCCTAGAAATTAGAAGATTAAACAACAATTTGATCATAGTTTTCAAGATATTAAGAGGAACTGATAGGGTAGATAGAGATAAACTATTTCCACTGGTTGGGGAATCTAGGACTAGGGGATAGAGCCTAAAAATTAGAACAAGATCTTTCAGGAGTGACGTTAGGAAACACTTCTACACACAAAGAATGGTAGCAGTCTGGAACTCTCCTCCACAAATGACAGTTGATGCTGGGTCAATTATTAATTTAAAATCTGAGATTGATAGATTTCTGATAACCAGGGTATTAAGGGATGTGGGGCAAAGGCGGGTATGAAGAGCTTGGTCACAGATCAGCCATGATCTTATTGAATGGAGGAACAGGTTCGAGGGGCTGAATGACCTACTCCTGTTCCTATGTTCCTAGAAGAGAAAGAGAGAACAGGAAGAAACCTGCTGATAAAAAAGTGTTCAGGCGATCTGAGTCAGGAAGAACCTGTCAAAGGAACAGAAAAAAAAGAATTAAAGCCGGCCTGTGGAAGATGAGGAAAGAATATTTCCAGCAAAAGTGCAAACTGAGGTGTCCTCAGCCACTGTCTTAAACATCCACTCCCTCTACCTCCAGCACACTGTGGCTGCAGTGTGCAACCATCTACAGGATGCACTGCAGAAAGTCGCCAAGGCTTCTTTGACAGCACCTCCCAAACCTGCGACCTCCACCAACTAGAAGGACATGGGCAGCAGGCGCATGGGAACACCACCACCTCCAGGAAAGACCGGCATTTATTGCCCATCCCTAGTTGCCTTTGAAAGGGTGGTGGTGAACCTTCTTCTTGAACCATTGCAGTCCGTGTGGTGAAAGTTCTCCCACAGTGCTGTTAGGTAGAGAGTTCCAGGAATTTGACCGAGTAATGATGAAGGAACAATGACATATGTCCAAGTCAGGATGGTGTGTGACTTGGAAGGGAACTTGAAGGTGTTGGTGTTCCCATGCGCCTGCTGCCCTTGTCCTTCTAGGCGGTAGAGGTCGTGTGTTTGGGAGGTGCTGTTGAAGAAGCCTTGGCGAGTTGCTGTAGTGCATCCTGTAGATGGTACACACTGCAACCATGGTACGCCATTAGTGGAAGGAGTGAATGTTTAAGGTGGTGGATGAGGTGCCAACCAAGCGGGCTGCTTTGTCCTCAATAGTGTCGAGCTTCTTGAGTGTTGTTGGAGCTGCACTCATCCAGGTAAGTGGAGAGTATTCCATCACACTCCTGATTTGTGCCTTGTAGATGGTGGAAAGGTTTTGGGGAGACAGGTGGTGAGTCACTCGCCGCAGAATATCCAACCTCTGACCTGCTCTTGTAGCCACAGTATTTATGTGTCTGGTCCAGTTAAATTTCTGGTCAATGGTGACCCCCAGGATGTTGATGGTGGGGGATTCGATGATGGTAAAGCTGTTGAAAGTCAAGGGGCGGTGGTTAGACTCTCGCTTATTGGAGACAGTCATTGCCTGGCACTTGTGTGGCGCGAATATTACTTGCCACTTATCAGCCCAAGCCTGAATGTTGTCCAGGTCTTGCTGCATGCGGGCACAGACTGTTTCAGTAACTGAGTAGTTGGAGCTGAACACTGTGCAATCATCAGCGAACATCCCCACTTCTGACCTTATGATGGAGGGAAGGTCATTGATGAAGTAACTGAAGATGTTTGGGCTTAGGACACTGCTCTGAGGAACACCTGCAGTGATGTCCTGGGGCTGAGATGATTGGCCTCCAACAACCACAGCCATCTTCCTTTGTACTAGGTACGACTCCAGCCAGTGGACCCTTCCCCCCCCCACCCGCCCCCCCCCCCCCCCAGTTTCCATTGACTTCAATTTTACTCGGGCTTCTTGATGCCACACTCAGACAAACGCTGCCTTGATGTCAAGGGCAGTCAACTCACTTCTGGAATTCAACTCTTATGTCCATGTTTGGACCAAGGCTGTAATGAGGTCTGAAGCCGAGTGGTCCTGGCAGAACACAAACTAAGCATCGGTGAGCAGTTATTGGTGAGTAAGTGCCGTTTGATAGCACTGTCGATGACACCTTCTATCACTTTGCTGATGATTGAGCGTAGACTGATGGGGCAGTAATTGGCTGGATTGGATTTGTCCTGCATTTTGTGGACAGGACATACCTGGGCAATTGTCCACTTTGTTGAATAGATGCCAGTGCTGTAGCTGTACTGGAACAGCTTGGCTAGAGGCATGGTTTGTTCTGGAGCACAAGTCTTCAGCATGACAGCTGGGATGTTGTTGGGGCCCATAGCATTTGTTGTATCTAATGTGCTCAGCAGTTTCTTGATATCACATGGAGTGAATTGAATTGGCTGAAGACTGGCATCTGTGATGGTGGGGACTTCAGGGGGAGGCTGATATGGATCATCCACTCGGCACTTCTGGCTGAAGATGGTTGCAAATGCTTCTGCCTTGTCTTTTGAACTCACATGCTGGGCTCCACCATCATTGAGGATGGAGATGTTCATGGAGCCTCCTCCTCCCGTTAGTTGTTTAATGGTCCACCACCATTCATGACTGAATGTGGTAGGACTGCAGAGCTTTGATCTAATCCATTGGTTGTGGGGTCACTTAGCCCTGTCTATAGTATGCTGCTTCTACTTTTTAGCATGCATGTATCCTGTGTTGCAGCTTCACCAGGTTGGCACCTCATTTTTAGGTACACCTGGTGCTGCTCCTGGCATGCTCTTCTACATTCCTCATTGAACCAGGGTTGGTCCCCTGGCTTGATGGTAATGGTAGGGTGAGGGATATGCCAGGGCATGAGGTCACAGATTGTGGTGGAATACAATTCTGCTGCTGCTGATGGCCCACAGCACCTTCATGGATGCCCAGTTTGAGCAGCTAGATCTGTTCTGAATCTATCCCATTTAGCACAGTGGTTGTGCCACACAACACGATGGAGGGTGTCCTCAGTGTGAAGACGGGACTTTGTCTCCACAAGGACTGTGCAGTGGTCACTCCATGGACAGATACATCTGCGACAGGTAGACTGCTGAGGATTAGTCAAGTAGGTTTTTCCCTCATGTTGGTTCTCTCAC
The DNA here is from genome assembly GCF_052327205.1 of Somniosus microcephalus. Lineage (NCBI taxonomy): Eukaryota > Metazoa > Chordata > Chondrichthyes > Squaliformes > Somniosidae > Somniosus > Somniosus microcephalus. The sequence continues at coordinate 214,471,462 of NC_140995.1, read as the reverse complement.
CACCTGTCGCAGGCCCAGTCTGGCAGCTATGTCCTTCAGGAATCGACCAACTCGGTCAGTAGTGGTGTTACCGAGCCACTCTTGGTGATGGACATTGAAGTCCTCCACCCAGAGTACATTCTGTGCCCTTCCTACCCTCAGTGCTTCTCCCAAGTGGTGTTCAACATGGAAGAGCACTGATTCATCAGCTGAGGGAGGGCGGTAGGTGGTAATCAGCAGGAGGTTTCCTTGTCCATGTTTGACCTCATGCCATGAGACTTCATGGGGTCCGGAGTCAATGTTGAGAACTCCCAGGGCCACTCCCCACCATGTCAGCACCTCTATTGAGTCTGTCCTACTGGTGGGACAGGACATACCCAGGGATGGAGATGGAAGAGTCTGGAAGGTATGATTCTGTGAGTATGACTATGTCAGGCTGTTTCTTGACTAGTCTGTGGGACAGCTCTCCCAATTTTGACACAAGTCCCCAGATGATAGTGAGGAGGAATTTGCCGAGTCGACTAGGCTGGGTGCGCCTTTGTCGTGTCCGGTGCCTAGGTCGATGCCGGGTGGTCCGTCCGGCTTTATTATTAATATACTTCTTTGTCGGGGTTTGGTATAACTGAATGGCTTGCTAGGTCATTTCAGAGGGCAGTTAAGAGTCAACCACATTGCTCTGGGTCTGGAGTCACTTATAGGCCAGACCAGGTAAGGACGGCAGATTTCCTTCCCTAAAGGGCATTAGTGAACCAGATGGGTTTTTATGACAATCCGGTAGTTTCATGGTCACCATTACTGATACGAGCTTTTTATTCCAGATTTATTGAACTAACTGAATTTAAATTCCCCAGTTGCCGGGGTGGGATTTGAACTCACGTCTCCGGATCATTAGTCCAGGCCTCGGGATTACTAGTCCAGCAACATAAAAACGAAAGACTTGCATTTCTATAGCGCCTTTCACGACCCCAGGATGTCCCAAAGTGCTTTACAGCCAATGTGGGAAACGTGGCAGCCAATTGCGCACAGCAAGCTCCCACAAACAGCAGTGTGAGAATGATCAGATAACCGCTATGCTACCGTACCCCTATTGTAGCTGTGTACTATATATACACACACACACATTCAAAACTAACTCACATTGGCATCTTCAGCATTTGAGGTTTAGTTGCAACAGCCAGCTCTTCTCTGAAGCTCACAAGCATTCCTATAAATCGGATTATTGCAGAGCTAACAGGACCAGCAGTGTTTATATCCGAGGCCTTTGAACCGCTCTATATTGGCCATTATACAGTAACAGCTGGAAGAAACACCGCATGTCCTTCAAAGTCATTAAACGAACAGATTTTAATGTCTGCAGTGCATTCTGCATGAAATGTACTTTTTAGATTTGTTCAAACGCACTTTAGCGCATGCATCACATCAATGAGATTTTCTCGGAGAACAACTTTCAGCGACATCAGAGACCTGGGAGCCCCTCCATCCCTGTCCCCCTGCAGATTATTGATTCTACAATTTACTCACGTTTCTTACCGATAAACTATTTTTCCTTTTCTCTCACAGCAATCTGCAGCACAGCAGTAAAAACAGAGGTTGCTACTTGCCTGCGAAGCCTGTGACGGGTAAAGGCAGGAGAGTACCAGGTACAGAAAAAGGCTGTACTGAATCCCAGGAACCATATCGCCTCTGCTCCTTTACTCTTAGGGAATGCCTTCAAGATCTGCACGTGTGTGGGTTTTTTCTCCCCCCTACACCGGGAAAACTCCTAGTTTTCGCTGGCAGGTGCATTCACATTGGGCTCATTGTGGAGTCAGTCGGTTTCACTCCCTGGACAGGATGACGACAAGTGGGAGTTCAGCAAAGTCTTTCAAGGGAGCTTCTTTTCCAAACTCGACTGAATTCACATACTCAGGTTTGTTCCCTTGCTGCGGGACGGGAGTTGATCTCCACTGGACTGTGTGCTCAGGGTGAAGGATTGCTTTGGTCTCAGGTTCCTGTCAGAATGATATTGTCCCGCCCCTTTAAGGAGCTGGAGGGCTGGTGGAATTGAGACGGAAAAAATTGCTTCAACTTTGCAGCTATTATTATCTTAAGGTAGCAAATCGCGCTTTAAACAATTACCTTCCTTGATGATACACGTTAGTGACAAGGGCTACATCATAACAACAACATAATAAGTATGTTGTCAAATAAGGACTGATTTACAATTGGTTTATATGCGCACACATACATGTAAATGTGAAAACAGAATATTGTAAGGGTTCTATGTACACTGTGGATTTATACATCGAACGATTTATGTTGCTTTCAGATTTCAAAATTGAGCCCCACAGACTGAGAATGTTAACAATAAAAGTTTACATCAACTGCATTCGTGCTTTTAAAACACTATCAAAATGGTCAGTGATAAGGTATATTTTTAGCGTCAACAGGGATTAGAAAAATATTTTGATGTGAATCCTGTCAAATGGCATCATTTCTCTGCTTAGCTTTTAAATTCCAATTACTATGCACTTATATTAAATAATAAAATGATGTAGCAAAATATATGTAATGATACAGCACCTTATCACATGCAAAGCGTTTGACGACCAATGCAACACTTTTCAAGTGCAGTTTCACACACATCAAATGAGATGAAACGAACCTGTAAGCTGCTTTTGGTGTCTTTGGTCGAGGGGAAAAGGTTAGGACAGTGGGAGAATTCCCGGCTCTTTTCAAGTAAGGATTAGGGGATGGGTGGGGTGTTGGGCGGGTGGTTTCGTCTGTTTCCGACTACTGCCCTGTTACAAAGCCTTAAATGTAGTGTGTGTGTGTTTTTAAGTACCTATTGGGCATATGGATACATAATGAAATCACATTTCCCCTTCGTTTGAAACTGTTCTGCCAGGACTCCTGAATCAACATTGCAAGATGCGTGTGATTCAATTGTCCCTCGTGTCCATGAACATATCACCTGTATTGTATTGATTAAAGCAGTGATACTAGATTACTGTCTATCAGCTTTCTACTGTGAGTATCTGCTCTCTGTATCCAGCAAAGAAAAAACCTTTCTGGGCTGTGTGATGTGAAACGAATTCATCAGAAGGAGAGGAATGCGGCTGCTGTTAGTTTAACAGCCCAGAAATGGCTGGATATGGAGAGAGCAGATACTCACAATAGAAAGCTGATAGGCAGTAATCTAATATCACTGCTTTAATTAATACAATACAGGTGATATTTTCATTTTCCAGGAATGCACACTTGAATTGACAGCCATCTATGATATATATCACTGTTACAGTGAGGGGTGTGGGGTATATCACTGTTACAGTGAGGGGTGTGGGGTATATCACTGTTACAGTGAGGGGTGTGGGGTATATCACTGTTACAGTGAGGGGTGTGGGGTATATCACTGTTACAGTGAGGGGTGTGGTGTATATCGGAGTTGCAGTGCGGGGTGTGGGTTATATCACTGTTACAGTGAGGGCTGTGGGTTATATCACTGTTACGGTGCGGGGTGTGGGTTATATCACTGTTACAGTGAGGGCTGTGGGGTATATCTCTGTTACTGTGCAGTGTGTGGGATATATCAGAGTTACAATGAGGAGTGTGGGGTATATCACTGTTATAGTGAGGGGTGTGGGGTATATTACTGTTACGGTGCGAGGTGTGGTTATATGTTCGAGGCCAGGACCCAGGAGCGAGGACGAGCCCAGCAGCGAGGTCAAGGCCCAGGAGTGGCGCAGCATTGACCAGCAGCGGGGTCGGGGGTCGGGGCCCAGGGAAGGTGCAGCATGGGCCAAAGGCAAGGTCGGGAGGACCACAATGCATCCTACGAAACCCAGGCAGAGAGGACCTGCGGGAAGGAGGGAGGAGGACAGTAGGAGTATGTTTGTGTGTGTGTGCTAGGCCATTGTAGCAGAACCTGGTCTCCAATCGTCTTGGATCCCCTTGCCATTGGACCAAGACCTTGCTCTGTCAAGCCCGTGTGGTAGCTGGTGTGCAACGGCCACCCCATGTTAAAAGAATTCACGCACAGGCATCTTCCACCCTTTAAAATGAAGTTCGGGACCTGGAACGTCATGGACAACCCCAACAATGACAGACCGGAACACCGTACTGCTCTCGTTGCCCAGGAACTCAGACGTTTCAACCACCATCTGTCCCACCTGTGACAGACTGTAGGTCCCGCATTGGACTCATCAGTCACCTGAGAACTCATTTTTAATGTGGAAGCAAATCATCCTCGGTTCCGAGGGACTGCCTAAGAAGAAGATATTAAAAAGCGTACATTTATATGTGATTTCTGTTTGTAAAACCTTACTTCCTATTGTGACATTTTTGTCATACTTTTATGTCAACTTGTCCCCATTATAATTACGATGCCCACATTTGCCTATGTAAACATGTCACACTGTAATGACACCCTCCTGACAATGGTGGTGCTGTAGAGTCTCAATTTTCCAGCTCCCTGCTCCTCAGCCAAACTCCTATGTCCCAGGCAATTGTACTTCACTCCTTCCCAAACTACCACTGCTTTTGCTGTTTAAAAATCAAAATATTAGACGCAATTAAGAACAGAATGCATGACTTTAAAACGAGGATGATGTCTGCACACTGTGGTCCAGTTATCACCTGCTCTCTAACCTCACTTCACTTGAAGACTACGCTTAATCTTGACTCCCCATGTGCAATGCCACCGGTGGTCGACTAGTATAATAGCTGAAAAAATGCCAAGGGTTTTTTCATATCCTCCATTTATATCGCACCTTATCACGCCTCTCAGAAATACCTCAACACTTCACAAACAATGGATTACTTTGGCAGGAAGATCCCAAAAACAACAGTGAGATGAATGACCAGTTAATCAGGTTGTGGCGGTGTTGGTTGAGGGAGGAATACTGGCCAGGTCACTGGAATAGCTCCCTTCTTCTCTTACAATACAGGAGCTTTTAACATTCACGCAAAAGGCAGGATGGACATCTCTTTTAATGCCTATCCGGAGGGCAGGGAGATCACTTCAGGAGTGGATCACCATTCATAACAGCGGCGAAGCTGGATGGAGGAAATCCAGCCCCACAATCTTTTTTTTGCTAAAAGGTACCCCTAAAAAGCTTTGTAAAACTGATTACCCTAGTGCTGTACGTATGTGGATTGAGACGATGGTGGTGGGGCTACCTCATTGTCCACATAAAGCAGGACCCAGCTAAGGTCCAGATTGATAGAAGTTAGGCTACCCATTAATGGCTCATCGTGAGTCCCAGTGGATGGAGTGACTGTCCAGACACTGAGAGAAGGTGGGTGATCCAGGGCTAATTGGACACAAAGGGGAGGGTTAGTTTGAAGGCTGGGTTGCAGACGAGCCAAATGTGATAGCTAGCAGTGCCCTCCGCTGGTTGCTATCTGGAAGGACTCCACAATAAATAATCGACTTCAGAAACACAGCTGGTGAGCGTCCTCTGCCGGACAAGAGGAAGAAGTGGCGACAAGGTTCTGGCTTAAAGGGGCAGGCATGTACAGAAGCCTGACATCGGTAGTGGGGAAAATGCTAGAGTCCATTATAAAAGATGTAATAGCAGAGCACTTGGAAAGCAGTGATAGGATCGGACAAAGTCAACATGGATTTACAAAAGGTAAATCATGCTTGACTAATCTACTGGAATTTTTTGAGGATGTAACTAGTGAAATAGATAAGGGAGAATGAGTGGATGTGGTGTATTTGGACTTTCAGAAGGCTTTCGATAAGGTCCCGCATAAGAGATTAGTGTGTAAAGTAAAGGCACATGGGATTGGGGGCAAGGTATTGACTTGGATAGACAACTGGTTGGCAGATAGAAAGCAAAGAGTTGGAATAAACGGGTCGTTTTCCGAGTGGCAGGCAGTGACTAGTGGGGTACCGCAAGGATCGGTCCTAGGACCCCAGCTGTTCACAATATACATTAATGACCTGGACGAGGGAATTGGATGTAGTATCTCCAAATTTGCAGATGACACAAAGCTGGGTGGGAGGGTATGCTGTGAGGAGGATGTCGTGAAACTCCAGTACGATTTGGACAGGTTGGGTGATTGGGCAGAAGCATGGCAAATGCACTATAATGTGGATAAATGTGAGGTTATCCACTCTGGTGGCAAAAACAGGAAGGCAGATTATTATTTGAATGGCAATAGATTGTGAGAAGGGGAAGTGCAAAGAGACCTGGGTGTTCTTGTGCAGCAGTCGCTGAAGGTAAGCATGCAGGTGCAGCAGGCGGTTAAGAAGGCAAATGGTATGTTGGCCTTCGTAGCAAGAGGGTTCGAGTACAGGAACAAGGATGTCTTGCTGCAGTTGTACAGGGCCTTGGTGAGACCGCACCTTGAGTATTGTGTGCAGTTTTGGTCGCCTTATCTGAGGAAGGATGTTCTTGCCATGGAAGGAGTGCAGCGAAGATTCACCAGGCTGATACCTGGGATGGCAGGAATGACGTACGAGGAGAGATTGGGTCGATTGGGCTTGTACTCACTGGAGTTTAGAAGATTGAGAGGGGATCTCATCGAAACCTACAAAATTCTGTCAGGCCTGGGCAGACTAGATGCAGGAAGGATGTTCCCGGTGGCCGGGGAGTCCAGAACTAGGGGTCATAGTCTAAGGATAAGGGGTAAGCCATTTAGGACTGAGATGAGGAGGAATTTCTTCACCCAGAGAGTGGTGAACCTGTGGAATTCTCTACCACAGAAGGCAGTGGAGGCCAATTCATTAAATATATTCAAGAAGGAGTTGGATATATTTCTTAAGGCTAACGGGATCAAGGGATATGGGGAGAAGGCAGGGACAGGGTACTGAATTTGGATGATCAGCCATGAACTCATTGAATTGTGGAGCAGGCTCGAGGGGCCGAAATGCCTACTCCTGCTCCTAACTTCTATGTCTATGTTTCTATGACAGATTCAAAACTGTTCTGTGGTGAGATCCTACACTGTTTCTTTTGTGAACAGCCAAGCTAATGGGAATCAGCAACATATTTCAAAAATCAACAGAGGTGTTTAGAGAGAGGGTCGATTGGTTCCCCAGTGATTGTAGCTCCAGATTGTACTGATGTGTTTGTCGAACTGAAATTCTTCAGGTTGGAGGTTTCTCCAGCCCTAGAAATGGACGGCCTAATGGATGATACACAGAAAAATGGAGAGAGAATGGAGGAACTGAAGAAAAGGTTAGTGCTGGAATCAGGATTGCAGAGATCGAGAGCTCAGTTGCTCATCAACCTGAAACATTGGCCCCCGATCTTTACTGGGGTGAGATTTCAAAGCAGGAGAGAGGAGTTCTGGTCGGGAGTGGGTTTTTTCAACATCATCCCCACCCGGAAGCCAGCCTGATTGACAGTCGGGGGCGGGGGGGTGGAGGCTGCTGAAAAGGCCGCAGCCCAGGAACAGGGATAGAGATCGCAAGGGTGGGGGGAGGGGGATACAGTGTGGCTTCGAGGGTCGGGGTGTTGGCGAGAGATTGGGGCAGAGATGAGGGCATCGAGAAGGTCGGTGATCACCGGGGGATCAGTGATCGTGGTGCGGGGGGGCGGGGGGAGGTCCGATCATGGGGGGATCTGATTGTGGGGGGGTCCGATTGCATGGCGGCTCCGATCCCGGGGAATGAAGCAGGTTAGCTTGGGGGCCGGGGGGAAGCACACTTGCTGCTCCTGGCCCATGATGTGCCTCAATAAATCCGAGACTCGATGTTAGCGAAACAAAACAAGGCTTTTATTGACTTAGAAGGTAACACACAGAGGAGAATGTATCTTCCATCCAGAGGCCTGCTGTACTGGATGTGCTGCAGGCTGGGCCAGCTTACATAGGAGCCAGGTATGGGCGGAGCCCTACACACAGTACAATACAATGGAAATGAAACTGAAACCAACCACAGTCACAGGCAGAGAAATACTGATGAGTGATGAATGGAATATTTCATCACAGCCCACAAGCTGGAAAGGCACTTCCAGCCTGTTCCTGTTCCATGCACCAGTCCTCCCTTTAGCACCCGGGGAAACCCGGCCAGCCAGCGTTAAAGCTGGACAAGAGATAAAATCTGAGGCACACATCCTCATTCAAATATTTAAATCAGCAACCTGCCTCCTGGGAGCGGGTTGGTTGCCTGTCCCCCATCCCACCACCGTTAACAATTCACAATTCACAATTCAAATCGCTTTATTGGCATGATAAGTTACATCTTATGTTGCCAAAGCATCAAAATACATTTATGGTTGAGCACATAAACGCAGTTCTATTCATACAGTGTATAAACAGGTATATCCCTGAGTGTATAAATATACATTCGCATTGTTTATATATATTTGTAGTGGCGCTTCTTAGTTTCCAAACAGGCAGGCCACTGGGCTGTGGGGCTTTTAACATCGAGTAGACGCGTGTCGAAATAAAATGTTCCCAAGCGTAGCTTTGTCTTTTAAATGGTTTACTATAACACTTAACAAACAGAATTACAAAGCAAACACGTATAAACGAACACGGTCAAAAACTGTACTGCTCCAAACCTCACAGCTTCTGCCTCTTTCACCACGTGCAGTTTAAAACTGTAAGATGGCTGCACCCATGTGTGGCTTAGGGACTGTTCCATTGTGGCAAGAATGAAGGGGGTGTCGGACTATACTACTGGAGCAAGAAAATAGGGGGTTTCTTAATACAATAAGTCGTTCAGGTAAATTAACTGTATTATGCCATTTAGCCACTATTTTAAAGTATTTTCTTAAGCTTTTATGGCTCTTACATTCCGGCCCCTAATTGACTAGGCACATGAAGCATATCAATTACTCAAACATTAAGAGTCATAAACTAATGAGTTCAACATATTTACAATACAAGTGTCCACTTTTTTCTTTCGTTCAGGAGCTTTTCATGCTGCTTCTTGTAGCAGGCAGAGCTTTGTGATCGGTCTCTCCAGGGTACTGGTCTTGGTTTGCAAACAGACGTGACGAACGACGCCTCTGGAGTCTGGCATGGTCTTAATTATTTTTCCCATCAACCAAGAATTTCTAGGGGCTGAATCATCCACAATTAAGACAATGTCTCCGACGATGAAGTTCCTCTTTACTTTGGACCATTTTTGACGCTCCTGTAGCAGAGGTAAGTATTCTCTTGTCCATCTGGTCCAGAAGAGGTCTGACATATACTGAACTTGCCTCCACTTCCGACGGGCATACAGATCTTCCTTTTTGAAGACTCCCGGGGGCATGGCTGGCTGTGTTTTCAACAACAACAGGTGGTTCGGAGTCAGGGCTTCGAGGTCATTGGGATCATCTGATGTCTTAGTTATCGGTCGGTCATTAATGATGGCTTCGACCTCGCACAGAACGGTTTGGAGTCCCTCGTCGTCCAGCGCTTGCTGCTTCAGTACAGAACTGAGTAGTTTTCTTACGGTGCGTATCTGTATTTTAAGCTGATTCCAACCTTCAATAGCTTCCCGTAGTTCTCTCTCCGCTCCGACGAAATTAGTGCCATTATCAGAACGCATAATGGACACCTGTCCTCTTCTACAGACAAAGCGCCGCAAGGCGTTAATACAGGAATCAGTGTCAAGCGTGTGTGCCACCTCAATATGAACTGCTCTGATGGTCAAACAAGTGAAAAGCACACCATATCTCTTGACAAGGCTCCGTCCTCGCTTTACCTCGAAAGGCCCGAAATAGTCCACCCCTACGTTTGTAAATGGGGGCTTGTCTGGTAACAAACGGTCTTCAGGCAGGTCTGCCATTTTCTGCTCCCCAGCTCTAGCGTGTAACCGTCTGCAAACAATACATTCAGAGAGTATTTTTCTTATTACGGAATTAGCTCCTGGAATCCAGTATCTTTGTCTTAGCTTCGCAAGCACGTGATTCCTCCCACTGTGTCCAATACTCTGGTGTATATGCTGAAGAATGAGAGTAGCAACCCGGAGGTCCTTAGAAAGGATAGCAGGATGCTTGGCCTCCTCTGGCATAGCAGATTTGTTTAGTCTCCCTCCCACCCTCAGTACTCCATCTTGCAGTGTAGGGCCCAGCTTGTAGATATGACTACCTTTCTTGATTGGAGTATTTTGCTGTAGAGCTTCGGTTTCTTCTGGGTATCTTTGTCTTTGACTGAAGCAAACTATCTCCTTCTCAGCCTTGGCCAAATCCTCCACGGTCAATGAATTCTTGCTCAATGTGGTCTTGTGCTGATGCATATACTGCTGTAGAAGCATTCTCTGTTATCAGGGTTACTTTCAGACTGACTGATAGTGGCTCGGTACTCTTTTCTCTTACCGCTCAGGTGTAGCAGCAACTCTTTCAACCTTAGAAACCATGCAACTGCTTTCCTCAACTGGTGCCATCCTGAGAAATGGTTAACAAGCTTGATCACTGTGTCAAAGTTCTCTTTCGTAGTTATGAAATTTACTGTGACTGATCTCTTGACTTCGACGTCGTCTTCAGTAATCTGACTTGGCATATCTGGTCTTTCTGGCCATGATCTCTCTGTTTCCAGCAGATAACTTGGGCCTTGTATCCAAGTTTCACTCCTCATGAAGTTTTCAGCCTTCAATCCCCGTGAGGCTTGATCTGCTGGGTTTAATGAGGTGTTTACATACCTCCATTGAGATGGTTGTGTAGCTTCTCTAATGGATGAGATTCAGTTTGCTACGAAGGTCTTGAAGCGTATCTTCTCATTCTCTATATACTTCAGCACCGTCGTGCTATCCGTCCAGAAGACAGATTCTTCTAATGGGAGCTGTAACTCTTTACGCATCACCTGGTCAACTTTAACTGCAACAACCGCTGCCGTCAATTCCAGTCTCGGGATGGTGACCTGCTTCAGCGGAGCCACCCTGGATTTTCCCATGAGGAAGGCACAATGTTTCTGGCCCTGTTGATTTGTCAGCAAGAGGTAGGTAGCCGTGCCATAGCCGTCCTCACTGGCGTCCGAGAAATGATGTAGTTGAGCCGTCTTTGTAACTCCAAAACTCGCGGGCTTGATGCATCTACTGACGTTGAAGCTAGAAAGTTGTTGCAAATCTGTCAGCCATCTGTGCCATCTCTGAGCTTGACCTTCTGGGATATCTTCATCCCATCCTCTCTTGTCTCTACACAGCTCTCGTAGCATCAGCTTCACCGGCAGAATGAGTGGTGCCAGGAATCCGAGAGGGTCGTAGATGGGACTGACCACGGAGAGAATCCCTCGTCTTGTGGATGGTCTTTCGTTCACCATTATCCTGAAGTTGAACGTGTCTGACTCGATGCACCATTGTACACCATGAGCTCTCTCGATAGGAAGGACATCGTGGCTCAGGTCCAGATCTTTGACTTCAGTGGCTCTTTCCTTTTCTGGGATAGAAGCTAGAACTGCTCTGCTGTTGCTTATCCACTTAGTCAGATGGCATCCTCCATTCGAACACAGAGTTCTAAGGTCTCTTGACAGTGCGATGGCATCGTCTTCTGTTGACACGGACTTCAGACAGTCATCGACATAAAAGTTTCTGAAGATTGTCTCCACAGCCTCGGATGGCGCTTTGCCCTTGCCATCTTCTGCAGTTTTTCTGAGAGCGTAGCTTGCACAGCTGGGAGATGATGTGGCTCCAAACAGGTGTGCGGCCATTCTACATTCCACCATCGCTTCACTAACGTCGCCATCTGGCCACCAAGGGAAACGCAGAAGATCAGCATCTTCGTCAGGGATTCTGACTTGGTAGAACATTGATTCTATGTCTGCCATCATGGCAACGAGCTCTTGTCTAAACCTAGTCAAGACGCCAATGAGGGTATTAGTAAGATCAGGACCTTGAAGCAGCTGGTCATTCAATGAAGTTCCTCTGAATGAGGCGGCGCAGTCAAACACTACACGGATCTTTTTCTTCTTTGGGTGGTACACCCCATGATGAGGAATGTACCAGACCCTTCCATCGTCTCTGTTCAACTGTTCTTCGGGCACTTTTACAGCATAGCCTTTCGCTATGATGTTTCTCATGAAGTCTTTGTAGTCTTCGTGAAAGTCGGGGTTCTTGTTCAGCTTTCTCTTTAGACTGATGGCGCGTTGCTCTGCTATGCAGCGATTGTTCGGCATCTTCGCGGTCTGTCTTCTCAGTGGCAAACCAATGTGATAGTGGCCATCAATGAACTGTGTAGACCTTGTCATCAAACCCATGAACTGATGGTCTTCTTGTGACATCTCTGTCTTTTCCTCACAGCTGCGTTCTGAGAAGTCTGCGTTGAACTGCTGTATCAACAGCTCTTCAATGCTTGCGATAGAGATGCGATTAACTGTGACGTTTTGTCGTTCCTCCTTGTTCGACTTGTGGCCATCATCTCTCCTTACCGGTCCATTGATTATCCATCCAAGGGCTGTCCTGACGGCGTAGGGTCCGTCATCCTTGCTGTTTATCACCTGCCATGGCTCCATAGTTTTGTAGGCATTGGTTCCAATTAATAGGCCAATTTCTGCTTCAATGTATGGGAGACGCACCTTTTCTAGGTCGGGCCATCTATCCACATCCTTCTGCAGGGCTAGGTTCCCTATTCTAACAGGAATCTCCCTCTGTGTGAAAACATTAGGCAGGTCTATGAAGTCCTTCTCTTCAAGTCCACACACTTCTAGGTCTGACAGGATATAACTTTGCATTGACTTCTCATGACCCATGGTGCGTAATAGGATTTCTGTTCTTCTGCCTCTAACGTTCAGCTGTCGCATGAGTGATTCTGTGCAGAACGTTGCTGAACTACCTGGATCCATGAAGGCGTAAGTCTCCACAACCTTCTCACTCCTCTTAGACTTGATCCTTATTGGCACGATGGCAAGAATACAGTCACTGTCACCGGCCCCAGTGAGTCCACAAGTCTCTGGTTCTAGCGACACCAGAGCACTTGAAACAACCTTCTCGTCGGTATTGTTTTCTTCACTCTTCTTAGAGACTTGTTCTTCTTTATGGATATGCAGCAGACTGGGATGTTTCCGAGTGCACTCTCTGCATGTTGTTCTTTGCTTACAGTTTTTACTCAGGTGCCCCTGAGAGAGACATCCAAAACATAAGCCGTTGTACTTCAGGAATTCGATTCTGTCCTTATGTGGCTGTGCTTTGATGTCGCTGCAGAAGTCCAATGTATGATTCTTTTGGCAGAATAAGCATGGCTTCTGAAAGGCATTAGCAGGCGTCACTGTGCTGCTCTTTTTGGGAGATGAGTTCTGGGGCCTTTCTTCCTCGGCCTGAGTGACGATAGTTGCAAAGCTGCTTCCCCTGGAACCACCTTTCCTGAGAGTCTTTGATTCAGCAGGCTTGGCTTTCACTCTTCCATCGGTGGTCGGGCTGACATCCTGGATGTTTCCAAACAATGGGTCCCTAGCAATTTTAGCCTGTTTGTCTATGAAATTCGCTAAGTCTGCAAACCTGGCTCTACTTTTCCGTCTCTCCATTATCTCAAAGGCTGTTCTTCTCCACTGTTCTCTCATCCTGTAAGGAAGCTTAGAGATGACGATTCTCATAGTCGTAGGATTGTCCATCTCTTCCATGAATTCAACATCCTCCATGGTGTTGCGACATCCTATGAGGAAGAGAACATATGCGTTCAATGCCTCTCCGTCTTCCGATCTGATCTGTGGCCACTTGGTAGCCTTTTCGATATATGCAGTGGCTATCTTCAGCTCGTTACCATAGTGCTCCTGCAGCAACTTCCTGGCTTCTATGTATCCCCGGTCCGGTCTCATGTGTTCACAGCTTCTGACCAGGTCTTGTGGTTTACCACTGGTGTACTGTCCCAGGTAGTACAACTTATCACTGCTGCTCTCTGTCTTGGAGTCAATGGCTTGTTCAAAGGATCTGATGAAGGGCTTATACTTGAGTGGGTCACCTTGGAACACTGGTATGTCTCTTTGAGGGAGTCGAAACAGATTCTGTTGTTTTACAAGCATCTCTGTAATTTCGTTCTGACGTTGCATCACTCGGTATAGGCTTCTCCCTGTGTCTTCTGGCCTCTGGTGGTCATCAGCAGGGTCTAGTCTAGACCATCTGATGTCTGGGGTAGCATCACGTGCTCCTGTTAGTGGAGAGGCCACTCTTCCACGCTGTAATGCCGGGGAATTGCTTTCGGGCTCTGTTGTAACTCTTGAAGGTGCCCTGGATCCAACTCTATGTGGCAACGTTGACTGGCAGTGGCTCCCGCCGTCCCGTGAGCCTTCATAATCTTCGTACGCACTCAACCTGGCATCTGAGACCTCGATAGCTGTTTTCATCTCCAGCCGTTCTTTCTTTGCCTGCACCTGGGCCCGCTGGGCCTGCACTTGGGCCTGTTGGGCCTGCACTTGGGCCTGCAGTTGGGCCTGTTGGGCCTGCAGTTGGGCCTGCAGTTGGGCCTCTTGGACCTGCAGTTGGGCCTCTTCCCGTTCAAGAGCTTGCTTCTCATCTAAAGGTGCTGCGCGCGCCATCAACGCTGCCCGTTCAGCCTCCGCTCTCATGCGTCGCGCCGAGCTTGTGGTAGAAGCGACTGACCTGCGTCCAGAAACAGAGCTACCTTCTTTTCGATTTTTGCTCGGTCTGGCGGAAGTCTCTGAAATGCTATCGTCTGGTCCGACTTCATCGTCAACCTTATCTTTCTCTGCTGTATCAGCATCTTGATGAATTTTTAACATCCACTGCTCCGTGGCCTTGATATAGTCCTTAATGCTGGTTGATTTAAGATCAAACCAGTCGTGCTGATCAGTGTTTCCCTCTTCTTCAGACAGAAGTGCTAATACATCTTCATTGAGTATATTAAATTCTTCATGCAGCTTGGAGAAATCGTAATACATCATGTCTTCAGCTTTCTTAATATTAGCATTATCTTCCATGAGACGATCAATTATCTTCATTTTTCCAGTTATCTGAACTAATTTAGCCTTCCTTGCACCTATGCTTCTATGTAACTTCTCTTCCCTTGCCTTTGGGGTGAGCTTTATTTCCCTCTTTTGGCCAGCAATCCTTCTGGCTGGGGGAAGCTCCTGGCTCCTTAAGGCCTCGGCCATTTTACCCGCAGCTCTTATTTAGCTTCTCAACAGAATGAACAAAGCAAGTAACAGTCACTGTACCTTCGCTTTCTTAAATTGTCGTCTGGCTCCGTGACCATTCATGTATACGTTCGCCGACGATTCCGTCCCTTCCTTCTTAGGGAGCTAGTTTTTGACTAATGTAGTGGCGCTTCTTAGTTTCCAAACAGGCAGGCCACTGGGCTGTGGGGCTTTTAACATCGAGTAGACGCGTGTCGAAATAAAACGTTCCCAAACGTAGCTTTGTCTTTTAAATGGTTTACTATAACACTTAACAAACAGAATTACAAAGCAAACACGTATAAACGAACACGGTCAAAAACTGTACTGCTCCAAACCTCACAGCTTCTGCCTCTTTCACCACGTGCAGTTTAAAACTGTAAGATGGCTGCACCCATGTGTGGCTTAGGGACTGTTCCATTGTGGCAAGAATGAAGGGGGTGTCGGACTATACTACTGGAGCAAGAAAATAGGGGGTTTCTTAATACAATAAGTCGTTCAGGTAAATTAACTGTATTATGCCATTTAGCCACTATTTTAAAGTATTTTCTTAAGCTTTTATGGCTCTTACAATATTCTTTTCTTAGTTTACTTGTTGTCCCTCTGTTCATGGCAAGCTGTAACATAGTGTGCCGCCAGTGTTGCACAGCTTCTCTCCTCTCCCAGTAGGAATGGGAGTTTTTGGTTGTCATTCAGATTTCTGAATTCAGGGCATATTTGTGAGAATTTTTGGTAGAAATTCTCCCTGATGTCCTGATATTTTCCACAGGCTGTGAGGAAGTGCATCTCTGTCTCCACTACTCCCTGACTGCAGTGAGAGCATATCCTGTCTTCTCTTGGCAGCCTGGTCTGCCTGTGTCTGCCTTTTTCGATCGCTAGGCTATGTTCGCTAAGTCTGTACCTTGTCAAGGTTCTTCTCAGTTTGTTATCCTTTACCATGGTCAGGTAATCAGCTGGAAGTGGGCTGGCCCGAGGCGGGTTTGACAATTTTTTAATTTTCACATCCCACCCAAAACCCACCCGTTTTGCGGGGTTATAATTACCCCCAAAGATGCTGCCTGACCTGCTGAGTGTTTCCAGCATTTTCTGTTTTTATTTCTGATTTCCAGCATCCGCAGTATTTGGCTTTTGACTCACTTGCTTACTTGATGTAGCACGGGAATACACAGCTAATAGACTACCAACACCTGACAATTTATGTGCAAGATCCTTGATCAGAACCAAGTAAAATTGGTTCCACATCCCCAATGGCCCAGTGAGGCTATGCTGACTGGGACAGGCCCAGGCCTGATCTCCGACAGTGCAGAGTTAGCTGGCGTCCAACTGGACAGCGGTAACAGGGCTACAGTACCTCTGGGATTGGAAATGGGAAATCAGCCAGGGTTCCCCACTGCTGATTGCTATCCGGCAAACTCTGCTGGAAGCGGATCTGTGTAGATGTTATGAAAGCAGATGATTGGCTGATGCCCCTTGTGGTCAAATAGCCTACCAACACTAACTGTCAAAGCTCACACATGATTAATGGGTCAGGTACCAGGGAGGGACCAGCATTCAAAGAACTAAAGCCAGTGCCTTTAAGTGGAGTGGGAAGAAAAAGAAAATTGTTCTAATTTTTATCCAGTAAAAATGAATGCACCAGAGGACTGACGGTTCCACCCGGCTAATGCAACTTATATCTTTAAGAAACAAATTGTCTACTATTTAGCAGTTTTGATTTAATGAAATCTTTACCTTTTTTTAATAAATTGCTGGTGTCCTGTATTTATTCTTAATTCTTCACACGGTCTTGTGTGGATGAAACTGGTATTGTCCCCCTCTCCCTCAAATCTGCCGTCATCACCCCTCTCCTCAAAAAAACAACCCTTGACCCCTCCGTCCTTGTAAACTACCGCCCCATCTTCAACCTCCCTTTCCTCTCCGAAATCCTGGAACATGTTGTCGCCTCGCAAATCCATGCCCATCTTTCCCGCAACTCCATGTTTGAATCCCTCCAATCAGGTTTCCGCCCTTGCCACAGTACCAAAACGGCTCTCATCAAAGTCACAAATGACATTCTTTGTGACTGTGACAAAGGTGTAAGCTATCCCTCCTCGTCCTTCTTGTCCTGTCTGCAGTCTTTGACATGGTTGACCACTCCATCCTTCTCCAACGCCTCTCCACCGTCGTCCAGCTGGGTGGGACTGCACTCGCCTGGTTCCTTTCAGGAAAGTGGTAGATGGAGTTTAATACAGAGAAGTGTGAGGTGATGCATTTTGGCAGAAGGAACAGGGAGAGGCAATATGCACTTAATGGCACAGTTTTAAAGAGTGTGCAGGGACAGAGGGACCTGGGAGTTAATGTGCATAGGTCCCTGAAGGTAGCAGGACATATTGAGAGAGTGGTTAGCAAAGCATATGGGATCTTGGGCTTCATAAATAGAGGTATTGAGTACAAAAGTAGAGAAGTTATGCTGAATCTTTATAAAGCGCTGGTTAGGCCACAACTGGAGTATTGCATCCAGTTCTGGTCACCACACTTTAGGAAGGATGTGAAGGCCCTTGAGAGGGTGCAGAGGAGATTTACCAGAATGGTTCTGGGGATGGGGGATCTTAGCTACAAGGACAGGTTGGAGAAGCTGGATTTGTGTTCATTAGAGCAAAGGAGGTTGAGGGGTGATTTGATAGAGGTGTACAAGATTATGACGCGTTTGGATAGGGTAGACGGGGAAAGGCTGTTCCCACTAGTTGATGGTTCAAGGACTAGGGGACACAGATTTAAGGTTTTGGGCAAGAGATATGGGGGGAAGTGAGGAAAAACTTTTTTACGCAGCGAGTGGTGAGGACCTGGAACTCGCTGCCGACAGAAGTGGTGGAAGCGGAGACACTTCTGTTGCCTAGGCCCTAAGCTCTGGAATTCCCTCCCGAAACCTCTCCATCTCGCTACCTCTCTTTCCTCCTTTAAGTCGCTCCTTAAAATCCATCTCTTTGACCAAGCTTTTGGTCACATGCACTAATTTCTCCTTTTGTGGCTCGGTGTCAAATTTCTTTGTCTTTTAATACTCCTGTGAAGCGCCTTGGGATGTTTTACTATGTTAAAGGTGCTATATAAATACAAGTTGTTGTTGTTTACAATAACTCCACCGTAGTAATAGAGATAACCAATCTGGTCACATTAGTGACGTTGCAAACATAGTGGCAAGATTTCCTGAAATTGCTATTTCGAGCAAAACCTTGAAAATTTTGTAAAGCAATGTGTGCTCAGAGGAAATTGACTCCTTGTATATGGAGTTGATTTTCACGGCCTCCTGCCCAGCAGGAACAGGATGATAATGGCAGTGTACCACCTGCTGCCCTCTTCCCAGTCCCAGTCTGGCCACTACTGTTCTCGCCGGGGCCTTTCACCTGTTTCAGGCGGGAACCTACTTTTAGTACAGTCCCCGCTGCTTACAGTGGGCACGTCGGTGTTAACGCGATTTCCCCTCTATACACGGTGGATGGTTAATGGTTCCATTAAAAGCCCGTTAATCTCCCCCATCGCTGATTAACTCTCCTGTATTAATCAGGAACACGGGAGGCACTGCTGGAACCCAGCGCTCTATAATTCCAACCCACTCACGCTATTCCCTGGTGCAATGCACACTAATCATTCTGTAAAATTTTTGCACGATTCTCACACTGACAGGACATGGCAAAGAACCACGAACTCCTCACTGGCGCTTCCAGACTGATGCTGTCCGCAGAGATCAGTCAACTTCGCCCAGCTTCTCTTCACCTGAATTCCTCGTCTGGCTCCACACAAAGAAGCATAACAGGTAATTGCACCTTAACAAGGTGCGAACTACTCACTGAACACCTGTTTCTGCCCGAAATAACCGACGCTGTTAGCGCCAACTTGGTCATTTACAATAATGGTAATGACAAATTGGCTAGTGCTATTTACCCAATTTAAACGTGTGCATTTAAGTGATAGGGATTGTATACTAATCAGGGTCCTGTGACGTACATAGGATCCCAATGTGATTTTGAGGTACCATTGGGCGGAGATGGGACCATGCGCACTACACCCATTGGAACCAGGCATGCAGCAGCCTCACCAGCGGTCCTTAAAGGAACTGCTGCATACTGCTCAGAAAAAATTAAGTACAAGTTTTTGAAGAGATTTCTGTGGGGCCAGAAGGAACAGGAAAGTCACATTAATGGGGATATATGATAGACTGCCAGACAAAGGAAAGGAAGTTGTAGGTGAAATTTGCAGAGGGGCATGTGTTATGATAAGAGTTATAATTTTAGGAGATTTTAACTATCAAAAGTTAGGCTGAGATAGGAGAAATGTTTGTGGAAAGGAAATTGAGTTTTTTTGCAGTGTGTTCAGGATTGTTTTCTCAGTCGGTATATTGCTATTCCAACAAGGAAGGCAGCATTGCTTGACCCTGGTTCTGTATAATTAAGCAGAGCGAGTAGACAACCCAGAAGTAGGGCAATGACCACAATATAATTAGGTTCAGTGTAAGAGTTGGAAAAGGAAAAGGAAAAGCTGAGGGCCAGGGGTACTTGACTGGAAAAAGCAAATTGTAACGAGTTAATAAGAGACATTGCCCAAACAAAATGGAAGGAAAAGCTGGCAAATAGAATCTCAGATCAGTAATGGGAAAGGTGCAAATCAGGCACATTCCAGTAAGGACAATGGCAGTGCACCGAAGGTTGGGGTCCTAAAGGTGAATAAGGGGAAGTAGATCAAATTTGAAACTGAAAAAAGAACCGACGCAGATAATAAAAATGAAAGGCAGGACAAATATAGAGCATAGATAGGAAAACTACAACAAGGAAGACTAGAAAAGCTAGGAGGATGTATGTACGAAAATGAGCAAAAAGAACAAAAGAGGCAACAACTAGCCATCTTTGTACAGGTATATTATTCTTAATAGGAAAAGCCAGGTAGATGCAGAACCACCAAGAGACAAGGAAGCAAACTTGTATTTGAGAGTCAGGGAATAGAGTGATACTAAATGAGTATGTTGGTTTCAAAGAGGAGGTGGATATTGAGATATAGAACCATCAGAGGTAGATGGGTGGAGGGGAACTTTACTATGTAAATAGTATTAAAGAAGTTGCTCAACCTTAAGGTAGGCAACTCATCAGGACTGCATGGTTTACAGCTATGAATCATTAGGGAAGCTAGGGAGGAATAGCAGAGGCTTTGACTATAATTTTCCAAAATTCAGTAGAAGAGAAAATTGTGCCAAAATATGCCATCCTATTCAAAACAGGAGATGAGGACAAGGCAGAAAATTATAGTCTAGTTAGTCTTATTTCAATTATTAGTAAACCACTCGAGTCTATAATATCTAAAAACAAAGGAATAAAAGGGCCAAATAGAATGTATGAGAATAGATTAGCAGCTAACATAAAAGAGAAACCAAAAGTCTTTTATAAACATATAAATAGTAAAAAGGTAGTCAAAGGAAGGGTGGGACTGATTAGGAACCAAAAGGGAGATCTTCTTGGGGAGGCAGAGGGCTTGGCTGAGGTTCTAAATGAGTACTTTGCAATTGTCTTCACTAGAGAAGAGGATGCTGCCAATGTAGCAGTAGAGGAGGAGGTCGTAGCAATATTGGATAGGATTAAAATAGATAAAAATAGGAGCTACTTAAAAAGTTGGCAGACCTCAAAGTAGAACAATCACTTGGTCCAGATCTTAGCATCATAGAATCATAGAATGGTTACAGCACAGAATGTGGCCATTCGGTCCGTCGAGCCCGTGCTGGCTCTCTGCAAGAGCACTTCAGCTAGTCCCACTCCCCCGCCCTTTCCCCATCGCCTTGCAAATGTCTTTCCTTCAGATACTTATCCAATTCCCTTTTGAAAGCCATGACTGAATCTGCCTCCACCACCCTTTCAGGCATTGCATTCCAGACACTCGCTGCGTATAAAAGTTTTTCCACATGTCGCCTTTGGATCTTCTACCAGTCACCTTAATCTGTGTCCTCTGGTTCACGACCCTCCGCCAATGGGAACAGTTTCTCTCTATCTACTCTGTCTAGACCCCTCATCTTGGATGGTAGCGAAAAATGTGCATCGGCCGCCCGTTTCACCTGCCTGAGATCCGATAACTCAGCACAGACTGCAGATTAAACCAGGGGCTGAAACCTGTCCTGGGCAGGAGCTCAATTTTCTTCTCTGTTGACTCCAATGGAACCGGGCGGAGTGTAAAACTGGCGGCCGATCCGCTGTCGCACGATTTGTGCTGCCGTCCAAGACAAATTTCACCCATTGGGTCCTTCCTGGTCTGTATGGTTCAGTTCCACAACACAGGAGAACTTACCAACTGAGACAACCGTGGATTTTCAGACACATTTTTAAACAAAGAGTAATTTTGACTTTGGCGGATAGTATAAAACGGGCGATATCCGATCAGCCGCTCGTTATACATCTCTCCCGATTTTCATTTCTATTGGAGAGATGTATAACGGGCGGCTGATCTGATATCACAGCAAAGTCAAAATTACCCCGAGGTGTGGGCCTGCTAGTGGAAGCTGCCTTTTACAGTGAGAACAAGGAAAGAGTTTTGGGAGTGAGGCTGAATTGTAACATACAGAACAAGCCACTCCTGACACGTCACCAATGTTATTGCTGTATTACTGGGGAATTTATCAGCCTCACAGTCTGAGCGCTGGTGTGGCGTACCGATCACAGAAAGGACACAATCCGCTTTTCGGTCCGTAGACTATAAATCAGGCGTCATGCCTTTAAGAAGGATCACACCTTTAAGAAACTCGATCTGCAACATAGTTAAGCCCAGAGCGGGGGAGGAGCAGTCGAAGCTGTGGACTGATGAAAGGCAGTCGGACTTGGTGTAGGCTCTGACGCCATTTTGTGTTCAACATGCAGTCTCAACAATTAAACCTTTTCTGTTGAACCTCTCCGAGTTCAGTATTTTTTGCTAGGAGTACGTAGACTCCTACATTGGTGACCCCGACGCTCAGGACGACTCCTAAGCGTAACCATGGCTGACACAAACGCAGTTTCTGTGAAGCTGCCGGAGTTCTGGGAGAACCTAGCCACCGCCTGGTTCCTTCAAGCCGAATCGCAATTCCGACTCTGCGGCATCACCACCGACGCAATGATGTACGACTACCTCCTCGCCTCCCTGGGCAGCTCCACAATCACGAAAGTCTGGACAACACTACAAAACCCTTCGGAGGAAGGCAAGTACGCACATCTCAAGGCCGCGCTCCTTAAAAAATTCGCAGCCTCCCAATTTTTGTACAACTGCCACCTCCTCGACCTCCCGGGCCTCGGTGACTCCACGCCGTCAGACTTGCTCTCACACATGCTTGCTCTGACCGACGAGAAACTGCCCGGCTCCCTCTTCCGCACGCTCTTTATCCGCCAACTACCTCCCAGCATCCGCCCGGCGATTGTGGCGTCCAGCCTCACGGACCTCGAGGCCCTGGCCGACGAAGCCGATAAGCTCCTGTCCGCCGGCTGCAACCACGCCGTCACCCCCGACCTGGCCTCTGCAGCGTCGGCGCGCGCTCCACCCTCTATCGCGCGGCCACACAGCTCGGCCACGAGGCCCCCCAGGCCCCCACGTCCCCCAAGCCCTCCGACCCAGGGCTACTGCTACTTCCATATCCGGTTCGGCGCACGGGCACGCCACTGCAGCCATCCCTGCACGTTTCCAACTGCCCCCACACCGGCCTACACGATGGCCATGGGGCAAGCAGGTGCGCTGCTGTACGTTACGGACAGCGCCTCCGGACGCCGTTTCCTATGCGACACGGGCGCGCAGCGCAGCATCATCCCCGCATCCGCCCTCGAGATCCAGCGAGGTGGCCGCGGCCCTGCGCTGTCTGCCGCCAACGGCACCGACATCCGGACGTACGGCACCCGCACTGTCACCATCGACCTCGCAGGCCGCCGCTACCACTGGGAGTTTATCACCGCCAAGGTGCTCTCCCTGCTCCTCGGTGCAGATTTCCTGTGCACCCACGGCCTGTTGGCCGACATGCCTCAGAGCCGCCTCGTGGACATGAACACCATGTCACCTATCCCGGGCGCCATGGCCCCCCCCAACCCGCCGAAATGGCGTGGCAGTGCCGCGCCCACTCAACAGACGACTACTCAGCACTCCTGGCTGAGTTCCCAGCCCTCACCAACCCGACCTTCTCCGCGAAAGTTGCTAAGCACGGGGTAGAACACTTCATCCCCACCACAGGCCCACCGGTGTATGCCCACGCCCGCAGGCTGGACCCGGCCAAGCTGGAGATCGCGCGGGCCGAGTTCGCCACAATGGAACAGCTCGGCATCATCCGCCGCTCCAACAGCCCCTGGGCCTCCCCACTCCACATCGTCACCAAACCCAACAGGGGATGGCGCCCCTGCGGGGACTACCGGCGCCTAAACGACGCCACCACGCCGGATCGGTACCCCATACCGCACATTCAAGACTTCTCGGCTAGACTGGCCGGCCGCTCAGTCTTCTCCAAAGTTGACCTGGTGCGCGGTTACCATCAGGTGCCAGTCCACCCCACGGACATTCCCAGGACGGCCATAATCACCCCTTTTGGGCTATTCGAGTTCCTCCGAATGTCCTTCGGCCTCAAAAACACGGCCCAGGCCTTCCAGCGGCTCATGGACTCGGTCCTCCGGGACCTGAAGTTCCTCTTTGTCTACCTGGATGACATCCTGGTAGCTAGTTCCTCCAAGCAGGAACACATCGAGCACCTCCGCACCCTATTCCAGTGGCTCAGTGAGCACGGGCTCATCATCAGCCCAGCCAAGTGCCAATTCGGCCTCAGCAGGATCGAATTCCTCGGCCACCACATCACGCAGGACGGAGCCATTCCCCTGCCCGCCAAGGTGCAAGCCGTCCAGCAGTTCCCCCGGCCTACCACCATCAAAGGCCTCCAGGAGTTCTTGGGGATGATCAACTTTTACAACCGCTTCATTCCCGGAGCGGCCTCCCTCATGTGGCCCTATACGAAGCCCTCCGGGGTAAGAAAGACAGAATGGCGATCGAGTGGTCGGCGGACATGTTGACCGCTTTCGACTCCACCAAAAAGGCGCTCGCCGACGCCACCATGCTCGCTCACCCACAGCCCAACGCCAGGGTGGCCCTCACCACGGACGCCTCCGACCACGCGGTCGGCGCCGTGTACGAACAGTGGGTCGACGGGGCCTGGCAACCGCTGGCCTTTTTCAGCCGCCAACTGCGCCCCCCGGAGGCCAAATACAGCGCCTTTGACCGCGAGCTCCTCGCACTGAACCTGGCAGTCCGCCATTTTAGATTTCTTCTGGAGGGCCGCCCCTTCACCGTGTTTGTCGACCACAAACCCCTGACATTCGCGATGGTGAAATCTGCGGACCCGTGGTCAGCCAGGCAGCAACGCCAGCTCGCCGCGGTGTCCGAATTCACCACGGACATCCGGCACGTCTCCGGTCGAGACAACGTGGTGGCCGACTGCCTATCCCGCCCCACCGTCCACGGCGCCCACCTGGCAGTGGACTATGCTCAACTGGCAGCGGAGCAACGCACCGACCCCGATCTGCTCTCCGCGCCCACAACCCTCCCAGGGCTGCGACTGACCGACGTCGCCTGCGGCCCGTCCGCCGTCACAGTCAAATGCGACACCTCCTTGGCGCAACCCCGCCCCGTAGTCCCGGCGTCCTGGTGAAAACGGGTGTTCGACATCGTCCACGGCCTCTCACACCCCGGCACCCGCGCGTCCATTAGACTGGTGGCCAACCGATTTGTCTGGCACGGCCTGCGCAAAGATGTGCGCGTCTGGTCCAGATCCTGCATAGCTTGCCAGCGTGCCAAAATCCACCAGCACGTCAAAGCCCCACTTGAGGAGTTCACCGTGCCAGAAAGAAGGTTTGACCACGTCCACATCGACCTCGTCGGCCCCCTGCTGCCATCACAAGGTCAAACGCACCTGCTGACAATCGTGGACCGTACCACCTGCTGGCCCGAGGCCATTCCACTGACATCCACCACCACCGCCGACATCGCGAGGGCGTTCATCGGTACCTGGGTCACTCGGTTCGGCGTCCCCTCCGACATGACGTCGGATAGAGGCCCGCAGTTCACCTCTGATCTGTGGGCCGCCATCGCCCGAAACTTCGGGGTGGCCGTTCACCACACTACGGCTTACCACCCCCAAGCCAATGGACTGTGCGAGCGATTCCACAGGTCCATGAAGGCGTCCCTCCGCGCCAGCCTCGAGGACGAGGCTTGGATCGACCGCCTCCCGTGGGTGCTACTTGGCTTACACTCAAGGAAGACCTGCAAGCCTCGGCGGCGGAACTCGTGTACGGCCAGCCGCTGCGCGTACCCGGAGAGTTCCTGCCCACTGCCACGACCCCCTGGTTGGCTGACCAGCAACGCCGCGCTTTCGCCAACCGAGCACAACAGTTCTCTCCGGTACCCACCGGCCGGCACGGCGAACCAGCAACCCGTGTACCA
Organism: Somniosus microcephalus; assembly: GCF_052327205.1. Lineage (NCBI taxonomy): Eukaryota > Metazoa > Chordata > Chondrichthyes > Squaliformes > Somniosidae > Somniosus > Somniosus microcephalus. Next base: position 214,446,055 of record NC_140995.1, on the reverse strand, counting down.
CCTAGCCTGCACATGGCCAAATTTGTTTTCGTGCGCCATGACGCCCACCGAGGACCTCTACGGCCCCCATACGACGGACCCTACAAGGTACTCCAGACGGGGAACAAGTTCTTCCTCCTCGAAGTGGGCGGCAGAACTGACAAGGTGTCGGTCGACCGGCTCAAGCTGGCGCACCTAGAGCCCGACGAACCCGTTCAAGTGGGCCAACCCCCACCGTGGGGCAGACCGCCTAAGAGCCCGACGCGTCCGACCGCCCCGCTCCCGACACCAACCGCCAAGAGCCGTTCCGGCCATGCCACCAAGCCGCCACGCCGGTTCGTACACTCCCTACTAGCGGATTCTGGGGGGAGCTGTGTGGCGTACCGATCACAGAAAGGACACAATCCGCTTTTCGGTCCGTAGACTATAAATCAGGCGTCATGCCTTTAAGAAGGATCACACCTTTAAGAAACTCGATCTGCAACATAGTTAAGCCCAGAGCGGGGGAGGAGCAGTCGAAGCTGTGGACTGATGAAAGGCAGTCGGACTTGGTGTAGGCTCTGACGCCATTTTGTGTTCAACATGCAGTCTCAACAATTAAACCTTTTCTGTTGAACCTCTCCGAGTTCAGTATTTTTTGCCAGGAGTACGTAGACACCTACACTGGAATCATTTATAAAATGGCTGCCCCAGGTGTTCAGACTTCCCTGGAGCCGACACTCAGGGAGTTAATGATGTCTAAATCCATCACAATGTTGGAACGAAGAAACAATTCCAGAATCAATTCGCTGCTTTTTGTCTTCAGCATTTAATATTTCTGCTTAAAGTAATCAAAAATATCTTCAGAATACAGCATAAAAAGATCTGAACTCGCTGCTCAAACACCAGATCCACCTGAAGGTGCAGAGTCATTCAGCGCGTTCAACAGTGATCAGAGTGGACACCAAGAGGCTGAGACTCTGCTTAACTGTGTCTGTCCTACTCGGGCTTGTAATTGTGGCAACAGGAGCAGATCAAGAGATGGCTGATTTCTGCCATGAAGTTTACTGCCTTGAGCCCTTAGGGACCATTTCATTCAAAGTCAGTATAGTCAGGAGTCCACTGTTTGCTGCCATGTTTGTGCCAGCTCATTTTACTTTTGTCACTGAGAGACAGAAAGACATTTTGTCAGTGCTTGATTTTGTGTCTTGTGGAAACATTTAAGTCATGTTTTACAGAGGGGGAGAAACCTGCTTTAAGAAATTATGTTAAAATCTACCTTCTGTTCCAAAAAGGATCTTTCATCTAATTGATAAAAACATTCCTGCTTGTCCATTCAACGAGAGGCTTGATACAGTCCCATCATTAAATTATCTCATCAATAATTCCCATAATTAGTGATGTGTATCAGGAAATTGAAGTTTTATTGCCTCCAAAATAATGTCTCTTTGCTTCCTGACATAATACACCAATCCGAATCTTTACTCCTTACACCAAAACATATTCCCATTTAATTTCTAGATTTTCATTTGTTTGCCTGATATAAAACTTGGGAACCAATCATTTAACCCCTTTTGATCTAATTAATTAAACCAAAACCTCCATACAAAGTACACATAATTGCCTTTGTGATCAATTGTTTCTTATAGTCTTTGTTGTTCTGATACAACATCTCCTGTCTGCCTATTTATTCCTTTAAACAGTCCCTTTAATTGCTTGTGCATGGTTTATCATGTTCCCACATTCTCCTTATGTCGATTCACCTGATTTTCTTCCCGGATTGCACTTAGTAAAATCGTGTACCATTTCTCTTAGCACTGGATGATGAAATTCTACAATCATACGCTTACATCAATCGGAAAGCAAAGGTACCGAGAAAAATTTAACAGAGTAGGAAAATTTGTGTGACATCAATACTTTCAAACACACTTCCTCCAATTGCCATCAAACTCAGGGGTATTTTAAGATCTCAGTTTTAACTTCGATTTGTTCTTGCGGGTGTTATGGGATGTGGAAATTCTGTTCTATCCCGAACATTGTGCACATTTCTTTCATGACCCAGCCCACAAAGCATTGTCCATTATCACCAGCGATCGCCTCCAACTCCCGACTTCAAAAGAACTTGTTCCACAAGAATTTTCGCAGTAGTGAGCCTGGTGGTATCGCTTCGAGCTGAAACTTATAAACCTAATACAACTTGTCTTTACATTCAGCAATTCAAGGTGGCAAATAGAAGTAAGGGGTTAATTACTTGTTCACTGTGAAAAGCCCTTGGGGGTGGGGAGGAGTCAGCCAGCACAGTGGCAGTTTCAGACGTGCTGTTTAAGTCAATAATAAAACTGCTTTGAAAAAGATCAAATTGTAACTTTGTAATTCTCCAAAGCTGCCTTTTTATCCTCTTTAAAAAATCTCTGTGAATTTCAACAGCGGTATATTATAAATTGGGATCAAAATAAATCCACACCAGTGTCTTTGTATTGGCCCCGATTTTGCGGTCCACGATGACGGCGAACTGGCAGTGTTTGCCATCATTTTGCCTTTGAAACTAACTGAACTTCATGATTTAGCGCAGTCACAGCCCAACGCAGAAATCCAGAAGTTGCGGTCTGTCATTCACTGCTCCTCCACAGGCTGCGCTGTTCCCCGCCCCCCCCCCGGCCCACCACACAGAGCTGGCAATCAGTGTACTGCCCCTCCGACAGTGCAGCACTCCCTCAGTACTGCCCCGCCGACAGTGCAGCACTGCCTCCAGTGTTACCCCTCCGACAGTGCAGCGCTCTCTCCAGTACTGCCCATCCGACAGTGCAGCGCTCTCTCCAGTACTGCCCCTCCAACAGCGCAGCTCTACCTCAGTACTGCCCCTCCGACAGCGCAGCACTACCTCAATACTGCCCCGCCGACAGTGCAGCACTGCCTCCAGTATTACCCCTCCGACAGTGCAGCGCTCTCTCCAGTACTGCCCATCCGACAGTGCAGTGCTCCCTCAATACTGGCCCTACAACAGTGCAGTGCTCTCTCAGTACTGGCCCTGCAACAGGACGGCGCTCCCTCAGTAATGCCCCTCTGACAGTGCAGCGCTCCCTCAGTACTGCCCCTGCAACAGTGCAGCGCTCCCTCAGTACTTGTTATTGACAGTGCAGCGCTCCCTCAGTACTGCCCCTCCGACAGTGCAGCACAGTACTGGCCCCTCCGTCAGTGCGGCGCTCCCTCAGTAATGCCCCTCTGACAGTGCAGCGCTCCCTCAGTACTGCCCCTGCAACAGTGCAGCGCTCCCTCAGTACTTGTTATTGACAGTGCAGCGCTCCCTCAGTACTGCCCCTCCGACAGTGCAGCACAGTACTGGCCCCTCCGTCAGTGCGGCGCTCCCTCAGTACTGCCCCTCTGACAGTGCAGCACACCCTTCAGTACTGCCCCTGCAACAGTGCAACGCTCCCTCAGTACTGCCCCTGCAACAGTGCTGCACTCCCTCAGTACTCGTTATCGATAGTGCAGTGCTGCCTCAGTACTACCCCTCCGCCAGTGCGGCACTCCCTCAGTACTGTCCCTCTGACAGTGCAGCGCTCCCTTAGTACTGCCCCTCTGACAGTGCAGCGCTCCCTCAGTACTGCCCCTGGAACAGTGCAGCGCTCCCTCAGTACTGCCCCTCCGACAGTGCAGCACTCGCTCAGTGCCGTGCTTCCAGCGTACTGCCCCTCTACCAGTGCGGTGCTCCCTCAGTACTGCCCCTCTGACAGTGCAGTGCTCCCTCAGTACTGGCCCTCCGACAGTGCAGCACATCCTCAGTACTGTTCCTCCGACAGTGTAGCGCTCCCTCAGTACTGCCTCTCTGATAGTGCAGCGCTCCCGCCGACAGTGCAGCACTCCCACAGCACTGCCCTTCTGACAGTGCAGCGCTCCCTCCAGCACTGCTCCTCTGACAGTGCAGCGCTGCCTCAGTACTGCCCCTCTGACAGTGCAGCGCTGCCTCAGTACTGCCCCTCTGACAGTGCAGCGCTGCCTCCAGTACTGCCCCTCCGACAGTGCAGTGCTCCCACAGTACTGCCCCTCCGACAGTTCACCATTCCCACAGTACTGCCCCTCCGACAGTGCAGCGCTCCCTCAATACTGCCCCTCCGACAGTGCAGCGCTCCCTCAGTACTGGCCCTGCAACAGTGCAGCGCTGTCTCAGTAGTGGCCCTGCAACAGTGCGGTGCTCCCTCAGTAATGCCCCTCCGACACTGCAGCGCTCCCTCAGTAATGCCCGTCCGACAGTGCCGCGCTCCCTCAGTACTGCCCCTCCGACAGTGTAGCGCTCCCTCAGTAATGCCCCTCCGACAGTGCGGTGCTCCCTCAGTACTGCCTCTCCGACAGTGCGGCGCTCCCTCAGTAATGCCCCTCCGACAGTGCGGCGCTCCCTCAGTACTGCCCCTCCGACAGTGCGGCGCTCCCTCAGTACTGCCCCTCCGACAGTGCAGCACAGTACTGGCCCCTCCACCAGTGCGGCGCTCCCTCATTACTGCCCCACTGACAGTGCAGCGCTCCCTCAGTACTGCCCCTCCGACAGTACGGCGCTCCCTCAGTACTGGCCCCTCCACCAGTGCGGCGTTCCCTCAGTACTGCCCCTCCGACAGTGCGGCGATCCCTCAGTATTGCCCCTCCAACAGTGCAGCGATCCCTCAGTACTGCCCCTCCGACAGTACTGCCCCTCCAACAGTGCAGCGATCCCTCAGTACTGCCCCTCCGACAGTGCAGCAATGAACGGATACGTGTTAAACGTGAACTAATGTGGTAGGTTGGGGTTAGAGTAACACTTTTGGGGGGAATGGAATTTACTTGCACCTTAAGCACATTTTGCAAAGATAATAAAACGTATTATATCTGCGAGGGCTTGTATCAATGAGCTGTGTTACATTTTTACCCTGTCTCAGTCATGTGTTCTATAACTCCATCACATTTTCTGTATTTCAACTAAAGAGAAACAGCAAGAGAGAGAGAAAGAGAGGGGGAGAGAGAATGAGAGATTGTATTGAAGGGCAGTACAGTTGCCACGATTACCCTCCCATGGGCGTATGGTCATTTTTAGAAAGTGCAATCTAGGTCACGGAACACTTTCCAGCAATGCTACAGGAGACCTGCTGGTATTTTCAGATGGTCTTTCTTGGCACATCACTAAGTGATATTGCATTCCTCTGCATAGTTTCTTATCTATCGTAACTTCCTTATTATCTCAGCACATTTTTCATTGCTTTGTTTTTTGAGTGCTGTATATTTTGCATTTCAGGTTTTACAGAAGTCGGCAACAAGATGGAGATTAATGAGGAAGAGTTTTCCGAAAGAATTACAGAAACAAGCCATTCGGCCCGTCAGCTCCATGGCGGTGTTTATGCTCCACACGAGCCTGCTCCCACCCCTCTTCATCTCACCCCATCAACATATCCTTCTATTCCTTTCTCCCTCAGGTGCTTATCTAGCTTCCCCTTAAATGTATCTATGCTATTCGTCTCAACTACTCCCTGTGGTAGTGAGTTCCACATTCTTACCACTCTCTGGGTAAAGAAGTGTTAGTGGATTTCCCTGTGGTTACCATCGCAACAAAGATTGCCCTTCAGTACTCACAAACTTTCTCTCTCCCTCTTTCTATCTTTATCCCTCAATCTCCCTCAAGTAAATTCCCTCCCCCAAAAAAGTGTTATTGTCACCCCAACCCATGCCCGTTCATTGCTGCACTGGTGGAGGGGCGGCACTGAGGGAGCGCTGCACTGTCGGAGGGGCAGTACTGAGGGAGCGCTGCACTGTCGGAGGGGCAGTACTGAGGGAGCGCCGCACTGTCGGAGGGGCGGCACTGAGGGAGCGCTGCACTGTCGGAGGGGCAGTACTGAGGGAGCGCCGCACTGTCGGAGGGGCGGCACTGAGGGAGCGCTGCACTGTCGGAGGGGCAGTACTGAGGGAGCGCTGCACTGTCGGAGGGGCAGTACTGAGGGAGCGCCGCACTGTCGGAGGGGCAGTACTGAGGGAGCGCCGCACTGTCGGAGGGGCGGCACTGAGGGAGCGCTGCACTGTCGGAGGGGCGGCACTGAGGGAGCGCTGCACTGTCGGAGGGGCAGTACTGAGGGAGCGCTGCACTGTCGGAGGGGCAGTACTGAGGGAGCGCTGCACTGTCGGAGGGGCAGTACTGAGGGAGCGCTGCACTGTCGGAGGGGTGGCACTGAGGGAGCGCTGCACTGTCGGAGGGGCAGTACTGAGGGAGCGCTGCACAGTCGGAGATGCAGTACTGAGGGAGCGCTGCACTGTCGGAGATGCAGTACTGAGGGAGCGCTGCACTGTCGGAGATCTATAATCATGTGTAAGGATTAAATGTAGAAGTTTATAATCATTAACTGCATACAATAATAACCTGAATTATGTATAACATGTAACCCTTTTTCTTATGCTTAAAAATCTGTGAGTAGGCTTTCACCAGACAACCTGGGGTGAGCAACAGATTGCCACGGTCGAATAGACTGCAGTTAGCCTGGGAACCAAGGTCAGCTGCAGTTGCCATTGCATTAGAATGTTATAACCTTTGTGTTGAGTCTGTGTGTCCCAGTTATGTTTATTATAAATCACTGGACACAGACAACAAGAATAACTTTAACAGGTCTTTACTATTCGGAGGTCAGGGCTAAACTGCCCAGCAAATCACTACACAACGTTTATATACCGGTGTGGTCACCACCGGTATTACAGTATACAGCAGCCAAGAGAAAGTAGTACATCTCTTAAGGTAGTTCTCTTAAGGTGGAACAGGTTACATACACCACAATCCTCCCTTTTTAGCTTAACAGTGTATATCCCCATTTAACATAACATAATAACATATATATATATGTATATACAACTTCATGCAAAGCAGTTCAAAGATTCAGTCTCTGAGGAGGCCTCCTGATCCGAGTTGGATAACGCCTTTCAGGGGTCTCTGATTCTCGTTGCTGGGGTGACTCATCTAGTTGATCTCTTATGGATTGGACATCATCATCAGGTACATTCACTTCTGAGGTAGATGCTTCAGGTTCACTAACTTCTTCCACGGTTGTCTCTGCCGTGACCCTGGGTTCGACCCTTGTTCTCGATTCTACCAGTTGGTCAGCATGACGTCGTATTACATTTTCACCAATATCTACCGTGTACATCAGGGGTCCTTGTCTGGCCCGAATTGTTCCAGATTGCCATTTCTCATTTTTATAGTCCCGGGCTAACACTGGTTGTCCTATTTCGAAACTCCGAGTGGTCTTGTTATTTATATGCTGGAACTGTTTGTTTTTGACTTCCCTCCGCACATTTGGTTTTAACAAGTCCAACCTGGACCGCAACCTCCTGTTATAGAACATCATGGCAGGACTTTGGTTTGTCACTGCATGAGTGGCGTTTCGATATGCCAGTAGGAAATTGTCCACCTTGTGTTGTAGTGGAATCTGATCTTCGCTCATGGCCTTTATTGCTTTTTTGAACGTTTGTACAAATCTCTCGGCCAACCCGTTTGTAGCCGGATGATATGGGGCAGAGGTATAATGTTTCACCCCATTCTTCTTCATGAATTTCTGGAATTCTTCTGACACGAACTGCGGTCCGTTGTCTGAACATATTTGTTCTGGCAATCCATTTCTTGCAAATATCGTTCTTAGCACCGCGATCGTCTTTTCCGAGGTAGTGGTAGTCATCTTAATCACTTCTGGCCATTTAGAATGTGCGTCCACCGCAATTAAAAACATGGAGTCCATGAATGGACCAGCAAAGTCAATATGTACACGTTGCCATGGGGTTGAAGGCCATTCCCATGGATGCAGCGGTGCAATCGGAGGTGCATTTTGAACTTTTTGGCACCCTGAGCAGCTTTTCGTCAGATCCTCTATCTGTTGGTCGATACCCGGCCACCACACATAAGCCCTAGCAAGGCTTTTCATCTTGACTCCCCCCAGATGACCTTCATGCAGTTCCTTTAGAACTCGCTCTCTTAACTTAGGAGGAATAATCACCCTTGTTCCATACATCAATGTTCCTTGACAGACGGACAGCTGTTCTCGTCTTGCTGAGAATGCCGGTAACAGTGGATCACCATGTGCTGGCCATCCCTTCACTGTCAATTCGTAGACCCGGGACAGTGTCGGGTCGTTCCTGGTTTCTCTTTCAATACTTGCATTGGTGACTGGTAAACATTCGATGATGGTCGAGTGAAATAACTCAACAGGGTCAACCGTCGGTGCCTCCTCCGCTGTAGGTAGTGGCAGGCGCGACAGCCCATCAGCATTACCATGCTGCTTTGTACCTTTGAATTCAATCTGATATTGATGTGCCCCTAGGAAAAGGGACCATCTCTGGAGCCTGTAGGATTCGCAAAATTGGATTTCATATTAATAAGGATCAATGGGCAGAAGAGGCCATGATTTTAAAGACTGTTTTAAAAGAAGCCCAGAAAAAGGGGCATACAAAATGGCCACTGTATCATGTGACCAGCTTATTGGGACACTTTAAAATGGTTCCTGCACAACCTCAGACAACTATGTGGATTGAACCCATAGCAAGTTCTGGAAGCTGTTTCTGAGAGAACAAAGCCAGACCCACAGGCATGCATATGGATTAGATGCAGATCCACTCAAGATCTGGCTGGAGACAGAGGCCATCTAAATGTTGACCCAGATGAAAGAGACAATAACTTATTCATGAGGACAACACCAAGGGCTCGGTAACAGGATTAGCACGAAATTAAAAAACAATGAAAGCCATTTCAAACCAGAGATGGGCCTGTTACCAGCCGCTTAAAATGATTTAAAATATAATAACTGCCCCGCTGTGCTCAAAGCCCACCAAAAGTTAAAACAAAGACTCACCTGATTTTGGGGGGGGAAGTGAAGCCTCGGGAAGAAAGGTATAACTGAAGAGACTTTTCAGCAGTTGAAACAAGCAGAAGCACCGGGTTGGAAGCGACACTCGAGGCAAGCTGAACAAGCAGCTTGGAGGACACGGCAGTGGGACACGACGCGACAGGGGCAACGACCCCAGGGACAGCTTGGACGAGTTGAGACACAGGACCAGGACGCAGCACCCCGGAACGCAGCTTGAGGAGGAAGACACAGCTTGGGAGAAGACGTTGGAGGAAGCTTGAATCAACAAGCTCGGACAGTCACAAAGAGAGCGGAGAAAAAGGACAGTTTAAAATCGGACAGTCGTTGCAGCCCCAGCAGCCTCGTTTTCAAAACCTTGCACTTCCTAGTGGGATTGGTGAGCATGTTTCTGGCCCTTCACAATCAGATAGTTAGGTTTAATAAGGGGGTGGATTTAAGGGTACAATTAACATGAGTTGTTGTCCCTCGATGTTCCATGTGTTTCTTTATTTCATGATGATCTTTGTAGAGTATAAGATGCCTATATTTGCCTTAGTTAGTATAATGTCGTTATGATTTGTTTGTATTTGTTTTTCCCTCCCATGTACCGTACTCTTGTCTTTGTTGCATTTGATTTGATATTTTTCCATTTGCAATAAAATTTCATTTTTATTCATCAAACTTGGTCTACAAGAGTCTTCTCTGCATTGCAGTTCCTGCACCTAAGTCCAGATGATAGAATCTAAGGGGTGAGTGGGTCGAACCACTCAAAGTTTTACTGTGCAAGAGAGAGAGGCTTCTAGAGAGAGAAACCTCAGGGAAACCTCTCGAGGAAAACCCCTTACAAGCCTCTGTGCTGTCATCACCGAAACACCCTTCTTAGGGTTAAAAATGGATACCAACGGCTGGTGGTCTGTCAGTAGCGTAAACTTTTGGCCCTGCAGGTAATGATTAAACTTCTTTACTCCCCACACAAGGCTGAGAGCCTCCCTATCTATCTGAGCATAGTTGCGCTCAGCGGAGGTCAATGATCTGGATGCGAACGCGACTGGTCTCTCCAAGCCATTTGGCAACTTGTGTGAGAGTACTGCCCCAATACCATATGGAGAAGCATCACAAGCCAAACGAATAGGCAGCGTTGGGTTGAAGTGAGCCAACACTTCCTCTGAGGTGATCAATGCCTTGCTTTTGCGAAAGGCCCTCTTACAGTCCTCGCTCCACTTCCATGGCACTCCCCTCTGCAAAAGAGCGTTCAGCGGGTGTAGCACCGCGGATAAATTTGGCAGGAACTTATGGTAATAGTTAATCAACCCTAGGAACGACCTCAACTGGGATACATTTTCCGGAGCGGGAGCCTTCACAACAGCTTCGATCTTGTCAGGTGACTTGTGAAGCCCCTCCTGGTCAATGATGTGACCACAGTACGAGATTTGCTTCTGAAAGAACTCACATTTCTGGCGATTAACTCGAAGTCCATATTCTTTCAATCTGGTGAGCACCAGTTCCAAATTTGCAAGATGTTCCTCATCATCATCTCCTGTAATCAGAATATCGTCCAGGTAACATTGTGTGCCTCGAATTCCCTGTAATACCTGCTCCATGGCCCTCTGCCAAATTGCTGGAGCCGATGCCACTCCAAAAACCAGTCTATTATACCGATACAAGCCTCTATGCGTGTTGATCGTGAGATACTGGCGTGACTCTTCCTCAACTTCCATCTGTAAGTACGCCTGCACCAGGTCTATCTTGATGAAGTGTTTCCCGCCAGACAACGAAGCGAAGATATCCTCAATCCGCGGAAGCGGATATTGCACCGTGTGAAGCACCGGATTAACAGTGATCTTGAAATCTCCACAGATGCGAACCTTCCCCGGTTCCCCCGGCTTGTTGCTCGATGAACGCTTCATGACGGGAACAATGGGTGTGGCCCACTCCAGTCCACCTTAGACAGTACTCCTGAACGTTCTAGCCCTTCCAGCTCAGCTTCCACAGCAGGTCGTATCGCTTTGAAAAATTTCGGGTTTGCATGTTCTTCAACCTTGATGGTTGCCGTAATTCCTCTCAGTTTTCCCAGTCCCTGTTGGAACACCTCTTTAGCATCGTCCAATATTCTGGACAATCGTTTAGGTTTGACATCTTTTTTACCGGAATCTACCGTTAGTGCTTTTAAGGAATGCCAGTCCATATTTATTCTCCTGATCCACTCCCGTCCCAGTAGTGGTGGACCTCCCTCAGGTAGCACATATAAGTCCATTCCTCGGCTTTCTTTGCCCTTGTGGACCACCTTTACCTTTATCTTTCCGATGGGGTATACTCTTTGCCCCGTGTATGTTTTCAATACAATCTCCGTATCCCGTAGGGGAATATGTGGGAATAACCTTTTGTAATCTTGCTTATTCATGACCGTCAATGCCGATCCAGTGTCCAATTCCATCTTCGCTTGGACTCCTGCTATCTGAAGTGTGACCCAGATAGTTTGGAGGTCTGCTTCATTACCCACATTGTGTACTCTTAGACAACCCAGTTCCTTACTGCTGGAGTCTGAATCTGACTTCTGTTCATCCGAACTGTTCTCTGTCACCTTGTGTACCTTTCTGCACTTTTCCGGCGGTGACTTTTTGTTGCTGGTCTTCTTTCCTGACCGGCATACTTTAGCTATGTGACCAAGCCTGCCACATTTTCTGTATTCCTGATTTTTGAACCAGCACTGGTTCTGATCGTGCGTTGTCTTTCCACAACAATAACACTTTACTGCACCCAAGGCCATTTGATTGGTGCTGAGTTCCGATGACCTTAGCTGCATTTCCACAGTGCCTCTCGCTGCGGCTTCGTGCGATGCTGCAATAGTGACAGCTTTATCAAGCGTAAGATCATTCTCTTCTAGCAGTCGCTTTTGTGTTCCTTCTTTTAACAATCCACACACAAATTTATCTCTCAGCGCATCTGCTAGTCCTGTTCCAAACTGACAGTACTTTGATAGCTTACGCAGTTCAATTAAGAATTCAGCGTTGCTTTCTTCTTTCAGCTGCGTTCTTCTGTAAAATTTAAATCGTTCCGCTATCAGCAGCGGCATGGGGTTTAAATGATTTTTCAGGACAGTAACAATATTCGCGAAAGTCTGATCCGCCGGTTTATCTGGTGATACAAGGTGCTTCAATAGCTCGTACGTCCTCGCACCCATTGAGTTTAATAAGGTTAGTGCTTTCTTATCATCTGGTACCTCATTTGCTTTACAATAAACTTCCATGCGTTCTACATACGTGGCCCAATCTTCGACATCGCTATCAAAAGCATTGATGTTACCATGTTTAGGCATCCTTGCAAGTTTCTTTAAATTTTCTTTTTCCCAAAATGGCGGCTTCCCGCGCTTGTCTTCTTCCCCCGCCTACTAAAATGGCGGCTTCCCGCGCTTGGCGGTTTTTCCCGCGCTCGTCTTCTTCCCCTGCCGACTACAATGGCAGCTTCCCGCGTTTGCCTTCTTCCCCCGCTGGCTGCAATGGCGATTGCCGTGCTGCTGCCGTTCTCGCCTCCCCAGCGGTTCTCAATTCCCTGACGCTGCTTTTTGCTCCCCCGCGGTTCCCGTGGGCATTCACGCTTCCCCTGCTGTTGCGCCTCTCAGCCCCACTTGCAGGCCGGTCCTTTACACCGGCTGCGGTTGAGTTCTCCGCGGTTCTCGTGGCCTTAACGCTGCCCCAGTCGCTGCGCCTCTCGGCCTCGATTGCAGCCCGGCCATTTTCACAGGCCGCGGTCGAGTTCTCCGCCCTTTTTCCTCCGTTTTCCCTCCCCTACTCCACAGCCAACGCGGCCGACTTTCTGCTCGTGTCGCTGATTGGCTTACCCACCACCGTGGCAGAAGGGATGATCACTGCCTGTCGCTGATGGAGGGCTTCGTGGTCAGAATTTTTCTTTTTAACCCGGGTTCTCGATGCCTCCCGTGCGATGTGGTGCTCAGCAGGATGATGAGGGCGGATGCCTCTTCTCGACGCCCGTTCTGAGGACGAAGCTGACTTGGATGTAAAACTGTCGCAGGGTAAGATCGGACTCGTCGCCACTGTTGAGTCTGTGTGTCCCAGTTATGTTTATTATAAATCACTGGACTTAGTCTGTTACTTCCGACGGGAGCACTGCGATCTGTTAAGACTCATGTGTGTTTGGAACTTGAGTTAACTTGCGTAACCTTTTGCTTCTTTTATCTTGACATTAAAAGGAGAAGGATACTGCCGGTTCAGGTTTCAAAACTATCGGACAAAGGGAGACAACAGAAAGGTCGCGACCAGGTTGAGTTCCGGAATATATGTGAGTGTACTGTGAAGGGATTAGCCTGAAGGATAGACACAGAAAGAAAGAAATAAGGGTACCAGAGGGCCTGTGAAGAGACTAGCTCGAAGGATAGGCAGAGAGTGCACAGTGACGTAATCTGTGAAGGGACTACCTAGTAATCCCGAAGGACAGATAGGCAGTTAGAGTAAGGATAAGTATAGAATAAGGATTCAGAAATAAAACACAACTGTTTTGTAAAATAACGCTTATATGCATATGTAAAATTTGTAAAGATTTAAAGGAAAACTGTTAGTGACTGAGTTGATCGACCAGGACAAGGAAGTGCCTGTCTCAAACGCGCAGCCTTAGACCGGTTGTTAAGAGGGGAAATCCCCCACGCGAAGGTCAGGACCCTGAAGTGGGCGGAGAGGCATAAAGGCACTTAGGATCGTGATACTCAGTCATTAGTTGTTAAAAGCTTGTAAAATAAGGCCTCGATCTGTAGAGCGTACCACGCAGATCGAGAAAACTGTCGGATTGTAATTTAGCTTTTGTAGAAAGCCTGCATAACTGTACTTATGTTATTTTATGTCTGAGTTCTTTTGTGTACCTGTTTGGACCTTCAAGTTATTCCTTAGTATTTTCTTGATTGTTATTATTGTATGTTATTGTTCATCGCTGTCAGCACTTTGGTCAGCCTGTAGGGGTCGTAAGAGGGTTGAGGGTAAAACTTGCGACCCAGAACAAGTGCAGCTAGTGGAAATTGAAAACTAACTAGGATGGGAGCTGCACAAAAGAAAGGTCCCCGAAAGGGGAACCCCAGCTTTCCATATTTTTCAAAATTGTGGCCGATCATCCACAAATGATTTACCTAAATGGTCTAATTGGACCAAGAATGACAAATACCCATTCCCTATAGACGGAACCTTTAATTTAGACAGAATAACATGTCTAGAGAATTGCCTCGTAACTAGAGACCCGCAGAGAAAAAGAAGAAAAAAAGGAAGTTAATTGGTCAGCCTTCTCAGATTGGAAAAAGGAAGCAGAGAGGCGACGCGAACGAAGTATAGAAGTTAGTAAACATAATAAAAAGAGGGATGAGATTAATCAGGAACAGAATAAACAACAAAAAGTTAAACAAATCAGGGTTGGCAGGGTCCACAAAATTTATCCGGAAACAGAAATACCCAAGCCCAGGTTCACACTCGTCCACAGACTAATTGGACAACTAGCAATCCCTGGGGAAAACAAAGTGGCCCAAACGAAGAGTTTGGACAAAATCCAAATTGTTCAGCATGACGTTACTTAGAGCCCACCCCAGACATTGCCCAGGAACAACAGGCTGTGGTACAATTGCCTGCAGTATCATTAAATTCTAAAGAAGAGCCATTTATAAATTTAAATATGAATGGAACACAAGTTCCATTTTTTGGTAGACACTGGAGCAACTAATTCGGTCTTGACTAAACAATACGCAGTAGGAGCACCTTGTATCAATCAGAGTGTCAAGTGTGTAGGACTTTCAGGAACAACCCAGACTATGGTATGGCCCACTCCATTGGATGTACAGATGAAAGACTTTCATGAACAGCATGCATTCTTATTATCTGAAGACGTTCCCATCAACTTATTAGGAAGAGATTTGTTGTGTAAAATGAAAGCAGTGATATTATGTATGGAAAAAGGACTGAAGGTATATGTTCCAACTGACAGATGTGGGATGTACCCATTGCAGGTCCACAATTCTCCTATTTTGTATTGTTGAACTAATCATGATGACAACCTCAGTAAACAATTACTGATGGCTGTGGGAGCATTGCAGTATGCCACAAGATCAGTATCAGAATACCAGAAGTAGTTTAATTTAGGACATTGGCATGATAAATTGCATTGTATAGCCTATTATGACAAAACGGGAGAAGATCTAGAAGTGGCAATTAATTACAAGCCCTTTCTGCATCAGAAATATTCACTTAAAATCCGAAGAATTTTAATTGGGCAAGAAGGAATAGCGTCACCAATCTTGTTGACCCAAACAGCATGGGAATTATTCAGGGTAAAAGACTCTAAGCCACACTGTACACTAGCAGTGGCGCATGAATTCAAACCTTCTGATCTAGGACAGATGGTCCTACGCCTATCAAAAGCTGCAGTTCAACAGGAGTGGAGAATAAGTCAGGGTTGGTTCAAGACCTAAGAGCAGTTAACGAGTCTGTTCTCCCTGCCTACCCGGTGGTCCCAAACCCAGCCACCATCCTGACCAGTATACCTCCTAATGCAAGGTATTATACGGTCATTGATCCCTGCTCAGCCTTCTTCAGCATTCCTATTCACCAAGATTCCCAGTTCCTGTTTGCCTTCACGTTCAAAGGAACCCAATACACATGGACCAGGCTGCCACAAGGCTATACAGAAAGCTAAACTCTCTTTCCGCAGTGCCTCAAACATGATTTACAGAACATTGTCTTAACCGATGGGTTAACCCTCATGCAATTAGCAGGTCGTCTACTTACTGTATCACCTACCCAAGAGGCATTGTGAATCAGTGACTCAGCTTATCACTAAGCCTCGTATAGACATTGTAGAAACTCCTCTGGACAATAGCGATTTTATATTTTATGTGGATGGATCAGCCCTCAGAGACGAAAAGGGCTCGAAAAAAAAGTGAATATGCCATTTCCAATGATCATTCAATTATCCAAGTATGCTCACTACCATCTTTCTTTTCAGCACAACAAGCAGAACTGTTTGCCGTTACAAGAGCATGTATTTTAGCTACAGGAAAATCAGTGAATATTTATATTGGCTCTCGGTATGCATTTGGAGTCACTCATAATTATGGTCAAATTTGGAAACTTAGAGGATTCCTGACTTCATCAGGATCTACAGTTAAAAATGCTGAACAAATTGATAACCTTTTAAAGGCTCTCCAGTGTCCTAAAAAAAAAAAAATTGTTGTTATTAAATGCAAAGCACATACAGGCAATCAAGACCAGGCTTCTTTGGGCAATGATAGGGTGGATCGAGCAGCTAAGGCTGCTGCTCTTTCTGATACAGGGTCACAAGTGTCTGCATATGTTCTTAGAAATCAAGATCCAGACAATCCCCCACCCACAATTGATGACGTTTTGGCCTATCAATTACAGGCCAGTCCGGACGAAGTGTTAGCTTGGGTGAATGATTCTTGTTTTAAAACACCCGAAGGGGTATGGGTTCACCAGGATGGCCGTATGGTGGCTCCTAAATCTTTAAGTCCATGGATTGCCCGATGCGTTAACATGTTCACGCATGCGGGCAAAGGGGGGATGGCAGACTATATTAATCAAACATGGTATGCACCAGGAATTATGACAATTACAAAACAAATTAGTGAACAACGCATTACCTGCCAAACAATGAACCCAGGTAAAACGGAAAAGGTACAGGCTGCCTCCCACCCAAATCCAACAAGACCCTTTGTACATTTACAGATGGATTTTATTGAATTACCGGTATGTTTAGGATTTAAGTATGTATTAGTTATTGTAGATGTGTTTTCACGATGGATTGAAGCCTTTCCATGTAAAAAAAAAATGATGCAGTTACTGTTGCAAAATGTTTGTTAAAAGAAATTGTACCACGGTTTGGTATACCTGCACAACTTTCAAGTGACAATGGACTTCTACTGCAGCCATCATCCAGAGTCAGCGGGACTGGTAGAAAAATATAATGGTATGCTGAAGAATAAACTTTCTAAACTTTGCAATGAAACTGGACTTAAATGGGTCGAACTATTACCCCTAGCATTGATGATAATGCGAGCAGCAACTAACAGGACAACTGACTATCGCCACATGAGATTGTTATGGGACGACCCCTAAGACTGCCATTTTCAGCGTCACTTACGGTTAAGCAAATGGACATCCATAAAATGGATGAGAACATGTTAAACTATTGTATTGCATTAACTAGATGTATTTCCAGCTTTCACCAGCAGGTAAAAGAGGTGCAAACGGAACCAGCGGAAGGAAGGTGCCATAACTTGGAACCAGGAGATAACGTATACGTAAAGGTCTTCAAAAGAAAGAACGGACTACAACCACGCTTTGAAGGGCCATACCAAGTACTCCTGACAACGAACACAGCTGTTAAAAACAAGGAAAGACCGACCTGGATACACGCATCCCATTGCAAGAAAGCACCAGACGGGGACATTTAAAAAAAAAAGACTTGAGACGATGAAATTATTGTTCACGCTGTATGTGCTCATTGAGATGGTATACGTAAACTGTCAGAGATATATTGAAGAACCCCGAAAGAAACGAGAATTACATGTTAACACTTTTCTGTATATGGCTTACGAGCATGCTAAGGATAGTGGTAGATCTAGTTGCTGGGTCTGTGTCCATATACCCATTCACACCACAGGAGGAATCCCACTAAGATCTATTCCCTTTAATATTTCCGAAACAGCAGAATGGATCATAAGGCGAAATAGTTCAGGCAACCCAGACAGAACCATGGATATGATTCAGTGGAGATCAGCAGGTTATAATCTGACCTAACAACAGAAAATGCTGGAAAAACTCAGCAAGTCAGGCAACATCCGTGGAGAGAAATTTGAGTTGACGTTTCGGGTGCACCTTCCAGGGATGGTATCAACCCAATTATAACCATACAGGTATTATCCCGGGGATGGTCAAAACGGAAATGAAGTCGGTATCCTTAGGCCAAAATTTAAATTTGGCACGAGGACCGACAAAAGGGACTGAAAGAATTAATGTGGGCTATATTGTCCTAGGTAGGACAAAATGGGGGAATGTAGAAGTGCATCAGCACAGAAATATATATCCACACATATTAGTATAAAATAAGCACACATACTCTCTTATATTAAAATGGAGTCTGGAACTGTTTCAACAGGCCAAAATGGCTTCACACAGTATAACATAAGGGGAAACGGGCAGGCCCATATTAGGAAGCGGTTTAAGGAAGAGGATGCGACTCCTTTGTAGCTTGCAGGCTAAGCAGTTCCAGTAAACAAGATAAGCTTAGCAGAACAAAAAGCATGATAACCGAAGGACATGTACTGTAAACATTCATATGAATGTCCAGAACCAAAGTGAGAGACAAACCGCCTCCATTGTATAAAATTAATTAACTTTATCTAAAGGTATTCCTGCATCATGACTTTTGATTATCTATTGGCTAACCTTATCTTAAGACACCGAGGCTCTGCTGACCCTTTAGTCATCTTCTTGTTGACCTTAAACATTCCTTACTCATCTCTTTTTAATGTTATTAATTGTGTCTCTCAATACTATACCATGTGATAAAAGGTTTTGATCTTTGTGTATAAAAAGAGGTGTTTTTGTCCATGTATTCGGAGAAGTCACGATACCCTTTGCCTACGTGATTGCTCCCCTTGCTAGCAAGTAGTTAAATAAAGTCTGCCTTTGACGATCACTTTGTTTCACAGAGTCTTATTGAACAGTCGAAACTTCGACAGTCCCAGTTATGTTTATTGTAAATCACTGGACACAGACAACAAGAATAACTTTAACAGGTCTTTACTATTCGGAGGTCAGGTCTGAACTGCCCAGCAAATCACTACACAACGTTTATATACCGGTGTGGTCACCACCGGTATTACAGTATACAGCAGCCAAGAGAAAGT
Source organism: Somniosus microcephalus (assembly GCF_052327205.1). NCBI lineage: Eukaryota > Metazoa > Chordata > Chondrichthyes > Squaliformes > Somniosidae > Somniosus > Somniosus microcephalus. The sequence continues at coordinate 214,427,344 of NC_140995.1, read as the reverse complement.
AGTACATCTCTTAAGGTAGTTCTCTTAAGGTGGAACAGGTTACATACACCACACTCTGCAGTGAATTAAAAACAAAGGCCATCAGCAGGGGCCGTGTCTCAACCTGTGGAGACATGTTCCGATTGTGTTGCCATAGCTACCCCAGATATGAGTCTTGATGGTCAAAAACAGATGATGTCAGGGGGTCATAGGACTAGAACTTGTGTAAGCCCAGCTGCTGCAGACGGGCATCTTTATGATTGGATTTTGGGTTTGGGTGTCAGCCAGTGATCGGTTCAGGAGGACTCCATAGGTTTTGAATGAGAGTACGGGTATAAGAGGGGGCGGGGGTGTCTTGACAGCCACAAATTCTAGAAGATTTCAGGAGTAGAAGATTTCAGGAAGGATCAAGGAGACACCTGGGAGGCGAGGAGAGACAAGAGACACAGGGTGCAGCTCACTCACGGCTGCTGCTTCTACCCAGTGTATAACGGGGTAATACAAGCCTCAATTATACTCTGTAAACTGCTGCTCGAATACTGTAATGTATTAAATCTTGCTTGTGCCGAATCAAGTTTTATCACTGTCACCAATACGGGTCAAGCTCGAATCATTTGGAACCAGGGTCTCTCTGGGATCTTATAAATTCATAATTTTCCTTCTATCTCTTTTTATCTCTCTTTCTCTCCCTCTTTCCAAAGCGCATGTGCCTCTCACCAGCGCCAGTGCTGGCAATGATCATTGCATTGACGTTTACAAGTGATCAACGGAATCGGAATCTTGGCATTTCTTAACCGACACTTGAAATGTCATGAGGGTTCTACCTGCTCCCTGAGCCTCAACTGTCAAACATTCGGGAGTGGCAGTACTGAGGGAGCGCTGCACTGTCGGAGGGGCAGTACTGAGGGATTGCTGCACTGTCGGAGGGGCAGCACTGGAGGGTGTGCTGCACTGTCGGAGGGTCAGTACTGATGAGCGCTGCACTGTCGGAGGGGCAGTACTGAGGGATTGCTGCACTGTCGGAGGGGCAGTACTGGAGGGTGTGCTGCACTGTCAGAGGGTCAGTACTGAGGGAGCGCTGCACTGTCGGAGGGGTAGTACTGAGGGAGCGTTGCACTGTCGGAGGGGCAGTACATGTAACGCCGCACTGTCGATGGGGCAGTACTGAGGGAGCGCTGCACTGTTGGAGGGGCAGTACTGAGGGAGTGCTGCACAGTCGGCGGGGCAGTACTGAGGGAGGGGGAGGGGGGAGGGGGAGGGGGGAGTGGGGGGGGAGGGGGAGGGGGAGGTGGGGGAGGTGGGAGGGGGGAAGAGGGGGGAGGGGGGAAGAGGGGGGAGGGGGGGAAGAGGGGGGGAGGGGGGGAAGAGGGGGGGAGGGGGGGAAGACGGGGGGAGGGGGGAAGAGGGGGGAGGGGAGGGGGGAGGGGGCAGGGGGGAGGGGGAGGGGAGGGGGGGAGGTAGGGGAGGGGGGGAGAGCGGTGGGGGTGGAGGGGGGAGGGGAGGGGGGAGGATAGCGGGACCGCTGGGGAGAGCAGGGGGAGAGTGGGGTGGGGGGGAGAGCGGGGGGGAGAGTGGAGTGCGGAGGAGAGTGGGGGGGTGAGCAGGAGGGAGAGCGGGGGAGAGAGCGGGGGGCAGAGCGGGGGAGGGAGAGCGGGGGAGAGAGTGGGGGGGTGACCAGGGGGAGAGCGGGGGGGAGAGCGCGGGGGGAGTGAGAACGAGAGCAAAAAAAAATCTAGGAGTGACATCACAGGATAGCAGGTAGGTGATTGGTTGGTGAGTCTCACAGTGTTGTTTCGTTCTCAAAGCTAGTGCTGTGGTTTAAATTAAGAGCTGGGGAACTATAACTATTACGTTAATAAATAATAACTTAACTAGATAAACTAATTAATTAATATAACTATAAATAATCATTTGATTAAAAACTTTAACTAATTAAATAAGCAAATAAATAAAATAAATTCTAGAGATGGCAGGGACTAAGTGTCAGGACTGTAGTATGTGGGAGTTTGTGGACAGCGAGACTGTCCCGGATTCCCACATCAGCAGGAAATGTCTCTGCCTTCAGTCACTCCGGCTCAGAGTCATTGAGCTGGAGTGTGCGTTAGAGACACTCCGAAACATGACGGCCCTTGAGCTGCAGATGGACTCACTTTGGAGCATCCACGATTCTGAGAGGGGTGTGGATAGCACATTTAGTGAGTTGGTCACACCGCAGGTTAAGGCCAGCGTAGACAGTACATGGGTGACCAAAAGGCAGAGCAAGGGCAGGAAGGTAGTGCAGAAATCCCCTGGGGTTGTCTCCCTTAGCAACAGGTTCACCGTCTTAGGTACTGTTGTCGGGGGGGGTGACGCATCGGGGGAAGGCACCAGCAGCCAGGCTCATGGCACCATGACTGGCTCTGTTGCAAAGAAGGGAGGGAAAAAGAGTGGCAGGGCTATAGTAATAGGGGATTCGATTGTAAGGGGAATAGATAGGGGTTTCTGTGGTCGCGACCGAGACTCCAGGATGGTATGTTGCCTCCCTGGTGCAAGGGTCAAGGATGTCTCGGCGCGGGTGCAGAACATTCTGGAGGGGGAGGGGGAACAGCCAGTTGTCGTGATACATGTTGGTACCAACGACGTAGCTAAAAAAAGGGAAGAGGTCCTACAAGTAGAATTTAGGGAGTTAGGAGCCAAGCTAAAAAGTAGGACCTCGAAGGTAGTAATCTCTGGATTACTACCAGTGCCACGTGCTAGTAAGAGTACAGAGAACAGGATAGTTAGGCTAAATACGTGGCTTGAGCAGTGGTGTAAGAGGGAGGGTTTTAAATTTTTGAGGCATTGGAACCAGTTTTGTGGTAGGTGTGACCTATACAAAAGGGACGGTCTACACCTGTGCAGAGATGGAACTGATGTTCTCGGGGTAATTTTTGATAAAGCAGTTCGGGAGCATTTAAACTAGTATGGCAGGGGGCTAGAAACCTATGTAGTGAAATAGAGGAAAGTGAAAGGCAGACAGAAATAAATGGTAAAAGGGTGAGGAACAAAAAACAAAGGGCCAAACTAATTCATAAAAAATGTGAGCATAAAAAAAGCCTGAGGGTTTTATACCTTAATGCGAGAAGCATCAGGAACAAGGTAGATGAATTAGCTGTGGAAATAGAGGTTAATAATTATGATCTAATTGGGATTACGGAAACATGGTTGCAGGGTGAGCAGGGCTGGGAGCTTAACATACAGGGGTATTCAGTATTTAGGAAGGATCGACAAAAAAGAAAGGGAGGAGGGGTAGCATTGCTAGTAAAAGAGGGGATAAATGCAATTGAAAGGAAGGATATTAACTCAGTTAATACAGAATCTATATGGGTGGAGCTAAGAAATAGCGAGGGGCGAAAAACATTAATAGGAGTGGTATATAGGCCTCCAAATAGTAAAATAGAGGTTAGGGAGGGCATCACGAGGGAAATTAGAGAAGCGTGCAATAAGAGCACAGCTGTCATCATAGGTGACTTTAACTTACATATAGATTGGACTAGCCTAATCAGTAAAAATAATGAGGAGGAGGAATTCCTTGAGTGTTTAAGGGATGGTTATCTGGATCAATATGTCGAGGAACCAACTCGGGAACAGGCTATATTGGACTGGGTACTGTGCAATGAGAAGGGACTAATCAGTAATCTTGTTGTACGGGGACCCTTGGGTCAGAGCGATCATAACATGATCGATTTCTCACTCGAAATGGAGAGCGAAGAAATTGACTCAGAGACTAAGGTCCTGAATTTAAACAAGGGGAATTATGATGCCATGAGACGGGAACTGAGTAGGTCTGATTGGACAACGTTCCTGAGAGGACTGGAGGTAGATAAACAATGGCAAACATTTAAAGATAGAATGACAAAATTGCAAAAATTGTTTATACCAATCTGGCATAAAAGGAAATCTAAAAAGGTGACTCAACCGTGGATAACAGGGGAAATTAGAGACAGCATAAAATCCAAAGATAGGGCGTATAAAATAGCCAAAAAAAGCGCCAGAGCGGAAGATTGGGAACAGTTTAAGATAGAGCAAAGGAGGGCAAAGGGCATGATCAAGAGGGGCAAAATAGCTTACGAAAACAAGCTGGCGGAAAATATAAAAACTAACTCCAAAAGCTTTTATAAATATATCAAAAGGAAAAGACTGGTGAAAACCAAAGTTGGTCCATTGCAGTCAGATACGGGGGAATATATAATGGGAAATAAGGAAATGGCAGATCAACTAAATGCATACTTTGGGTCAGTCTTTACGAAGGAAGACACAAAAAACCTCCCTGGGATATCGGGAAAAATAGGGACATTGGCAAAGGAGGAACTGACGCAAATCAATATCTCTAAGGATATGGTGTTAAGGAAGCTAAAGGGATTGAAGGTGGACAAATCCCCAGGGCCTGATAACATGCATCCTAGGGTACTGAAGGAGGTGGCCCTAGAGATAGCGGATGCACTAAGGATGATTTTTCAGAATTCATTAGACTCGGGAACAGTGCCGATGGATTGGAGGGTAGCTAACGTTACCCCACTATTCAAAAAGGGGGGTAGGGAAAAAGCAGGTAATTACAGACCTGTAAGCCTTACATCAGTTGTGGGCAAAATGCTGGAGTCCATCATTAAGGATGAAATAGCGGAGCACTTAGCAAATGGGGACAGGATAGGACAGAGTCAACATGGATTTACAAAGGGTAAATCGTGCTTGACTAATCTATTGGAATTTTTTGAGGGAGTAACTGGTAGAATAGATGGGGGAGAGCCAGTAGATGTGGTGTACCTGGACTTCCAAAAGGCCTTCGATAAGGTCCCACATAAAAGATTAGCATGGAAAATTGAGGCTCATGGGATAAAGGGGAAAGTTTTGGCGTGGATAGGGAACTGGCTGTCAGATAGAAAACAGAGAGTTGGAATAAACGGCTCATTTTCTGAATGGCAGGCAGTAACAAGTGGGGTACCACAGGGATCTGTCCTGGGCCCCCAGCTGTTCACAATTTACATTAATGACCTGGATCAGGGAGTCGGATGCAGCATTTCCAAATTTGCAGACGACACTAAACTAGGAGGTGGGGTGGGCTCAGAGGAAGAGACCAGGAAGCTCCAGAGCGATTTGGACAGACTGGGCGATTGGGCGGATAAATGGCAGATGCACTATAATGTGGACAAGTGCGAAGTTATCCACCTTGGGTGCAGGAACGGGAGGGCAAATTATTATTTAAATGGCAATAGATTGGGAGAGGGGGAAGTACAGAGAGACCTGGGTGTTCTTGTACACCAGTCACTGAAGGCGAGCATGCAGGTGCAACAGGCGGTCAAGAAGGCAAACGGTATGCTGGCCTTCATAGCAAAAGGGTTAGAATACAGGAACAGGGATACCTTGCTGCAGCTGTACAGGGCACTGGTGAGACCACACCTCGAGTACTGTGTACAGTTTTGGTCGCCTCATCTGAGGAAGGATGTTCTTGCCATGGAGGGGGTGCAGCGGCGATTCACCAGGCTGATACCAGGAATGGCGGGAATGACCTATGAGGAGAGACTATGTAGTTTAGGGATGTACACACTGGAGTTTAGAAGATTGAGAGGGGACCTCATAGAAGTGTATAAAATTCTGACAGGTCTAGACAGACTGGATGCAGAAGGAATGTTTCCCTTGGCGGGTGAGAACAGAACTAGAGGACATAATTTAAGGATAAGGGCTAAACCATTTAGGACAGAGATGAGGGGGAATTTCTTCACTCAGAGAGTGGTGAACCTGTGGAACTCATTGCCACAGAGGGCAGTGTACGCCAGCTCATTAAATATATTTAAGAGGGAATTAGATATATTTCTACGGGCAAAAGGGGTTAAGGGTTACGGAGAGAAGGCGGGGACGGGATACTGAATTAAAGGATCAGCCATGATCTCATTAAATGGCGGAGCAGGCACGAAGGGCCGAATGGCCTACTCCTGCTCCTATCTTCTATGTATCTATGTATAAGGGAGGGGGAGGAATTTCTGGACAGTTTTATCCTGAATACAGTCACACCTCAGAGGAAAGCATAGGTTCAGAAAGGGGAGGGTGTGACTGTTTGGGAGACGGGTAGTGCGGATTTAGGAGAGGTTGAGAAGGAGGTCCGGCAGACGCTGGTCCTGTCCAACAGGTACGATGTACTCGCTACCTGTGAGGACAAGGAGAAAGACTGCGGGGAGGACAGCCACAATGCAGACCAAGGCACCGTGGCTCAGAAGGCTGTCCAAGGGGGGGAAGAGCAGAATAGAAATGTGGTAGTGATAGGGGATTCTATAATAAGGGGGATAGATAGCCTCCTCTGCAGCCAAGAACGAGAATCCCGATTGGTGTGCTGCCTACCCAGTGCCAGGGTAAGGGATATCTCACAGCAGCTGAAGAGGAACTTGGAAAGGGAGGAAGTAAATCCAGTTGTCATGGTCCATGTCTGAACAAACGACATAGGTAGGAACAGGGAGGAGGTCCTGCTGAGGGAGTATCAGGAGTTAGGAGCAAAATTAAAAAGCAGGACCTCGAGGGTAATAATCTCTGGATTACTGCCCGAGCCACATGCAAATTGGCATAGAAGCAGACAGATCAGGAGAATTAACACATGGCTAAAGGGCTGGTGTGGGAAAGAGGGGTTCCTTTTCATGGGACAGGAAGGAGCTGTACCGATGGGACGGGCTCCACCTGAACCGGGGTGGGACCCGTGTCCTAGCAGAAATGAGAAATAGGGAGGTGACAAAGGCTTTAAACTAGTAAGAAGGGGGGAGGGATCGACAAGAAATGAAACCAGCCTAAATATAAACAAGGAAAGGAGAGCATAGGAAAGAGTAAAGAAAGGGAGGACATTGATGGCTAGGGAATAAATAGAGTTAAAAAACAGGAGTTTAAAAAGATGGTTAAAAATAAAGTGAGAGGAACTACTATTAAAAATGAGTTAAACTGTCTGTACAACAATGCACACAGTGTCCATAATAAAACAGGGGAGCTGGAGGCAATCATGCGTTGCGAGGAACCAGACACAGTAGGGATTACTGAGGCATGCTAAATTCAGCGCGAGTTTAGCGGCGGCGGTAACCGGTACCACCCCACTCCGCTGCACAGGCGATGACGATGTCATCACCGTGCGCAGCGCCCAGTTTTCACCCCGCCTGCAAAATTGGCCGCACGTCCCCTGAATCTGTGCTGGGCGATGACAGCAACCGACTTAAGGGGCAGGAACGGACAACAGGAGGCGCGTGGGGCGGTTAGTAAAGGGGAGGTGGCGAGGGGGGAAAAATAAAATCGTCCGACTTGCTTGTTGTGGCTCGTTGCGTCTTTGAGCGCGTGGTCCGTGCCGCGATCTGGCAGCCCAGCACTTCACTTGTGTGCTGGGCTGCTGGCACGGCACCCCGCTCCCCGGTGGTCCAGGTAGGGCCCCACAGGGTTGTGGGCTTGGGCCCTCCCCTTTAATGAGGGGAACAGCCCTTCCAATACACAGCACGACGTGGCCCAGTGCAAAGCACTGCAGAACGCACTGCCCCGATATTCGGGGTTAGTGCTCTAAGAAGGAAGTGGAGCGTTTGAATTAGCGCTCCACCTCCCTCTTGGGGCGCTAAAACTGAAGTTAGCGATCGCCGGCACTATTTTTGCGCCGGGCACTAAATTTAGCGCCCAGACGATGTTGGTTGCTAACGAACTTTTCCCCCATGGACTTTCAAAAGGCATTTGATGAAGTATCACATAATAGACTTATTCAGAAAATAGAAGGATATGGTATCAAAGGGACAGTGGTAACTTGATACATTATTGGCTAAGGGATAGGAGGCAGAGAGTAGTGGTGAACCAATGTTTTTCTGACTGGAGGGAAGTGTGCAGTGGGGGTCTCAAGGGGTCAGTATTAGGACTATTGCTTTTTTGTTATATATAAATGACCTGGACTTGAGTATAGGGAGCACAATTTCAAAGTTTGCGGACTATACAAAACTTGGCAACGTAGTAAATAGTGAGCAGGGTAGTAGCAGATTTCAGGAGGACATAGACAGACTGGTGAAATGGGCAGATACATGGCAGCTGCAATTTACTGCAGATAAGTGTGAGGTGATGAACTTTGGAAGGAACAACATGGAGAGGCAGTATAATCTAAATGGTACTATTTTAAGGGGGTGCAAGAACAGAGGGACCTGGGGGTACATATTCACAAATCCTTGAAGGTGGCAGGGCAAGTTGATAAGACAGTTAAGAAAGTGTATGAGATACATGGCTTTGTAAATAGGGCTATTGAATACAAAAACAAGGAAGTCATGCTAAACCTTTACAAATCATTGGTTAGGCCTCAGCTGGAATATTGTGTCCAATTCTGGGCACCGCACTTTAGGAAGGATGTCAAGGCCTTGGAGAGGGTAGAGACGAGGTTTATCAGGATGATACCAGGGATGAGGGACTTCAGTTATGTGGAGAGATTGAAGAAGCTGGGGTTGTTCTCCTTAGAGCTGAGAAGGTTGAGGTGAGAGCGAATAGAGGTATTCCAAATTGAGGTGTTCTGATAGATCAAGTAGGGAGAAATTGTTTCCTCTGGCAAGTGGGTAGGCAACCAGAGGTCATAGCTTTCATATAATTGGTAAAAGAACCAGAGGGGAAATGAGAACTTTCTTCACACAGAGAAGGTCTGTTAAGGTCTGAACGCGTTACCTGAAAGGGAATCAGATTCCATAAGAATTTTCAAAAGGCAATTAGACATGTACTTGAAGGCGACTAATTTGCAGAGTTATGGCGGAAAAGTTGGGGTGTGGGACTAAATTGGACAGCTCTTCAAAGAGCCGGCACGGACATGATGAGCCGAATGGCTTCCTTCTGTCCTATCAGATTCTATAATTCCATGACTGTGCCATTGAGGCAGATTTACTGTAAAATATGTGGCTTTGCTCTGCAAATGTCAGTGTCAGCATCGAGCACTCCCAGGGCAGGCACAGCACTCGTTAGATATAGTGCCGAGCTCCTGCTTAATAACAAAGTAACTCGAGGCTTTTCTGCTTGTGCCAGGATGGGAATTTCCCACATCCTGCGCCCTGAACAAGTTGATACAAGTTGTTCAGACGGGATTATGTTGCCAGCTGTCAGGATAGTTTGATTGCTGTTTTGAATGACTCAGTATAAACTCTGAGAACAGTTCCCGAATCACTCCAAAAGACTCTTTAAACCACAAGTCAGTTCATCTTTTTGACACTGCATCAGCACACACTGGGTTCTTGCTCCTAATAACATGTGTGTCCGTGTGCCTTTACTGGAACCGTTTATTACTGAAATATAGACTGGCATTTATATCGTGCCTTTCACCACCTCAGGACGTCCCAAAGTGCTTTACAACTAATGAAGTGTAGTCACTGTTGTAATGTAGGAAACTTGGCAGTCAATATGCGCACAGCAAGCTCCCACAAACAAGAATGTGAGATGACCAGATCAACGGATTTTTAGTGATTTTTTTAGTGATGTGGGTTGAAGGATAAATATTGGCCACAGGACACCGGGGAGAACTCTCCTGCTCTTCTTCCAAAACTGGGCGTGGGATCTTTTACGTCCACCTCAGAGGGTAGAAGGGACCTCGGTTTAATGTCTCATCTGAAAGAGGGCGCCTCTGGCAGTGCAGCACTCTCTCAGTACTGCCCCTCCGACAGTGCAGCGCTCCCTCGGTACTGCCCCTCCAACAGTGCGGCGCTCCCTCAGTACTGCCCCTCCAACAGTGTGGCGCTCCCTCAGTACTGCCCCTCCAACAGTGCGGCGCTCCCTCAGTATTGCCCCTCCGACAGTGCGGCGCTCCCTCAGTACTGCCCCGCCGACAGTGCGGTGCTCCCTCAGTACTGCCCCGCCGACATTGCGGTGCTCCCTCAGTACTGCCCCTCTGACAGTGCAGCGCTCCCTCAGTACTGACCCTCCCACAGTGCAGCGCTCCCTCAGTACCGCCCCTCCCACAGTGCAGCGCACCATCAGTAACGCCCCTCCAACAGTACTGACCCTCCCTCAGTACTGCCCCTCCGACTGTGCAGCGCACCATCAGTACCGCCCCTCCAACAGTGCAGCGCTCCCTCAGTACTGCCCCTCCAACAGTACAGCACTCCCTCAGTACCGCCCCTCCCACAGGGCAGCGCACCATCAGTACTGACCCTCCCACAGTGCAGCGCACCATCAGTACTACCCCTCCAACAGTGCGGCGCTCCCTCAGTACCGCCCCTCCGACAGTGCAATGCACCATCAGTATTACCCCTCCAACAGTGCGGCGCTCCCTCAGTACTGACCCTCCCACAGTGCAGTGCTCCCTCAGTACGGCCGCTCCGACTGTGCAGATCTCCCTCAATGCTGGCACTGGGGCAATGTCGGGAGTTTCAGAGAAGGCACGGGGGCAATTGGACAAGGGGAGAGCTTTTTCAGAGGGAGGGTCACAGTGCCTATCTATTCTAATCCCATTTTCCAGCACTTAGTCTGTAGCCTTGTATGCTATGGCATTTCAAGTGCTCATCTAAATGCTTCTTGAATGTTGTGAGGGTTCCTGCCTCTACCATCCTTTCAGGCAGTGAGTTCCAGATTCCAACCACTCTCTGGGTGAAAAAGGTTTTCCTCAAATCCCCTCTAAACCTCCTGCCCCTTACCTTGAAACTATGCCCCCTGGTTATTAACCCCTCTACTAAGGGGAATAGTCCTTTTCTATCTACCCTATCTATGCCCCTCATAATTTTGTACACCTCAATCAGATTCCCCCCTCAGCCTTCTCTGCTCTAAGGAAAACAACCCCAGCCTGTCCAGTCTCTCTTCATAGCTGAAACGCTCCAGCCCAGGTAACATCCTGGTGAATCTCCTCTGCACCCTCTCCAATGCAATCACATCCTTCCTATAGTGTGGCGACCAGAACTGCACACAGTATTCCAGCTGTGGCCTAACTAGCGTTTTGTACAGCTCCATCATAACCTCCCTGCTCTTATATTCTATGCCTCGGCTAATGAAGGCAAGTATCCCATATGCCTTCTTAACTACCTTATCTACCTGTCCTGCTGCCTTCAGGGATCTATGTAAATGTACACCAAGTTCCCTCTGATCCTCTGTCCTTCCTAGGGTCCTACCATTCATTGTGTATTCCCTTGCCTTGTTAGTCCTCCCAAAATGCATCACCTCACACTTTTCAGGGTTAAATTCCATTTGCCACTGTTCTGCCTATCTGACCAACCCCTCTATATTGTCCTGTAGCCTGAGGCTTCCCTCCTCACTATTTACCACTCTACCAATTTTCGTGTCATCTGCAAACTTACTGATCATACCTCCTACATTCATATCTAAATCATTAATGTACACTGCAAACAGCAAGGGACCCAACACCGATCCCTGCGGTACACCACTGGACACAGGCTTCCAGTCATAAAAACAACCTTCGACCATCACCTTCTGCCTCCTGCCACTAAGCCAATTTTGGATCTAATGTGCCAAATTGCCGTGGATCCCATGGGCTCTTACCTTCTTGACCAGCCTCCCATGCGGGACTTTGTCTAAAGCCTTACTGAAGTCCATGTAGGCTACATCAACTGCATTACCCTCATCCACACACCTAGTCACCCCCTCGAAAAATCCAATCAAATTGGTTAGACATGATCTCCCCCTGACAAAGCCATGCTGACTATCCTTGATTAATTCTTGTCTCTCCAAGTGGAGACTAATTCTGTCCCTCAGAATTTTTTCTAGGCCTGGTAGCACTGCCATTAAGAAGTATCACCATGGCAAACTTCGACCCTAGTGCTGAGTTCAGTGCTGGGTCCTAAGCTCACCAGGTAAACCCAGTGTGAATACAGACTCACAGAGGCGCTGTCAGCACCTGTTAAAGGGACACACACATCGTTCATGTAAGTTTGCATTTAAGCTATTGGACTGTTTTTAAAAAATTTTTGCTGAAGTAGTGGCTTGTTGCAATAGATGATAAAAGTTTTTTAAGTGTGTAGGGAGTGCTGCTGAATGTTTGCAAGGCCTCGGATAGTAAAGGAAGGCCTCTGAGAAGACAAAAAATGCTGCAAATACTCAGTAGGTCAGGCAACATCTGTGGAGAGAGAAACAGAGTTCACGGTCGGGAACCTGCTGTCAAAACATGCCCACCTGCATTTCCTGATGTCAGGTTTGCCAGCGCTGAGCCGTCCCAACAGGCAGCGGTGGGGGACCCAATTCAAATCATTAACAATGCTTTTTTCCCCAGCTTTTTGAATTTGACAGGTTGCCCACCAGTTTCCTGCAGTGCCTAGACCTTGTCTTTGAAGCTGAGGCAGGAGGTCACTAGCCATTGAATCAGATGTGGAGTTGACAGCTTCAGATGTCAAGTCAAAGCTCCCCGCTGATTGATAAATGTTCCCTTAACCACTAGCTTCTCTAAACTGCATTTCCACTACAGATTCACAAGCCTCCATCCAGTCTGACTTCATTACCTCTCCCACCATTGACAGACCGCTTCTGTCATCTCTGTTTCACCTGCCATCTATTCCATCAGCATGGGTGTACTTTATATTGTCTCACCTTGGTCCTCAGAATCTGACCACGATCAGCCCCAACACCAGCATCACCAGGCACACCAGCAGCACCAACAATCACACCAACCTTCTCCGCAATCACCTGATGCTGCACAGAACAGAGGGCATCAGCACCCGACCAGATTTCTGCCTGGGACGCCAGGGATGGCCTCAACAATGCCATATTTACTTCACTTGACGCTGCACACCCTGGCTGCCACATGATGTGCCAAGTTGGCACCATCCCACACCAACAACATAATGCATCCCTACAATGCCCAAGCCATAGAAAAGCAGAGTGTTTTTTGAATGTTGAGAGATTGGGAAATATTGGTATTCAGAGGGACCTGGGTGTCCTTGTACATGAATCATTGAAAGTTAACATGCAGGTACGGCAAGTAATTAGGAAAGCAAATGGTATGTTGGCCTTTATTACAAGAGGATTTGAGTATAAGAGTGAAGACGTCTTACTGCAATTATATAGGGCCCTGGTGAGACCCAACCTGGAGTATTGTGTACAGTTTTGATCTCATTACCTAAGGAAGGATATACTTGCCATAGAGGGAGTGCAACGAAGGTTCACCAGACTGGTTCTGGGATGGGGGGATTGTCCTATGAGGAGAGATTGAGTAGACTAGGCCTATATTCTCTAGGGTTTAGAAGACTGAGAGGCGATCTCATTGAAACATACAAAATACTTACAGGGCTTGACAGGTTAGTTGCAGGGAGGATGTTTCCGCTGGCTGGGGAGTTTAGAACCAGGAGTCACAGTCTCAGAGTATATGTCGGCCATTTAGGACTGAGATGAGGAGAAACTTCTTCACTCAGAGGGTGGTGAATCTTTGGAATTCTCTACCCCAGAGGGCTGTGGAGGTTCAGTCATTGAGTATATTCAAGACAGAGATCGATAGATTTTTGAATATTAAGGGAATCAAGGGATATGGGGATAGTGCAGGAAAGTGGAGATGAGGTAGAAGATCAGCCATGATCTTATTGAATGGCGGAGCAAGCTGAAAGGGCCGAATTGCTTACTCCTGCTCCTGTTTCTGATGTTCTTATGTTCTTATTTCTTTCACACTCATCACCATTGTGGGGGGGGTACCGTTATGTCTCACCATTCACTGCAACACACTAAGCCACTTCCAAAGATGCACGCAAATCTGTCCAAGAATGCAAAGTGTTGAAAATAAAGATTTCAATGTTTGACGGCACATTAACAGAAACTTAACATGAACATTGGCTAAAACACACAAGTGGCTACCCTTGTGTGTTGTTAGTTAGTATGATTGGACTAGGATGAGGGTGAGTGTGAGGGGTAACTAGTGAGATGGGGATGTGATAATATAGATAGAGAGGGATGGGTGGAGGTGCAAGGTAAGTTGGTGTGAGTAATGATGTGCAGCAGTAGGGTAGGGAAGGCAGAGTGATGGGGATGTAATGAGTGGCGCAACAGGATGAGGTTGAGTGTGCCTTTGCAGTAACGTTTTGTGATCTACTGACATCATTGAAAGGTTTGCGCCACTGCAGCCTGGTCCTCCTGATGACGCTCCTGCTTGTGTCCTCCTATGCAATGTGCAACTAGGCTGTGTTGATCTCCTGGGGAGGTCTCTTCTGACTTTGGAAGGGAAGAGAACCTCCCGGTGTGCTGTGACTCCCTCCATAAGCATATGGAGAGAGTCATGGGAGAGCCTGGGTGCAGCCGTGCACCTCTGTGCAGTGATTGTCAGTGTTTGCAGCACCTCAATGCTGTAGAACACTGAAAGCACAAATGTCAAAGTAAATATTGTTATAAAACACATTTTGTTGTGCACTTGAGTCGTAACAAATTCAGTCATCTGGTTATAATCATTTTATTCTTTAACTTCAGTATTAAAAGCAATTTACAACCTGAGTATTGTCACAGATAGAGTGTACGAACTTAGGCATGGGTCCTGTCTCGAGCTGCTTGAACAAATGAAAAGTTTATATTTATACATTGTTTTCTTATCAAACTGGAACTGGCATTGCATAATATGTTAGTCTCTGGCTATAGCATAGTCCAGAGATTCAAGGCTACATTTTCTTCAACATGATGCACACAAAAATACCATGGCCTTGCTGTGGTAAGCCTAACCCTTCTAGTTTCTAGTCATTCTTACCATAAATAAACATATCCAAGGCTGGTTGGTTGCGAACACCAGCAGTTGCTAAGTGAAATCTGTATCTCTCTCTCTCACTCTATATCTCTCTCTCTCTAATGATGCCATCCACCGTTTTTTCCTATATTCAATGAACTAAACATGAACACCTTTCAGAAGCTGAATTAACCGAGTTCCATACGCCAACACTTTGAATCTTACTCATGCTGTACCTGCCTTGGGAGTGTTTGATGGGGTAGTGTAGAGGGAGCTTTACTCTGTATCTAACTCGTGTTACATAGAAACATAGAAGATAGGAGCAGGAGTAGGCCATTTGGCCCCTCGAGCCTGTTCCGCCATTTAATGAGATCATGGCTGATCATCCAAATTCAGTACCCTGTCCCTGCTTTCTCCCCAAATCCCTTGATCCCTTTAGCCTTAAGAAATATATCTAACTCCTTCTTGAATATATTTAAAGAATTGGCTTCAACTGCCTTGTGTGGTAGAGAATTCCACAGGTTCACCACTCCCTGGGTGAAGAAATTCCTCCTCATCTCAGTCTTAAATGGCTTACCCCTTATCCTTAGACTGTGACCCCTGGTTCTGGACTCCCCCGCCATCGGGAACATCCTTCCTGCATCTAGTCTGTCTAGTCCTGTTAGAATTTTATAAGTTTCAATGAGATCCCCTCTCATTCTTCTAAACTCTAGCGAATACAAGCCCAATCGACCCAATCTCTCTTCATATGCCATTCCTGCCATTCCAGGTATCAGTCTGGTGAATCTTCGCTGCACTCCCTCCATGGCAAGAACATCCTTCCTCAGATAAGGCGACCAAAACTGCACACAATACTCAAGGTGTGGTCTCACCAAGGCCCTGTACAACTGCAGCAAGATATCCTTGCTCCTGTACTCGAATCCTTTTGCTGTGAAGGCTAACATACCATTTGCCTTCTTAACCGCCTGCTGCACCTGCATGCTTACCTTCAGCGACTGGTGCACAAAGACACCCAGGTCTCGCTGCACTTCCCCTTTTCCCAATCTATTGCCGTTCAGATAATAATCTGCCTTCCTGTTTTTGCCACCAAAGTGGCTAACCTCGCATTTATCCACATTATACTGCATCTGCCATGCATCTGCCCAATCACCCAACCTGTCCAAATCGTACTGGAGTTTTTCGGCATCCTCCTCACAGTACACACGCCCACCCAACTTTGTGTCGTCTGCAAACTTGGAGATATTACATCTAGTTCCCTTGTCTAGATCATTAATATATATTGTGAATAACTGGGGTCCTAGCACCGATCCCTGCAGTACCCCACTAGTCACTGCCTGCCACTCGGAAAAAGACCTGTTTATTCCAACTCTTTGCTTCCTGTCTGCCAACCAGTTCTCTATCCAAGTCAGTACCTTACCCCCCAGTCCCATGTGCTTTAACTTTGCACGCTAATCTCTTATGCGGGACCTTATCGAAAGCCTTCTGAAAGTCCAAATACACCACATCCAGTGGTTCTCCTTTAGCTATTCAACAGTTACATCCTCAAAAAATTCCAGTAGATTAGTCAAGCATGATTTACCTTTTGTAAATCCATGTTGACTTTGTCCGATCCTGTCACTGTTTTCCAAGTGCTCTGCTATTACATCTTTTATAATGGACTCTAGCATTTTCCCCACTACCGATGTCAGGCTTACCGGTCGATAATTCCCCGTTTTCTCTCTACCACCTTTTTTGAATAGTGCGGTTACTTTAGCTACCCTACAATCCATGGGAACTGTTTCATAGTCGATAGAATTTTGGAAGATGACCAGCAATGCATCTACTATTTCTAGGGCCACTTCCTTAAGTACCCTAGGATGTAGATTATCAGGCCCTGGGGATTTATCGGCCTTCAAACCTGTCAATTTCCCTAACATAATTTCCCTACAAATACTGATTTCTTTCAGTTCCTCCCTTTCTTTAGACCCTATGTTCCCCGACATCTCTGGGAGGTTATTTGTGTTCTCCTTTGTGAAGACAGAACCAAAGTATGTATTTAATTGGTCAGCCATTTCTTTGTTCCCCATTATAAATTCCCCTGATTCTGACTGCAAGGGACCTACGCTTGACTTCACCAATCTTTTTCTCTTCACATATCTATAGAAGCTTTTACAGTCAGTTTTTATGTTCCCTGCAAGCTTACTCTCATACTCTATTTCCCCCCTCTTAATTAATCCCTTTGTCCTCCTTTGCTGAATCCTAAACTGCTCCCAATCCTCAGGTTTGCTGCTTTTTCTGGCCAATTTATATGTCCTCTCCTTGGATCTTATGCTATCCCTAATTTCCCTTGTTAGCCACGGTTGAGTCACATTTTTTGTTTTATTTTTATGCCAAACAGGGATGAACAAATTCCGTAGTTCATCCGTGCGATCTTTAAATGTTTGCCATTGCCTATCCACCGTCAACCCTTTAAGGAACATTCCCCAATCCATCCTAGCCAACCCACGCCTCATACCATCGTAGTTTCCTTTATTTAAATTCAGGACCCTAGTCTCTGAGTCAAATACTTCACTCTCCATCTTCATGAAGAATTCTTCATATTATGATTGCTCTGCCCCAAGGGGCCTCGCACAACAAGATTGCTAATTAATCCTTTCTCATTACTAATACCCAGTCTAAGATGGCCTTATCTCTAGTTGGTTCCTCAACATATTGGTCCAGGAAACCATCCCATATACACTCTAGGAATTCCTCCTCCACAGTATTGTTACTAATTTGGTTAGCCCAATCTATATGTAGATTAAAGTCACCCATGATAACTGCTGTGTTCTTATTGCATGCATCTCTAATTTCCCATTGAATGCCATCCTCAACCTCAGCATTACTGTTTGGGGGTCTATATACAACTCCCACTAACGTTTTCTGCCCCTTGGCATTTCTCAGCTCTACCCATACGGATTCCACATCACCAGAGCTAATATCCTTCCTTACGATTATGTTAATCTCCTCTTTAACCAGCAATGCTACCCCACCTCCTTTTCCTTTTTGCCTGTCTTTCCAGAATATTGAATACCCCTGGATGTTGAATTCCCAGCCTTGGTCACCCTGGAGCCATGTCTCTGTAATCCCAATTATATCATATCCGTTTAATTCATACAGCTTATTACGAATGCTCCTCGCATTAAGACACAAAGCCTTCAGGCTTGTTTTTTTAACAATCTTAGACCTTTTAGAATTATTATTTACTGTGGCCATGTTGGATTTACACCCTTGATTTCTCTGACTGCCACTTTTGCTTTTCTCCTTCCTGTCTTTTGCTTCTATCCTTGCTTCCCTTTCCTCTGTCTCCCTGCACAGGTTCCCATCCCCCTGCCATTTTAGTTTAAACCTTCCCCAATAGCACTAGCAAACACTCCCCCTAGGACATCGGTCCCGGTCCTGCCCAGGTGCAAACCGTCCAGTTTGTACTGGTCCCACCTCCCCCAGAACAGGTTCCAATGTCCCAGGAATTTGAATCCCTCCCCCTTGCACCATTCCTCTAGCCATGTATTCATCTGAAATATCCTTCTATTTCTACTATGAATAGCACGTGGCACTGGTAGCAATCCTGAGATTACTACCTTTGAGGTCTTATTTTTTAATTTAACTCCTAACTCTCTGTATTCAGCTTTTAGGACCTCATCCCGGTTTTTACCTATATCATTGGTACCTATATGCACCACGACAACTGGCTATTCACCCTCCCCCTTCAGAATGCCCTGCAGCCACTCTGAGACATCCTTGACCCTTGCACCAGGGAGGCAACATACCATCCTGGAGACTCGTTTGTGGCTGCAGAAACGCCTATCTATTCCCCTTACAATAGAATCCATTATCACTATAGCTCTCCCGCTCTTTTTCCTTCCATCCTGTGCAGTAGAACCACCCATGGTGCCAGGACGTTGGCTGCTGCTGCCTTCTCCCGATAAGCCATCTCCCTCAACAATATCCAAAGTGGTATATCTGTTTGAGAGGGGGATGGCCACGGGGGTCCCCTGCACTACCTGCCTGCGCCTACTACTCTGCCTGGCGGTCACCCATTCCCTTCCTGCCTGTGCAGCCTTTACCTGCAGTGTGACCAACTGATTAAACCTGATATCCTGCCTGGGAGTGTTTGATGGGCTAGTACAGAGGGTGCTTTACCCCATTTATTGCCCATGATGCACCCTCCAATTAATGATCCGATGGTCCCTCTCTTTGATACCCTGAAGATCCCTCCACTTATTGTTTCTGACACTATTCCTCTTACAGGGAATAGACTTGTTTCAGAGCACAAAGGAGGTTGTGATATCCTTGCCTCATCCCAAACACCATTTCCACAAACTGCCTCTCTCTGCCAAAGCAGGAGGGAGACACAGTGGCTGACATAAAGAGAGGGGAGACTTTCTGGTGTATAAAGCAAGAGGTAGACATGGGGGCCTTTGAATAGTGGGACCTCACATTTGGAAGATGGGAGGGATAATTTATCAGTGGTAATTTTGGGAGTCTGTGCTCCCTGACTGGAGTCTCAGTACATGGGAGCAGGGTTGGAGACGGGATTGATTGTATAACCTGCGTTCATGCCCAGTGAGACTGCACACCAGTGCTCCGATGATCCCACCACTTGATACCCATGAAGATCCCTCCACTTATTGCTTGTGGCACCCTTCCTGTTACAGGGAATAGGCTTGTTTCAAGGCACAAAGGAGGCTGTAATATCCAGGGTTGGAGAAGGGACTGATTGTACAACCTGCTTTCATGCCCAGTGAGACTGCACACCAGGAGCAGAGACTGGTCATGTGACCCTGTAATACCTTGAGTGGGAGGGGCTTGGGCTGCTTTGTGACATGTTTCCTGGCTCCTCTGTGATGTCACCTGGAGACAGGTTTACACCCCTGGTTACACAGCATCAACGGGAGTCACTGTGGGATGAGCTGGACTTGGCAGCTGACACTGCCAGTGAGTTTAGTCCTTATAAATAGGGGAAAGGAAAGAACAATTTAATATTAAGGTAAGTAATTCAACCAAATGTCATTCATTACAAACATATTCAAACTAAATATAATCATAGTAACAAAAATAGACTGAATGTATTCCAATTACAGATTCTAGAATTAATAATTTTTATATTAAATGTTTCATGTAGTGAAGAGTATCTCAGGAGGGTGGAGAGAGTGGAGCCAAATCATCATCACACTAACTGGGACTGGAGAAATGTCGCTGGATTCACAGAGCAGATCTGGTGGGACCAAGACCCTCAATGTCAAAGACGGGATGAAACAAAAAGCCCCAACAATGATTGTAAAGGTGAGGAACTTTACTGAGGATCCCATCAGTCCAGGATTTTGCCAAGGTGAGAGTCTAACCATCTACTGGGTGCTTCTTCGACAAATGCCATAAGGGACTGCCTTTGATGCGACAAGTACAATTGAGCTCAACTTGTATGTAAAGCTAGCCCATACCTGGAACAACAACAGAAAATGCTGGAAAAACTCAGCAGGCCAGGCAACATCTGTGGAGAGAGAAATAGAGTCAACGTTTCAGGTCGAAACCCTTTGTCAAGACTGAAAAAGCACAGGAAATGAAACAAATTAAAAGGCCAGTTTGGGGGCTGAGAGAGAACAAAAGAGAAGTGAAGAGACATTGGGGGAAAAATTGGGTGAGTAGCACCACCTGTTAGCGCCTAAAGAGGCAGTCAGTGGCTGTAGCGCCACTGGCTGCGCCTCCCGCGATATTCAGCAGGGGCGCTAATGGTGGCGTTAGCCATTTGCGCTGCGCCACCACCGATGACATCATCAGTGTGCGCAGCGCCCCATTCACGCCCAGAACGCGATATTTGGTAGCGAACGCCGCTGTAGCGCCATTTACTACCCGCGCCCGGTTCACGGGGCCTTCTTGCGCCGGCAGAGGCGCAAGTTAAGGTGGAGGTGCGGGGCGGCCGCTTTTTCGGCGGCCGCCTGCCAGCACCTCCGTCCCCGGCCTCCTGGTCCCCCCCCCCCCCGCGGCATTGCCGGCTGTTTCCCGAGAGCCCGGCACTTCTCCTTGGTGCCGGGCTCTTTTGCCGGAACTCGCGATCGGGGTTCGTGCTGTTGCAGGCCCCTCCCCCTTAACAGTGGGAGGAAGGCCTGCAGTACCACAGCATGCCGTGTCGCAGCGTATGGCGCTGCGGCACGTTGCGCTGCGATATTCAGTTTCAGCGCCCTAAGAGGGACACGGAGCGCCTCGAGCCTCGCCCCATCTCCCTCTAGGGGCACTTCAACTGAATTTCTGACGATCGCTACAGCTTCGAACGCTGCGCAAAAACCAGCGCCCAGGCGAACTTGGCGCCAGTTTGGCGCCTCAACCCAAAGAGGTATTCAAAACGAGACGAGATGGTGATAGGACTAGTGGAGACAAAAGACGGCTCTAGATTAGGTGTGAAATGCGCTGGCAGAATGGGAGACAGCTGCCACGTGGGAGAGAAAAAAAAGGGGGGGCCAAAACAAAGGTGTGGATAAAAAATATAAGTAAAAATGCAATGGGGGCCGAGGTTATGATCTGAAATTGTTGAACTCGATATTGAGTACGGAAGGCTGGAAAGTGCCTAATCATACCTGGGACTGCCTGACACTTACATGTAGAGGGATTTTTATTCTAAGTTCATCCCATGCTGTACCTGAGCTGGTGTGCTTCATTGGGTAGTGTCAGAGGAGCTGTACGCTGAATTTAAAACATGCTGGATCTGAGTTGGCTGTGTGTGATCAACCAATTTAGAGAGAGCTTTACACTTCATCTAAGTTGTACTGTACCTGGCCTGGGAGTGTTAGATGGTAATGTAAAGTGGGAGGCTTTACTCTGTATCTAACCAGTGCTATACCAGGCCTGGGAGTGTTTGATGGGACACTGTAGAAGGAACTTTACTCTGTATCTAACCCGTGCTGTACCTTCCCTGTGAGTGTTTGTTGAGACAGTGTAGAGGGAGCTTTACTCTGCATTAACTGAGATTGACTGATACTTTCATTGACTATTTCTTTCATATACCCAGCACTGGCCTGAACTCAGATACTTTCTGTATACTCACAGAGATCAGCACGAGAGCACAAAACATCCCAAACACAGGAGCTGACCCTGGGATGGTGCGACACTAACTCTGCAAGTACATTAACAACCTCTAGAGATGAACCCCTGTCCGCACCCATCCTACTTTATCATTTTCTTGTGGTTGCAGTTGGAATATTGCGGGTGTGTGACGGCAAGCCTAAGGAATTTCCCACCTTTGACCTCTTCAATTTTTTTATTTCAGCTGAGCTTTGAAAACCAGGGCTGTCCTTCAGATGTCACGCATTTCCTGACAGCGCATTTCCAGCACTAGACATGTGCCAAGAGAGTGACACCAAAGAGGTAGGACATGTGCAGCCACACTCATCAACATCCATCTTGCCCACACCTGTTGCTGTGCTGTGAAAGATCGAGAAATGCTGGAGTTCCCCTGTGGAGGGAGGCAACGGCAGCTCTGCTGCAAAAGACAGTCAGTCACTCGACACAAGAGATGGTGAAGGAAAGAATCAGAAAATGTGAAGCTTTGAGGAGCTGGATTCTGAACAAAATGAGGTTCCTCAGATCACGGTGTATTCATACCAGATACATGTGTCAGAAATGTTTGTGTCCACAATTAATCCTGAGTGCCTCCAGCTCCAGAGGAGTAACAGTCAATTCCAGATTAACACATATTGAGGCCTGTTACAAAGGTATTGGAAACCAAACAGGACAAAGACAAATAGCACTGAACTATTGATTAATGGGAAGATCTGAATTATAGACAGATTAAATTTGATCCTGCAGGAAGGAAGGAAAAAATGAAGGAAGGAAGATACTAATCTGTAATAACCGGGACACAAGCACGAATGTGCTGTGCCATGGACTGAATAGGAGTATCAACATTTCCCACTTTCACTTTCCCACTGCTGATTATGGAGTGGGTTGGCCCCATTAGCTGGGCTTACAGTGAATCGCACCATTTGTTTCTAACATCCAATTTGTTTAAATTCAGTTTATTGTTATGTTTCCTCTCCAGAGGCTGATGGTACAGAGCTGACCAATGTACAGACACTGGCCAATGCTGAATCAGTGGGGAAATTTATAGAGAACATTTTCTCCTCTTTTACCTCACCCATAACTCTTTGGAGACACAAGTGGTAACTTCTGGCTCTGTTAGTCACCATTCCTGTTAATGCTGGGCCAGATTGGGGACACAAGGCCCTGTCCCTCTGAAGTACTTAGATGACATTTCCATAGCCATGGAAAGCTTCATGCGACTGATGTAGAATCCAGTCTCTGGCACTTCATGAGTGGGAGGAGGATCTGCTCTAATGTCACCAGCACTGCCCTTGGGTCTTTTTCTCCCATCAGCAGCAGAACATCCCTTTACCATCTCCTGTATCAAAAACTCGGGTTGACCTGACTGGTCTTCCTTTGATTCCTTCCCTTAGTTTACAGACTTTTCTGCCGTTTATTTTTTGTAATTGTGAACCCAGGTGGAGGGCCCAGACCCAGTAGAAGCAGAGCGTGATTGAGGCCGAAGGCAGGTTTGTTGGAACAAATCTCTGGGACTTAGGAATAGAATGACTGTGGAGGCTAAAAAAGTAAATAGAAAAAGAGGACACGAGAACGGGAAAAGGTTAAAGCAAAATTAAGTTACAATTAAGGAAAACAAGAAACACAATATATAAAAAACACGTTTTTAATTCTAATTTATTCATTCTGGGGATGTGGGCATCACTCGCAAGGCCAGCATTTATTGCCCATCCCTAGTTACCCTTGAGAAGGTGGTGGTGAGCCGCCTTCTTGAACCGCTGCAATCCGTGTTGTGAAGGTTCTCCCATAGTGCTGTTAGGTAGGGAGTTCCAGAATTCTGTGAGACTTGGAGGGGAACTTGGAGGTGGTGGTGGAAGCCTTGCTGCCCTTGTCCTTTGAGGTGATAGAGGCCGCAGGTTTGGGAGGTGCTGTCGTGGAAGCCTTGCTGAGTTGCTGCAGTACATCTTGTAGATTGAACACACTGCAGCCACAGTGTGCCGGTGGAGGAGGCAGTAAATGCTTAAGGTGGTGGATGGGATGCCAATCAAGCAGGCTGCTTTGTCCTGGATGGTGTTGAGGTTTTTGAGTGTTGTTGGAGCTGCACTCATCCAAGGACATGGAGAGTATTCCATCACACTCCTGACTTGTGCTTTGTAGGTGGTGGAAAGGTTTGGGAAGTCAGGAGGTGAGACACTCGCCGCTAAATACCCAGCTTCTGCCTAGTTCTTGCAGCCACAGTATTTAAGTGGCTGGTCTAGTTAAGTTTCTGGTAAATGGTGAAACCCAGGATTTGATGGTGGGGGATTCAACGATGGTAATGCCATTGAACGTCACAGGGAGCTGGTTAGACTCTCTCTTGTTGGCGATGATCATTGTCTGGTGCTTGTGTGGTACAAATGTTACTTGCCACGTATCATCCCCGACCTGAACATCGCCCAGGTCTTGCTGCATGACTGCCTTATTTTCTGACGAATTGTAATGTTGTCGGGTAGATGCCAGTACTGGATCAGCTTGGCTAGAGGTGCAGCTAGTTCTGGAGCACAGGTCTTCAGCTCTGCAGCTGGGATGTTGCCGGGGCCCACAGTCTTTGCTGTATCCAGTGCGCTCTACTGTTCTTGATATCATGTGGAGTGAAGTGAATTGGCTGAAGACTGGCTTCAGTGAAGGTGGGGACCTCAGGAGCAGGCCGAGATGCATCATCCACTTGGCAGTTGTGACTGAAGATGGTTGCGAAGGCTTCAGCCTTGTCTTTTGCACTCACGTGCTGTGCTCCGCCATCATTGAGGATGGGGATGTTCAAGGAGCCTCCTCCTCCCGTTAGTTGTTAATTGTCCATCACCGTTCACGACTGGATGTGGCAGGACTGCAGAGCTTTGATCTGATCGATTGGGTGTGGGATCGCTTAGCTCTGTCTATAGCATGCTGCTTCTGCTGTTTAGCATGCATATAGTCCTGTGTTGTAACTTCACCAAGTTGGTTTCTGATTTTCAGGTACACCTGGTGCAGCTCCTGGCATGCTCTTCAACACTCCTTATTCAACCAGGGCTGGTTTGATGGTAATGGTAGAATGAGGGATATGCCGGGCCATGAGGTTACAGATTATGCTGGAATAAAATTCTGTTGCTGCTGATGGGCCCAGCGCCTCATGGATGCCCAGTTTTGAGCTGCTAGATGTGTTCTTAATCTATCCCATTTAGCACGGTGGTAGGGCCACAAGACACGATGAAGGGGTGTCCTCAGTGACTCAATAGTACCATGATTGACCGAGCTGCCTGAGTCCTGAAGGACATAGCAGCCAGACAGGCTCACGGCAGGTAGTGAGAGAATAAACACGAGCCACTACCGAGCCACACTTGGTGATGGACATTGAAGTACCCCGCCCAGAGGACATTCTGTGCCATGACGCCACAGTGCGCTGGATAAGAGATTAGCGTGTAAAGTTAAAGCACATGGGATTGAGGGTAAGGTACTGACTTGGATAGAGAACTGGTTTGCAGACAGGAGGCAAAGAGTTGGAATAAACAGCTCTTTTTCCGAGTGGCAGGCAGTGACTTGTGGGGTACCGCAGGGATCGGCGCTAGGACCCCAGCTATTCACAGTATATATTAATGATCTAGACGAGGGAACTAGATGTAATATCTCCAAGTTTGCAGACGACACAAAGCTGGGTGGGCGTGTGTGCTGTGAGGATGATGCCGAGAAAGTCCAGTATGATTTGACAGGTTGGGTGATTGGGCAGATGCATGGCAGATGCAATATAATGTGGATAAGTGCGAGGTTATCCACTTTGATGGCAAAAACAGGAAGGCAGATTATTATCTGAACAGCAATAGATTGGGAGAAGGGGAAGTGCAACGAGACCTGGGTGTCCTTGTGCACCAGTTGCTAAAGGTAAGCATGCAGGTGCAGCAGGCACTTAAGAAGGCAAATGCTACGTTGGCCTTCATTGCAAAAGGATTTGAGTACAGGAGCAAGAATGTCTTGCTGCAGTTGTACAGGGCCTTGGTGAGACCACACCTTGAGTATTGTGTGCAATTTTGGTCACCTTATCTGAGGAAGGATGTTCTTGCCATGGAGGGAGTGCAGCAAAGATTCACCAGATTGATACCTGGGATAGCAGGAATGATGTCGATTGGGCTGGAGTTTAGAAGAATGAGAGGGGATCTCATTGAAACTTATAAAATTCTAACAGGGCTAGACAGACTAGATGCAGGAAGGATGTTCCCGATGGCGGGGGAGTCCAGAACCAGGGGTTACAGTCTAAAGATAAGGGGTAAGCCATTTAGGAATGAGATGAGGAGGAATTTCTTCACCCAGAGAGTGGTGAACCTGTGGAATTCTCTACCACAGAAGGCAGTTGAGGCCAATTCATTAAATATATTCAAGAAGCAGTTAGATATATTTCTTAAGGCTAAAGGGATCAAGGGAGATGGGGAGAAAGCAGGGCCAGGGTACTGAATTTGGATGATCAGCCATGATCTCATTAAATGGCGGAGCAGACTCGAGGGGCCGAATGGCCTACTCCTGCTGCTATCTTCTATGTTTCTATGGATGAGGAGGGAGTAAATGTTTAAGATGTTGGATGGGTGGCTGATTAAGCGGCCTGCTTTCCCCTGGATTCTGTCGAGCTTCGTGAGTATTGATGGAGCTGCAACTGTCCAGGCAAGTGGAGAATATTCCATCGCACTCCTGACTTGTGCCTTGTAGGTGTGCCGACGTCATCGGTGTGCGCAGCGCCCCATTCATGCCCCGAACGCGATATTTGGTAGCGAACGCCGCTGTAGCGCTGTTCGCTGCCCGCGCCCGGTTCACAGGGCCTTCTTGCACCGGCAGAGGCGCAAGTTAAGGTGGAGGTGCAGGGCGGCCGCTTTTTCGGCGGCCGCCTGCCAGCACCTCCGTCCCCGGCCTCCTGGTCCCCCCACCCGCGGCATTGCCGGCTGTTTCCCGAGAGCCCGGCACTTCTCCTTGGTGCCGGGCTCTTTTGCCGGAACTCGCGATCGGGGTTCGCGCTGTTGCAGGCCCCTCCCCCTTAACAGTGGGAGGAAGGCCTGCAGTACCACAGCATGCCGTGTCGCAGCGTATGGCGCTGCGGCACGTTGCGCTGCGATATTCAGTTTCAGCGCCCTAAGAGGGACGCGGAGCGCCTCGAGCCTCGCCCCATCTCCCTCTAGGGGCACTTCAACTGAATTTCTGACGATCGCTACAGCTTCGAACGCTGCGCAAAAACCAGCGCCCAGGCGAACTTGGCGCCAGTTTGGCGCCTCAACCCAAAGAGGTATTCAAAACGAGACGAGATGGTGATAGGACTAGTGGAGACAAAAGACAGCTCTAGATTAGGTGTGAAATGCGCTGGCAGAATGGGAGACAGCTGCCATGTGGGAGAGAAAAAAAAGGCGGGGGCCAAAACAAAGGTGTGGATAAAAAATATAAGTAAAAATGCAATGGGGGCCGAGGTTATGATCTGAAATTGTTGAACTCGATATTGAGTACGGAAGGCTCTAAAGTGCCTAATCATACTTGGGACTGCTTGACACTTACATGTAGAGGGATTTTTATTCTAAGTTCATCCCATGCCGTACCTGAGCTGGTGTGCTTCATTGGGTAGTGTCAGAGGAGCTGTACGCTGAATTTAAAACATGCTGGATCTGAGTTGGCTGTGTGTGATCAACCAATTTAGAGAGAGCTTTACACTTCATCTAAGTTGTACTGTACCTGGCCTGGGAATGTTAGATGGTAATGTAAAGTGGGAGGCTTTACTCTGTATCTAACCAGTGCTATACCAGGCCTGGGAGTGTTTGATGGGACACTGTAGAAGGAACTTTACTCTGTATCTAACCCGTGCTGTACCTTCCCTGTGAGTGTTTGTTGAGACAGTGTAGAGGGAGCTTTACTCTGCATTAACTGAGATTGACTGATACTTTCATTGACTATTTCTTTCATATACCCAGCACTGGCCTGAACTCAGATACTTTCTGTATACTCACAGAGATCAGCACGAGAGCACAAAACATCCCAAACACAGGAGCTGACCCTGGGATGGTGCGACACTAACTCTGCAGGTACATTAACAACCTCTAGAGATGAACCCCTGTCCGCACCCATCCTACTTTATCATTTTCTTGTGGTTGCAGTTGGAATATTGCGGGTGTGTGACGGCAAGCCTAAGGAATTTCCCACCTTTGACCTCTTCAATTTTTTAATTTCAGCTCAGCTTTGAAAACCAGGGCTGTCCTTCAGATGTCACGCATTTCCTGACAGCGCATTTCCAGCACTAGACATGTGACAAGAGAGTGACACCAAAGAGGTAGGACATGTGCAGCCACACTCATCAACATCCATCTTGCCCACACCTGTTGCTGTGCTGTGAAAGATCGAGAAATGCTGGAGTTCCCCTGTGGAGGGAGACAACGGCAGCTCTGCTGCAAAAGACAGTCAGTCACTCGACACAAGAGATGGTGAAGGAAAGAATCAGAAAATGTAAAGCTTTGAGGAGCTGGATTCTGAACAAAATGAGGTTCCTCAGATCATGGTGTATTCATACCAGATACATGTGTCAGAAATGTTTGTGTCCACAATTAATCCTGAGTGCCTCCAGCTCCAGAGGAGTAACAGTCAATTCCAGATTAACACATATTGAGGCCTGTTACAAAGGTATTGGAAACCAAACAGGACAAAGACAAATAGCACTGAACTATTGATTAATGGGAAGATCTGAATTATAGACAGATTAAATTTGATCCTGCAGGAAGGAAGGAAAAAATGAAGGAAGGAAGATACTAATCTGTAATAACCGGGACACAAGCACGAATGTGCTGTGCCATGGACTGAATAGGAGTATCAACATTTCCCACTTTCACTTTCCCACTGCTGATTATGGAGTGGGTTGGCCCCATTAGCTGGGCTTACAGTGAATCGCGCCATTTGTTTCTAACATCCAATTTGTTTAAATTCAGTTTATTGTTATGTTTCCTCTCCAGAGGCTGATGGTACAGAGCTGACCAATGTACAGACACTGGCCAATGCTGAATCAGTGGGGAAATTTATAGAGAACATTTCTCCTCTTTTACCTCACCCATAACTCTTTGGAGACACAAGTGGTAACTTCTGGCTCTGTTAGTCACCATTCCTGTTAATGCTGGGCCAGATTGGGGACACAAGGCCCTGTCCCTCTGAAGTACTTAGATGACATTTCCATAGCCATGGAAAGCTTCATGCGACTGATGTAGAATCCAGTCTCTGGCACTTCATGAGTGGGAGGAGGATCTGCTCTAATGTCACCAGCACTGCCCTTGGGTCTTTTTCTCCCATCAGCAGCAGAACATCCCTTTACCATCTCCTGTATCAAAAACTCGGGTTGACCTGACTGGTCTTCCTTTGATTCCTTCCCTTAGTTTACAGACTTTTCTGCCGTTTATTTTTTGTAATTGTGAACCCAGGTGGAGGGCCCAGACCCAGTAGAAGCAGAGCGTGATTGAGGCCGAAGGCAAATTTGTTGGAACAAATCTCTGGGACTTAGGAATAGAATGACTGTGGAGGCTAAAAAAGTAAATAGAAAAAGAGGACACGAGAACAGGAAAAGGTTAAAGCAAAATTAAGTTACAATTAAGAAAAACAAGAAACACAATATATAAAAAACACGTTTTTAATTCTAATTTATTCATTCTCGGGATGTGGGCATCACTCGCAAGGCCAGCATTTATTGCCCATCCCTAGTTACCCTTGAGAAGGTGGTGGTGAGCCGCCTTCTTGAACCGCTGCAATCCGTGTTGTGAAGGTTCTCCCATAGTGCTGTTAGGCAGGGAGTTCCAGAATTCTGTGAGACTTGGAGGGGAACTTGGAGGTGGTGGTGGAAGCCTTGCTTCCCTTGTCCTTTGAGGTGATAGAGGCCGCAGGTTTGGGAGGTGCTGTCGTGGAAGCCTTGCTGAGTTGCTGCAGTGCATCTTGTAGATTGAACACACTGCAGCCACAGTGTGCCGGTGGAGGAGGCAGTAAATGCTTAAGGTGGTGGATGGGATGCCAATCAAGCAGGCTGCTTTGTCCTGGATGGTGTTGAGGTATTTGAGTGTTGTTGGAGCTGCACTCATCCAAGGACATGGAGAGTATTCCATCACACTCCTGACTTGTGCTTTGTAGGTGGTGGAAAGGTCTGGGAAGTCAGGAGGTGAGACACTCGCCGCTAAATACCCAGCTTCTGCCTAGTTCTTGCAGCCACAGTATTTAAGTGGCTGGTCTAGTTCAGTGTCTGGTAAATGGTGAACCCCAGGATTTGATGGTGGGGGATTCAACGATGGTAATGCCATTGAACGTCACGGGGAGCTGGTTAGACTTTCTCTTGTTGGCGATGAACATTGTCTGGTGCTTGTGTGGTACAAATGTTACTTGCCACATATCATCCCTGACCTGAACATTGCCCAGGTCTTGCTGCATGACTGACTCATTTTCTGACGAATTGTAATGTTGTCGGGTAGATGCCAGTACTGGATCAGCTTGGCTAGAGGTGCAGCTAGTTCTGGAGCACAGGTCTTCAGCTCTGCAGCTGGGATGTTGCCGGGGCCCACAGTCTTTGCTGTATCCAGTGCGCTCTACTGTTCTTGATATCATGTGGAGTGAAGTGAATTGGCTGAAGACTGGCTTCAGTGAAGGTGGGGACCTCAGGAGCAGGCCGAGATGCATCATCCACTTGGCAGTTGTGACTGAAGATGGTTGCGAAGGCTTCAGCCTTGTCTTTTGCACTCACGTGCTGTGCTCCACCATCGTTGAGGATGGGGATGTTCAAGGAGCCTCCTCCTCCCGTTAGTTGTTAATTGTCCATCACCATTCACGACTGGATGTGGAAGGACTGCAGAGCTTTGATCTGATCGATTGGGTGTGGGATCGCTTAGCTCTTTCTATAGCATGCTGCTTCCGCTGTTTAGCATGCATATAGTCCTGTGTTGTAACTTCACCAAGTTGGTTTCTGATTTTCAGGTACACCTGGTGCAGCTCCTGGCATGCCCTTCAACACTCCTTACTCAACCAGGGCTGGTTTGATGGTAATGGTAGAATGAGGGATATGCTGGGCCATGAGGTTACAGATTATGGTGGAATAAAATTCTGAAGCTGCTGATGGGCCCACAGCGCCGCATGGATGCCCAGTTTTGAGCTGCTAGATGTGTTCTTAATCTATCCCATTTAGCACGGTGGTAGGGCCACAGGACACGATGAAGGGGTGTCCTCAGTGACTCAATAGTACCATGATTGACCGAGCTGCCTGAGTCCTGAAGGACATAGCAGCCAGACTGGCTCACGGCAGGTAGTGAGAGAATAAACACGAGCCACTACCGAGCCACACTTGGTGATGGACATTGAAGTCCCCCGCCCAGAGGACATTCTGTGCCATGACGCCACAGTGCGCTGGATAAGAGATTAGCGTGTAAAGTTAAAGCACATGGGATTGGGGGTAAGGTACTGACTTGGATTGAGAACTGGTTGGCAGACAGGAAGCAAAGAGTTGGAATAAACGGCTCTTTTTCCGAGTGGCAGGCAGTGACTAGTGGGGTACCGCAGGGATCGGTGCTAGGACCCCAGCTTTTCACAATATATATTAATGATCTAGACGAGGGAACTAGATGTAATATCTCCAAGTTTGCAGACGACACAAAGCTGGGTGGGAGTGTGCGCTGTGAGGAGGATGCCGAGAAACTCCAGAATGATTTGACAGGTTGGGTGATTGGGCAGATGCATGGCAGATGCAATATAATGTGGATAAGTGCGAGGATATCCACTTTGATGGCAAAAACAGGAAGGCAGATTATTATCTGAACAGCAATAGATTGGGAGAAGGGGAAGTGCAACGAGACCTGGGTGCCCTTGTGCACCAGTTGCTAAAGGTAAGCATGCAGGTGCAGCAGGCACTTAAGAAGGCAAATGCTACATTGTCCTTCATAGCAAAAGGATTTGAGTACAGGAGCAAGGATATCTTGCTGCAGTTGTACAGGGCCTTGGTGAGACCACACCTTGAGTATTGTGCGCAATTTTGATCGCCTTATCTGAGGAAGGATGTTCTTGCCATGGAGGGAGTGCAGTGAAGATTCACCAGATTGATACCTGGGATGGCAGGAATGATGTCGATTGGGCTGGAGTTTAGAAGAATGAGAGGGGATCTCATTGAAACTTATAAAATTCTAACAGGGATAGACAGACTAGATGCAGGAAGGATGTTCCCGATGGCGGGGGAGTCCAGAACCAGGGGTTACAGTCTAATGATAAGGGGTAAGCCATTTAGGACTGAGATGAGGAGGAATTTCTTCACCCAGAGAGTGGTGGACCTGTGGAATTCTCTACCACAGAAGGCAGTTGAGGCCAATTCATTAAATATATTCAAGAAGGAGTTAGATATATTTCTTAAGGCTAAAGGGATCAAGGGATATGGGGAGAAAGCAGGGCCAGGGTACTGAATTTGGATGATCAGCCATGATCTCATTAAATGGCAGAGCAGACTCGAGGGGCCGAATGGCCTACTCCTGCTGCTATCTTCTATGTTTCTATGGATGAGGAGGGAGTAAATGTTTAAGATGGTGGGTGGGTGGCTGATTAAGCGGCCTGCTTTCCCTTGGATTCTGTCGAGCTTCGTGAGTATTGATGGAGCTGCAACTGTCCAGGCAAGTGGAGAATATTCCATCGCACTCCTGACTAGTGCCTTGTAGGGAGTGAAAAGGCGTTGGGGAGTCAGGAGGTGGTGAGTCACTTACGCAGACTACCCAATGTCTGACTAGCTCTTGTAGCCACAATATTTATTTGGCTGATCTAGTTAAGTTCCTGGTCAATGGTGACCCCCAGGATGTTGATGGTGGGGAATTCAACAATGGTAATGCCATTGATTGTCATGGGGTGCTGGTTAGACTCTCTCTTGTTGGAGATGGTCATTGTCTGGCACTTGTGTGGCACAAATGTTACTTGCCACTTATCATCCCCAACCTGAATGTTGTCCAGGTCGTGCTGGACACAGACTGCCTCATTATCTGATGAATTGCGAATGTAACTTGACACTGTGCAATCAGTAGCGAACATCCCCACTTCTGAAGGTCATTAACAAAGCAGCGAAGATGTTGGGCCTAGGACACTGTCCTGAGTAACTGCTGCAGCGATGACCTGGGTCTGAGATGATTGGCCTCCAATAACCACAACCATCTTCCTTTGTGCTAGATATGACACCATCCAGTGGAGAGTTTTCCCCTGATCCCCATTGATTTCAGTTTTATTAGGGCTCCTTGGTGCCACACTCGGACAAATGCTGCCTTGGTGTCGAGGACAGTCACTCTCACCTCACCTCTGGAATTCAGCTCTTTTGTCCATGTTTGGACCAAGGTTGTAATGCGGTCAGGAGCCAAGTGGTCCTGCCGGAAACCAAACTGGGCATCGGTGAGGAGGTTATTTGTGAGTTAGTGCCGCTTGATAGCATTGTCGATGACAGCTTCCATCACTTTGCTGATGATGGAGAGGTGCTTAATGGGGTGGTAACTGGCTGTTGGATTAGTCCAGCTTTATGTGGACTGGACATACCTGGGCAATTTACCACTTTGTCGGGTAGAAGCCAGTACTGGAACAGCTGGGCTGGAGGTGCAGCTATTTCTGGAGCAGAGGTCTTCAGCTCTGTATCGGGGATGTTGTCGGGTCCCAGAGCCTTTGCTGTATCCAGTGCGCTCTACCGTTCTTGATATCATGTCAGTGAAGCGAATTGGTTGAAGACTGGCTTCTGTGACGGTGGGACCTCAGGAGCTGTAATGCATCATCCACTTGGCACTCGTGGCTAAAGATGGTTGCGAAGGCTTCAGCCTTGTCTTTTGCACTCACGTACTGTGCTCTGCCATCGTTGAGGATGGGGATGTTCAAGGAGCCTCCTCCTCCCGTTAGTTGTTAATTGTCCATCACCATTCACGACTGGATGTGGCAGGACTGCAGAGCTTTGATCTGATCCATTGGGTGCGGATCGCTTAGCTGTGTCTATAAAATGCTGCTTTCGCTATTTAGCATGCATATAGTCCTGTGTTTTCAGATACACTTGGTGCAGCTCCTGGCATGCTCTTCAACACTCCTTATTGAACCAGGGCTGGTTTGATGGTAATGGTAGAATGAGGGATATGCCAGGCCATGAGGTTACAGATTATGGTGGAATAAAATTCTGTTGCTGCTGATGGGCCCAGCGCCTCATGGATGCCCAGTTTTGAGCAGCTAGATGTGTTCTTAATCTATCCCATTTAGCACGGTGGTAGGGGCACAGGACACGATGAAGGGGTGTCCTCAGTGACTCAATAGTACCATGATTGACCGAGCTGCCTGAGTCCTGAAGGACATAGCAGCCAGACTGGCTCACAGCAGTGAGAGAATAAACACGAGCCACTACCGAGCCACACTTGGTGATGGACATTGAAGACCCCCGCCCAGAGGACATTCTGTGCCATGACGCCACAGTGCGCTGGATAAGAGATTAGCATGTAAAGTTAAAGCACATGGGATTGGGGGTAAGGTACTGACTTGGATAGAGAACTGGTTGGCAGACAGGAAGCAAACAGTTGGAATAAACGGCTCTTTTTCCGAGTGGCAGGCAGTGACTAGTGGGGTACCGCAGGGATCGGTGCTAGGACCCCAGCTATTCACAATATATATTAATGATGATCTAGACGAGGGAACTAGATGTAATATCTCCAAGTTTGCAGACGACACAAAGCTGGGTGGGCGTGTGTGCCGTGAGGAGGATGCCGAGAAACTCCAGTATGATTTGACAGGTTGGCTGATGGGGCAGATGCATGGCAGATGCAATATAATGTGGATAAATGCGAGGCTATCCACTTTGGTGGCAAAAACAGGAAGGCAGATTATTATCTGAACAGCAATAGATTGGGAGAAGGGGAAGTGCAACGAGACCTGGGTGTCCTTGTGCATCAGTTGCTAAAGGTAAGCATGCAGCTGCAGCAGGCACTTAAGAAGGCAAATGCTACGTTGTCCTTCATAGCAAAAGGATTTGAGTACAGGAGCAAGGATATCTTGCTGCAGTTGTACAGGGCCTTGGTGAGACCACACCTTGAGTATTGTGTGCAATTTTGGTCGCCTTATCTGAGGAAGGATGTTCTTGCCATGGAGAGAGTGCAGCGAAGATTCACCAGATTGATACCTGGGATGGCAGGAATGATGTCGATTGGGCTGGAGTTTAGAAGAATGAGAGGGGATCTCATTGAAACTTATAAAATTCTAACAGGGATAGACAGACTAGATGCAGGAAGGATGTTCCCGATGGCAGGGGAGTCCAGAACCAGGGGTTACAGTCTAATGATAAGGGGTAAGCCATTTAGGACTGAGATTAGGAGGAATTTCTTCACCCAGAGAGTGGTGGACCTGTGGAATTCTCTACCACAGAAGGCAGTTGAGGCCAATTCATTAAATATATTCAAGAAGGAGTTAGATATATTTCTTAAGGCTAAAGGGATCAAGGGATATGGGGAGAAAGCAGGGCCAGGGTACTGAATTTGGATGATCAGCCATGATCTCATTAAATGGCGGAGCAGACTCGAGGGGCCGAATGGCCTACTCCTGCTGCTATCTTCTATGTTTCTATGGATGAGGAGGGAGTAAATGTTTAAGATGGTGGATGGGTGGCTGATTAAGCGGCCTGCTTTCCCTTGGATTCTGTCGAGCTTCGTGAGTATTGATGGAGCTGCAACTGTCCAGGCAAGTGGAGAATATTCCATCGCACTCCTGACTTGTGCCTTGTAGGGAGTGAAAAGGCTTTGGGGAGTCAGGAGGTGGTGAGTCACTTACGCAGACTACCCAGTGTCTGACTAGCTATTGTAGCCACAATATTTATTTGGCGGATCTAGTTAAGTTCCTGGTCAATGGTGACCCCCAGGTTGTTGATGGTGAGGAATTCAACAATGGTAATGCCATTGATTGTCATGGGGTGGTGGTTAGACTCTCTCTTGTTGGAGATGGTCATTGTCTGGCACTTGTGTGGCACAAATGTTACTTGCCACTTATCATCCCCAACCTGAATGTTGTCCAGGTCGTGCTGGACACAGACTGCCTCATTATCTGATGAATTGCGAATGTAACTTGACACTGTGCAATCAGTAGCGAACATCCCCACTTCTGAAGGTCATTAACAAAGCAGCTAAGATGTTGGGCCTAGGACACTGTCCTGAGTAACTGCTGCAGCGATGACCTGGGTCTGAGATGATTGGCCTCCAATAACCACAACCATCTTCCTTTGTGCTAGATATGACACCATCCAGTGGAGAGTTTTCCCCTGATTCCCATTGATTTCAGTTTTATTAGGGCTCCTTGGTGCCACACTCGGGCAAATGCTGCCTTGATGTCGAGGACAGTCACTCTCACCTCACCTCTGGAATTCAGCTCTTTTGTCCATGTTTGGACCAAGGTTGTAATGAGGTCAGGAGCCAAGTGGTCCTGGCAGAAACCAAACTGGGCATCGGTGAGGAGGTTACTTGTGAGTTAGTGCCGCTTGATAGCATTGTCGATGACAGCTTCCATCACTTTGCTGATGATGGAGAGGTGCTTAATGGGGTGGTAACTGGCTGTTGGATTAGTCCAGCTTTATGTGGACTGGACATACCTGGGCAATTTACCACTTTGTCGGGTAGAAGCCAGTACTGGAACAGCTGGGCTAGAGATGCAGCTATTTCTGGAGCAGAGGTCTTCAGCTCTGTATCGGGGATGTTGTCAGGTCTCAGAGCCTTTGCTGTATCCAGTGCGCTCTACCGTTCTTGATATCATGTCAGTGAAGCGAATTGGTTGAAGACTGGCTTCTGTGACGGTGGGACCTCAGGAGCTGTAATGCATCATCCACTTGGCACTCGTGGCTAAAGATGGTTGCGAAGGCTTCAGCCTTGTCTTTTGCACTCACGTACTGTGCTCTGCCATCGTTGAGGATGGGGATGTTCAAGGAGCCTCCTCCTCCCGTTAGTTGTTAATTGTCCATCATCAGTCACGACTGGATGTGGCAGGACTGCAGAGCTTTGATCTGATCCATTGGGTGCGGATCGCTTAGCTGTGTCTATAAAATGCTGCTTTCGCTATTTAGCATGCATATAGTCCTGTGTTTTCAGATACACTTGGTGCAGCTCCTGGCATGCTCTTCAACACTCCTTATTGAACCAGGGCTGGTTTGATGGTAATGGTAGAATGAGGGATATGCCAGGCCATGAGGTTACAGATTATGGTGGAATAAAATTCTGTTGCTGCTGATGGGCCCAGCGCCTCATGGATGCCCAGTTTTGAGCTGCTAGATGTGTTCTTAATCTATCCCATTTAGCACGGTGGTAGGGGCACAGGACACGATGAAGGGGTGTCCTCAGTGACTCAATAGTACCATGATTGACCGAGCTGCCTGAGTCCTGAAGGACATAGCAGCCAGACTGGCTCACAGCAGTGAGAGAATAAACACGAGCCACTACCGAGCCACACTTGGTGATGGACATTGAAGTCCCCCGCCCAGAGGACATTCTGTGCCATGACGCCACAGTGCGCTGGATAAGAGATTAGCGTGTAAAGTTAAAGCACATGGGATTGGGGGTAAGGTACTGACTTGGATAGAGAACTGGTTGGCAGACAGGAAGCAAAGAGTTGGAATAAACGGCTCTTTTTCCGAGTGGCAGACAGTGACTAGTGGGGTACCGCAGGGATCGGTGCTAGGACCCCAGCTATTCACAATATATATTAATGATGATCTAGACGAGGGAACTAGATGTAATATCTCCAAGTTTGCAGACGACACAAAGCTGGGTGGGCGTGTGTGCCGTGAGGAGGATGCCGAGAAACTCCAGTATGATTTGACAGGTTGGCTGATGGGGCAGATGCATGGCAGATGCAATATAATGTGGATAAATGCGAGGCTATCCACTTTGGTGGCAAAAACAGGAAGGCAGATTATTATCTGAACAGCAATAGATTGGGAGAAGGGGAAGTGCAACGAGACCTGGGTGTCCTTGTGCATCAGTTGCTAAAGGTAAGCATGCAGCTGCAGCAGGCACTTAAGAAGGCAAATGCTACGTTGTCCTTCATAGCAAAAGGATTTGAGTACAGGAGCAAGGATATCTTGCTGCAGTTGTACAGGGCCTTGGTGAGACCACACCTTGAGTATTGTGTGCAATTTTGGTCGCCTTATCTGAGGAAGGATGTTCTTGCCATGGAGGGAGTGCAGCGAAGATTCACCAGATTGATACCTGGGATGGCAGGAATGATGTCGATTGGGCTGGAGTTTAGAAGAATGAGAGGGGATCTCATTGAAACTTATAAAATTCTAACAGGGATAGACAGACTAGATGCAGGAAGGATGTTCCCGATGGCGGGGGAGTCCAGAACCAGGGGTTACAGTCGAATGATAAGGGGTAAGCCATTTAGGACTGAGATTAGGAGGAATTTCTTCACCCAGAGAGTGGTGGACCTGTGGAATTCTCTACCACAGAAGGCAGTTGAGGCCAATTCATTAAATATATTCAAGAAGGAGTTAGATATATTTCTTAAGGCTAAAGGGATCAAGGGATATGGGGAGAAAGCAGGGCCAGGGTACTGAATTTGGATGATCAGCCATGATCTCATTAAATGGCGGAGCAGACTCGAGGGGCCGAATGGCCTACTCCTGCTGCTATCTTCTATGTTTTTATGGATGAGGAGGGAGTAAATGTTTAAGATGGTGGATGGGTGGCTGATTAAGCGGCCTGCTTTCCCTTGGATTCTGTCGAGCTTCGTGAGTATTGATGGAGCTGCAACTGTCCAGGCAAGTGGAGAATATTCCATCGCACTCCTGACTTGTGCCTTGTAGGGAGTGAAAAGGCTTTGGGGAGTCAGGAGGTGGTGAGTCACTTACGCAGACTACCCAGTGTCTGACTAGCTCTTGTAGCCACAATATTTATTTGGCTGA
Organism: Somniosus microcephalus; assembly: GCF_052327205.1. Classification (NCBI taxonomy): domain Eukaryota; kingdom Metazoa; phylum Chordata; class Chondrichthyes; order Squaliformes; family Somniosidae; genus Somniosus; species Somniosus microcephalus. The sequence continues at coordinate 214,388,783 of NC_140995.1, read as the reverse complement.
TCTAGTTAAGTTCCTGGTCAATGGTGACCCCCAGGTTGTTGATGGTGAGGAATTCAACAATGGTAATGCCATTGATTGTCATGGGGTGGTGGTTAGACTCTCTCTTGTTGGAGATGGTCATTGTCTGACACTTGTGTGGCACAAATGTTACTTGCCACTTATCATCCCCAACCTGAATGTTGTCCAGGTCGTGCTGGACACAGACTGCCTCATTATCTGATGAATTGCGAATGTAACTTGACACTGTGCAATCAGTAGCGAACATCCCCACTTCTGAAGGTCATTAACAAAGCAGCTAAAATGTTGGGCCTAGGACACTGTCCTGAGTAACTGCTGAGCGATGACCTGGGTCTGAGATGATTGGCCTCCAATAACCACAACCATCTTCCTTTGTGCTAGATATGACACCATCCAGTGGAGAGTTTTCCCCTGATCCCCATTGATTTCAGTTTTATTAGGGCTCCTTGGTGCCACACTCGGATAAATGCTGCCTTGATGTCGAGGACAGTCACCCTCACCTCACCTCTGGAATTCAGCTCTTTTGTCCATGTTTGGACCAAGGTTGTAATGAGGTCAGGAGCCAAGTGGTCCTGGCGGAAACCAAACTGGGCATCGGTGAGGAGGTTATTTGTGAGTTAGTGCCGCTTGATAGCATTGTCGATGACAGCTTCCATCACTTTGCTGATGATGGAGAGGTGCTTAATGGGGTGGTAACTGGCTGTTGGATTAGTCCAGCTTTATGTGGACTGGACATACCTGGGCAATTTACCACTTTGTCGGGTAGAAGCCAGTACTGGAACAGCTGGGCTAGAGGTGCAGCTATTTCTGGAGCAGAGGTCTTCAGCTCTGTATCGGGGATGTTGTCGGGTCCCAGAGCCTTTGCTCTATGCAGTGCGCTCTACCGTTCTTGATATCATGTCAGTGAAGCGAATTGGTTGAAGACTGGCTTCTGTGACGGTGGGACCTCAGGAGCTGTAATGCATCATCCACTTGGCACTCGTGGCTAAAGATGGTTGCGAAGGCTTCAGCCTTGTCTTTTGCACTCACGTACTGTGCTCTGCCATCGTTGAGGATGGGGATGTTCAAGGAGCCTCCTCCTCCCGTTAGTTGTTAATTGTCCATCACCATTCACGACTGGATGTGGCAGGACTGCAGAGCTTTGATCTGATCCATTGGGTGCGGATCGCTTAGCTGTGTCTATAAAATGCTGCTTTCGCTATTTAGCATGCATATAGTCCTGTGTTTTCAGATACACTTGGTGCAGCTCCTGGCATGCTCTTCAACACTCCTTATTGAACCAGGGCTGGTTTGATGGTAATGGTAGAATGAGGGATATGCCGGGCCATGAGGTTACAGATTATGGTGGAATAAAATTCTGTTGCTTCTGATGGGCCCAGCGCTTCATAATGCCCAGTTTTGAGCTGCTAGATGTGTTCTTAATCTATCCCATTTAGCACGGTGGTAGGGGCACAGGACACGATGAAGGAGTGTCCTCAGTGACTCAATAGTACCATGATTGACCGAGCTGCCTGAGTCCTGAAGGACATAGCAGCCAGACTGGCTCACGGCAGTGAGAGAATAAACACGAGCCACTACCGAGCCACACTTGGTGATGGACATTGAAGTCCCCCGCCCAGAGGACATTCTGTGCCATGACGCCACAGTGCGCTGGATAAGAGATTAGCGTGTAAAGTTAAAGCACATGGGATTGGGGGTAAGGTACTGACTTGGATAGAGAACTGGTTGGCAGACAGGAAGCAAAGAGTTGGAATAAACGGCTCTTTTTCCGAGTGGCAGGCAGTGACTGGTGGGGTACCGCAGGGATCGGTGCTAGGACCCCAGCTATTCACAATATATATTAATGATGATCTAGACGAGGGAACTAGATGTAATATCTCCAAGTTTGCAGACGACACAAAGCTGGGTGGGCGTGTGTGCCGTGAGGAGGATGCCGAGAAACTCCAGTATGATTCGACAGGTTGGCTGATTGGGCAGATGCATGGCAGATGCAATATAATGTGGATAAATGCGAGGCTATCCACTTTGGTGGCAAAAACAGGAAGGCAGATTATTATCTGAACAGCAATAGGTTGGGAGAAGGGGAAGTGCAACGAGACCTGGGTGTCCTTGTGCATCAGTTGCTAAAGGTAAGCATGCAGCTGCAGCAGGCACTTAAGAAGGCAAATGCTACGTTGTCCTTCATAGCAAAAGGATTTGAGTACAGGAGCAAGGATATCTTGCTGCAGTTGTACAGGGCCTTGGTGAGACCACACCTTGAGTATTGTGTGCAATTTTGGTCGCCTTATCTGAGGAAGGATGTTCTTGCCATGGAGGGAGTGCAGCGAAGATTCACCAGATTGATACCTGGGATGGCAGGAATGATGTCGATTGGGCTGGAGTTTAGAAGAATGAGAGGGGATCTCATTGATACTTATAAAATTCTAACAGGGCTAGACAGACTAGATGCAGGAAGGATGTTCCCGATGGCGGGGGAGTCCAGAACCAGGGGTTACAGTCTAAAGATAAGGGGTAAGCCATTTAGGACTGAGATGAGGAGGAATTTCTTCACCCAGAGAGTGGTGGACCTGTGGAATTCTCTACCACAGAAGGCAGTTGAGGCCAATTCATTAAATATATTCAAGAAGGAGTTAGATATATTTCTTAAGGCTAAAGGGATCAAGGGATATGGGGAGAAAGCAGGGCCAGGGTACTGAATTTGGATGATCAGCCATGATCTCATTAAATGGCGGAGCAGACTCGAGGGGCCGAATGGCCTACTCCTGCTGCTATCTTCTATGTTTCTATGGATGAGGAGGGAGTAAATGTTTAAGATGGTGGATGGGTGGCTGATTAAGCGGCCTGCTTTCCCTTGGATTCTGTCGAGCTTCGTGAGTATTGATGGAGCTGCAACTGTCCAGGCAAGTGGAGAATATTCCATCGCACTCCTGACTTGTGCCTTGTAGGGAGTGAAAAGGCTTTGGGGAGTCAGGAGGTGGTGAGTCACTTACGCAGACTACCCAGTTTCTGACTAGCTCTTGTAGCCACAATATTTATTTGGCTGATCTAGTTAAGTTCCTGGTCAATGGTAACCTCCAGGTTGTTGATGGTGAGGAATTGAACAATGGTAATGCCATTGATTGTCATGGGGTGGTGGTTAGACTCTCTCTTGTTGGAGATGGTCATTGTCTGGCACTTGTGTGGCACAAATGTTACTTGCCACTTATCATCCCCAACCTGAATGTTGTCCAGGTCGTGCTGGACACAGACTGCCTCATTATCTGATGAATTGCGAATGTAACTTGACACTGTGCAATCAGTAGCGAACATCCCCACTTCTGAAGGTCATTAACAAAGCAGCTAAGATGTTGGGCCTAGGACACTGTCCTGAGTAACTGCTGAGCGATGACCTGGGTCTGAGATGATTGGCCTCCAATAACCACAACCATCTTCCTTTGTGCTAGATATGACACCATCCAGTGGAGAGTTTTCCCCTGATCCCCATTGATTTCAGTTTTATTAGGGCTCCTTGGTGCCACACTCGGACAAATGCTGCCTTGATGCCGAGGACAGTCACTCTCACCTCACCTCTGGAATTCAGCTCTTTTGTCCATGTTTGGACCAAGGTTGTAATGAGGTCAGGAGCCAAGTGGTCCTGGCGGAAACCAAACTGGGCATCGGTGAGGAGGTTATTTGTGAGTTAGTGCCGCTTGATAGCATTGTCGATGACAGCTTCCATCACTTTGCTGATGATGGAGAGGTGCTTAATGGGGTGGTAACTGGCTGTTGGATTAGTCCAGCTTTATGTGGACTGGACATACCTGGGCAATTTACCACTTTGTCGGGTAGAAGCCAGTACTGGAACAGCTGGGCTAGAGGTGCAGCTATTTCTGGAGCAGAGGTCTTCAGCTCTGTATCGGGGATGTTGTCGGGTCCCAGAGCCTTTGCTGTATCCAGTGCGCTCTACCGTTCTTGATATCATGTCAGTGAAGCGAATTGGTTGAAGACTGGCTTCTGTGACGGTGGGACCTCAGGAGCTGTAATGCATCATCCACTTGGCACTCGTGGCTAAAGATGGTTGCGAAGGCTTCAGCCTTGTCTTTTGCACTCACGTACTGTGCTCTGCCATCGTTGAGGATGGGGATGTTCAAGGAGCCTCCTCCTCCCGTTAGTTGTTAATTGTCCATCACCATTCACGACTGGATGTGGCAGGACTGCAGAGCTTTGATCTGATCCATTGGGTGCGGATCGCTTAGCTCTGTCTATAAAATGCTGCTTTCGCTATTTAGCATGCATATAGTCCTGTGTTTTCAGATACACTTGGTGCAGCTCCTGGCATGCTCTTCAACACTCCTTATTGAACCAGGGCTGGTTTGATGGTAATGGTAGAATGAGGGATATGCCGGGCCATGAGGTTACAGATTATGGTGGAATAAAATTCTGTTGCTGCTGATGGGCCCAGCACCTCATGGATGCCCAGTTTTGAGCTGCTAGATGTGTTCCTAATCTATCCCATTAAGCACGGTGGTAGGGGCACAGGACACGATGAAGGGGTGTCCTCAGTGACTCAATAGTACCATGATTGACCGAGCTGCCTGAGTCCTGAAGGACATAGCAGCCAGACTGGCTCACGGCAGTGAGAGAATAAACACGAGCCACTACCGAGCCACACTTGCTGATGGACATTGAAGTCCCCCGCCCAGAGGACATTCTGTGCCATGACGCCACAGTGCGCTGGATAAGAGATTAGCGTGTAAAGTTAAAGCACATGGGATTGGGGGTAAGGTACTGACTTGGATAGAGAACTGGTTGGCAGACAGGAAGCAAAGAGTTGGAATTAACGGCTCTTTTTCCGAGTGGCAGGCAGTGACTAGTGGGGTACCGCAGGGATCGGTGCTAGGACCCCAGCTATTCACAATATATATTAATGATGATCTAGACGAGGGAACTAGATGTAATATCTCCAAGTTTGCAGACGACACAAAGCTGGGTGGGCGTGTGTGCCGTGAGGAGGATGCCGAGAAACTCCAGTATGATTTGACAGGTTGGCTGATTGGGCAGATGCATGGCAGATGCAATATAATGTGGATAAATGCGAGGCTATCCACTTTGGTGGCAAAAACAGGAAGGCAGATTATTATCTGAACAGCAATAGATTGGGAGAAGGGGAAGTGCAACGAGACCTGGGTGTCCTTGTGCATCAGTTGCTAAAGGTAAGCATGCAGCTGCAGCAGGCACTTAAGAAGGCAAATGCTACGTTGTCCTTCATAGCAAAAGGATTTGAGTACAGGAGCAAGGATATCTTGCTGCAGTTGTACAGGGCCTTGGTGAGACCACACCTTGAGTATTGTGTGCAATTTTGGTCGCCTTATCTGAGGAAGGATGTTCTTGCCATGGAGGGAGTGCAGCGAAGATTCACCAGATTGATACCTGGGATGGCAGGAATGATGTCGATTGGGCTGGAGTTTAGAAGAATGAGAGGGGATCTCATTGAAACTTATAAAATTCTAACAGGGCTAGACAGACTAGATGCAGGAAGGATGTTCCCGATGGCGGGGGAGTCCAGAACCAGGGGTTACAGTCTAAAGATAAGGGGTAAGCCATTTAGGACTGAGATGAGGAGGAATTTCTTCACCCAGAGAGTGGTGGACCTGTGGAATTCTCTACCACAGAAGGCAGTTGAGGCCAATTCATTAAATATATTCAAGAAGGAGTTAGATATATTTCTTAAGGCTAAAGGGATCAAGGGATATGGGGAGAAAGCAGGGCCAGGGTACTGAATTTGGATGATCAGCCATGATCTCATTAAATGGCGGAGCAGACTCGAGGGGCCGAATGGCCTACTCCTGCTGCTATCTTCTATGTTTGTATAGATGAGGAGGGAGTAAATGTTTAAGATGGTGGATGGGTGGCTGATTAAGCGGCCTGCTTTCCCTTGGATTCTGTCGAGCTTCGTGAGTATTGATGGAGCTGCAACTGTCCAGGCAAGTGGAGAATATTCCATCGCACTCCTGACTTGTGCCTTGTAGGGAGTGAAAAGGCTTTGGGGAGTCAGGAGGTGGTGAGTCACTTACGCAGACTACCCAGTTTCTGACTAGCTCTTGTAGCCACAATATTTATTTGGCTGATCTAGTTAAGTTCCTGGTCAATGGTGACCTCCAGGTTGTTGATGGTGAGGAATTGAACAATGGTAATGCCATTGATTGTCATGGGGTGGTGGTTAGACTCTCTCTTGTTGGAGATGGTCATTGTCTGGCACTTGTGTGGCACAAATGTTACTTGCCACTTATCATCCCCAACCTGAATGTTGTCCAGGTCGTGCTGGACACAGACTGCCTCATTATCTGATGAATTGCGAATGTAACTTGACACTGTGCAATCAGTAGCGAACATCCCCACTTCTGAAGGTCATTAACAAAGCAGCTAAGATGTTGGGCCTAGGACACTGTCCTGAGTAACTGCTGAGCGATGACCTGGGTCTGAGATGATTGGCCTCCAATAACCACAACCATCTTCCTTTGTGCTAGATATGACACCATCCAGTGGAGAGTTTTCCCCTGATCCCCATTGATTTCAGTTTTATTAGGGCTCCTTGGTGCCACACTCGGACAAATGCTGCCTTGATGTCGAGGACAGTCACTCTCACCTCACCTCTGGAATTCAGCTCTTTTGTCCATGTTTGGACCAAGGTTGTAATGAGGTCAGGAGCCAAGTGGTCCTGGCGGAAACCAAACTGGGCATCGGTGAGGAGGTTATTTGTGAGTTAGTGCCACTTGATAGCATTGTCGATGACAGCTTCCATCACTTTGCTGATGATGGAGAGGTGCTTAATGGGGTGGTAACTGGCTGTTGGATTATTCCAGCTTTATGTGGACTGGACATACCTGGGCAATTTACCACTTTGTCGGGTAGAAGCCAGTACTGGAACAGCTGGGATAGAGGTGCAGCTATTTCTGGAGCAGAGGTCTTCAGCTCTGTATCGGGGATGTTGTCGGGTCCCAGAGCCTTTGCTGTATCCAGTGCGCTCTACCGTTCTTGATATCATGTCAGTGAAGCGAATTGGTTGAAGACTGGCTTCTGTGACGGTGGGACCTCAGGAGCTGTAATGCATCATCCACTTGGCACTCGTGGCTAAAGATGGTTGCGAAGGCTTCAGCCTTGTCTTTTGCACTCACGTAATGTGCTCTGCCATCGTTGAGGATGGGGATGTTCAAGGAGCCTCCTCCTCCCGTTAGTTGTTAATTGTCCATCACCATTCACGACTGGATGTGGCAGGACTGCAGAGCTTTGATCTGATCCATTGGGTGCGGATTGCTTAGCTCTGTCTATAAAATGCTGCTTTCGCTATTTAGCATGCATATAGTCCTGTGTTTTCAGATACACTTGGTGCAGCTCCTGGCATGCTCTTCAACACTCCTTATTGAACCAGGGCTGGTTTGATGGTAATGGTAGAATGAGGGATATGCCGGGCCATGAGGTTACAGATTATGGTGGAATAAAATTCTGTTGCTGCTGATGGGCCCAGCGCCTCATGGATGCCCAGTTTTGAGCTGCTAGATGTGTTCTTAATCTATCCCATTTAGCACGGTGGTAGGGGCACAGGACACGATGAAGGGGTGTCCTCAGTGACTCAATAGTACCATGATTGACCGAGCTGCCTGAGTCCTGAAGGACATAGCAGCCAGACTGGCTCACGGCAGTGAGAGAATAAACACGAGCCACTGCCGAGCCACACTTGGTGATGGACATTGAAGTCCCCCGCCCAGAGGACATTCTGTGCCATGACGCCACAGTGCGCTGGATAAGAGATTAGCGTGTAAAGTTAAAGCACATGGGATTGGGAGTAAGGTACTGACTTGGATAGAGAACTGGTTGGCAGACAGGAAGCAAAGAGTTGGAATAAACGGCTCTTTTTCCGAGTGGCAGGCAGTGACTGGTGGGGTACCGCAGGGATCGGTGCTAGGACCCCAGCTATTCACAATATATATTAATAATGATCTAGACGAGGGAACTAGATGCAATATCTCCAAGTTTGCAGACGACACAAAGCTAGGTGGGCGTGTGTGCTGTGAGGAGGATGCCGAGAAACTCCAGTGTGATTTGACAGTTTGGCTGATTGGGCAGATGCATGGCAGATGCAATATAATGTGGATAAATGCGAGGCTATCCACTTTGGTGGCAAAAACAGGAAGGCAGATTATTATCTGAACAGCAATAGATTGGGAGAAGGGGAAGTGCAACGAGACCTGGGTGTCCTTGTGCATCAGTTGCTAAAGGTAAGCATGCAGCTGCAGCAGGCACTTAAGAAGGCAAATGCTACGTTGTCCTTCATAGCAAAAGGATTTGAGTACAGGAGCAAGGATACCTTGCTGCAGTTGTACACGGCCTTGGTGAGACCACACCTTGAGTATTGTGTGCAATTTTGGTCGCCTTATCTGAGGAAGGATGTTCTTGCCATGGAGGGAGTGCAGCGAAGATTCACCAGATTGATACCTGGGATGGCAGGAATGATGTCGATTGGGCTGGAGTTTAGAAGAATGAGAGGGGATCTCATTGAAACTTATAAAATTCTAACAGGGATAGACAGACTAGATGCAGGAAGGGTGTTCCCGATGGCGGGGGAGTCCAGAACCAGGGGTTACAGTCTAAAGATAAGGGGTAAGCCATTTAGGACTGAGATGAGGAGGAATTTCTTCACCCAGAGAGTGGTGGACCTGTGGAATTCTCTACCACAGAAGGCAGTTGAGGCCAATTCATTAAATATATTCAAGAAGGAGTTAGATATATTTCTTAAGGCTAAAGGGATCAAGGGATATGGGGAGAAAGCAGGGCCAAGGTACTGAATTTGGATGATCAGCCATGATCTCATTAAATGGCGGAGCAGACTCGAGGGGCCGAATGGCCTACTCCTGCTGCTATCTTCTATGTTTCTATGGATGAGGAGGGAGTAAATGTTTAAGATGGTGGATGGGTGGCTGATTAAGCGGCCTGCTTTCCCTTGGATTCTGTCGAGCTTCGTGAGTATTGATGGAGCTGCAACTGTCCAGGCAAGTGGAGAATATTCCATCGCACTCCTGACTTGTGCCTTGTAGGGAGTGAAAAGGCTTTGGGGAGTCAGGAGGTGGTGAGTCAATTACGCAGACTACCCAGTGTCTGACTAGCTCTTGTAGCCACAATATTTATTTGGCTGATCTAGTTAAGTTCCTGGTCAATGGTGACCCCCAGGATGTTGATGGTGGGGAATTCAACAATGGTAATGCCATTGATTGTCATGGGGTGGTGGTTAGACTCTCACTTGTTGGAGATGGTCATTGTCTGGCACTTGTGTGGCACAAATGTTACTTGCCACTTATCATCCCCAACCTGAATGTTGTCCAGGTCGTGCTGGACACAGATTGCCTCATTATCTGATGAATTGCGAATGTAACTTGACACTGTGCAATCAGTAGCGAACATCCCCACTTCTGAAGGTCATTAACAAAGCAGCTAAGATGTTGGGCCTAGGACACTGTCCTGAGTAACTGCTGCAGCGATGACCTGGGTCTGAGATGATTGGCCTCCAATAACCACAACCATCTTCCTTTGTGCTAGATATGACACCATCCAGTGGAGAGTTTTCCCCTGATCCCCATTGATTTCAGTTTTATTAGGGCTCCTTGGTGCCACACTCGGACAAATGCTGCCTTGATGTCGAGGACAGTCACTCTCACCTCACCTCTGGAATTCTTGATAGCATTGTCGATGACAGCTTCCATCACTTTGCTGATGATGGAGAGGTGCTTAATGGGGTGGTAACTGGCTGTTGGATTAGACCAGCTTTATGTGGACTGGACATACCTGGGCAATTTACCACTTTGTCGGGTAGAAGCCAGTACTGGAACAGCTGGGCTAGTGGTGCAGCTATTTCTGGAGCAGAGGTCTTCAGCTCTGTATCGGGGATGTTGTCGGGTCCCAGAGCCTTTGCTGTATCCAGTGCGCTCTACCGTTCTTGATATCATGTCAGTGAAGCGAATTGGTTGAAGACTGGCTTCTGTGATGGTGGGACCTCAGGAGCTGTAATGCATCATCCACTTGGCACTCGTGGCTAAAGATGGTTGCGAAGGCTTCAGCCTTGTCTTTTGCACTCACGTACTGTGCTCTGCCATCGTTGAGGATGGGGATGTTCAAGGAGCCTCCTCCTCCCGTTAGTTGTTAATTGTCCATCACCATTCACGACTGGATGTGGCAGGACTGCAGAGCTTTGATCTGATCCATTGGCTGCGGATCGCTTAGCTCTGTCTATAAAATGCTGCTTTCGCTATTTAGCATGCATATAGTCCTGTGTTTTCAGATACACTTGGTGCAGCTCCTGGCATGCTCTTCAACACTCCTTATTGAACCAGGGCTGGTTTGATGGTAATGGTAGAATGAGGGATATGCTGGGCCATGAGGTTACAGATTATGGTGGAATAAAATTCTGTTGCTGCTGATGGGCCCAGCGCCTCATGGATGCCCAGTTTTGAGCTGCTAGATGTGTTCTTAATCTATCCCATTTAGCACGGTGGTAGGGGCACAGGACACGATGAAGGGGTGTCCTCAGTGACTCAATAGTACCATGATTGACCGAGCTGCCTGAGTCCTGAAGGACATAGCAGCCAGACTGGCTCACGGCAGTGAGAGAATAAACACGAGCCACTACCGAGCCACACTTGGTGATGGACATTGAAGTCCCCCGCCCAGAGGACATTCTGTGCCATGACGCCACAGTGCGCTGGATAAGAGATTAGCGTGTAAAGTTAAAGCACATGGGATTGGGGGTAAGGTACTGACTTGGATAGAGAACTGGTTGGCAGACAGGAAGCAAAGAGTTGGAATAAACGGCTCTTTTTCCGAGTGGCAGGCAGTGACTAGTGGGGTACCGCAGGGATCGGTGCTAGGACCCCAGCTATTCACAATATATATTAATGATGATCTAGACGAGGGAACTAGATGTAATATCTCCAAGTTTGCAGACGACACAAAGCTGGGTGGGCGTGTGTGCCGTGAGGAGGATGCCGAGAAACTCCAGTATGATTTGACAGGTTGGCTGATTGGGCAGATGCATGGCAGATGCAATATAATGTGGATAAATGCGAGGCTATCAACTTTGGTGGCAAAAACAGGAAGGCAGATTATTATCTGAACAGCAATAGATTGGGAGAAGGGGAAGTGCAACGAGACCTGGGTGTCCTTGTGCATCAGTTGCTAAAGGTAAGCATGCAGCTGCAGCAGGCACTTAAGAAGGCAAATGCTACATTCTCCTTCATAGCAAAAGGATTTGAGTACAGGAGCAAGGATATCTTGCTGCAGTTGTACAGGGCCTTGGTGAGACCACACCTTGAGTATTGTGTGCAATTTTGGTCGCCTTATCTGAGGAAGGATGTTCTTGCCATGGAGGGAGTGCAGCGAAGATTCACCAGATTGATACCTGGGATGGCAGGAATGATGTCGATTGGGCTGGAGTTTAGAAGAATGAGAGGGGATCTCATTGAAACTTATAAAATTCTAACAGGGATAGACAGACTAGATGCAGGAAGGATGTTCCCGATGGCAGGGGAGTCCAGAACCAGGGGTTACAGTCTAATGATAAGGGGTAAGCCATTTAGGACTGAGATGAGGAGGAATTTCTTCACCCAGAGAGTGGTGGACCTGTGGAATCCTCTACCACAGAAGGCAGTTGAGGCCAATTCATTAAATATATTCAAGAAGGAGTTAGATATATTTCTTAAGGCTAAAGGGATCAAGGGATATGTGGAGAAAGCAGGGCGAGGGTACTGAATTTGGATGATCAGCCATGATCTCATTAAATGGCGGAGCAGACTCGAGGGGCCGAATGGCCTACTCCTGCTGCTATCTTCTATGTTTCTATGGATGAGGAGGGAGTAAATGTTTAAGATGGTGGATGGGTGGCTGATTAAGCGGCCTGCTTTCCCTTGGATTCTGTCGAGCTTCGTGAGTATTGATGGAGCTGCAACTGTCCAGGCAAGTGGAGAATATTCCATCGCACTCCTGACTTGTGCCTTGTAGGGAGTGAAAAGGCTTTGGGGAGTCAGGAGGTGGTGAGTCACTTACGCAGACTACCCAGTGTCTGACTAGCTCTTGTAGCCACAATATTTATTTGGCTGATCTAGTTAAGTTCCTGGTCAATGGTGACCCCCAGGTTGTTGATGGTGGGGAATTCAACAATGGTAATGCCATTGATTGTCATGGGGTGCTGGTTAGACTCGCTCTTGTTGGAGATGGTCACTGTCTGGCACTTGTGTGGCACAAATGTTACTTGCCACTTATCATCCCCAACCTGAATGTTGTCCAGGTCGTGCTGGACACAGACTGCCTCATTATCTGATGAATTGCGAATGTAACTTGACACTGTGCAATCAGTAGCGAACATCCCCACTTCTGAAGGTCATTAACAAAGTAGCTAAGATGTTGGGCCTAGGACACTGTCCTGAGTAACTGCTGCAGCGATGACCTGGGTCTGAGATGATTGGCCTCCAATAACCACAACCATCTTCCTTTGTGCTAGATATGACACCATCCAGTGGAGAGTTTTCCCCTGATCCCCATTGATTTCAGTTTTATTAGGGCTCCTTGGTGCCACACTCGGACAAATGCTGCCTTGATGTCGAGGACAGTCACTCTCACCTCACCTCTGGAATTCAGCTCTTTTGTCCATGTTTGGACCAAGGTTGTAATGAGGTCAGGAGCCAAGTGGTCCTGGCGGAAACCAAACTGGGCATCGGTGAGGAGGTTATTTGTGAGTTAGTGCCGCTTGATAGCATTGTCGATGACAGCTTCCATCACTTTGCTGATGATGGAGAGGTGCTTAATGGGGTGGTAACTGGCTGTTGGATTAGTCCAGCTTTATGTGGACTGGACATACCTGGGCAATTTACCACTTTGTCGGGTAGAAGCCAGTACTGGAACAGCTGGGCTAGTGGTGCAGCTATTTCTGGAGCAGAGGTCTTCAGCTCTGTATCGGGGATGTTGTCGGGTCCCAGAGCCTTTGCTGTACCCAGTGCGCTCTACCGTTCTTGATATCATGTCAGTGAAGCGAATTGGTTGAAGACTGGCTTCTGTGATGGTGGGACCTCAGGAGCTGTAATGCATCATCCACTTGGCACTCGTGGCTAAAGATGGTTGCGAAGGCTTCAGCCTTGTCTTTTGCACTCACGTACTGTGCTCTGCCATCGTTGAGGATGGGGATGTTCAAGGAGCCTCCTCCTCCCGTTAGTTGTTAATTGTCCATCACCATTCACGACTGGATGTGGCAGGACTGCAGAGCTTTGATCTGACCCATTGGGTGCGGATCGCTTAGCTCTGTCTATAAAATGCTGCTTTCGCTATTTAGCATGCATATAGTCCTGTGTTTTCAGATACACTTGGTGCAGCTCCTGGCATGCTCTTCAACACTCCTTATTGAACCAGGGCTGGTTTGATGGTAATGGTAGAATGAGGGGTATGCGGGGCCATGAGGTTACAGATTATGGTGGAATAAAATTCTGTTGCTGCTGATGGGTCCAGCGCCTCATGGATGCCCAGTTTTGAGCTGCTAGATGTGTTCTTAATCTATCCCATTTAGCACGGTGGTAGTGGCACAGGGCACGATGAAGGGGTGTCCTCAGTGACTCAATAGTACCATGATTGACCGAGCTGCCTGAGTCCTGAAGGACATAGCAGCCAGACTGGCTCACGGCAGTGAGAGAACAAACACGAGCCACTACCGAGCCACACTTGGTGATGGACATTGAAGTCCCCCGCCCAGAGGACATTCTGTGCCATGACGCCACAGTGCACTGGATAAGAGATTAGCGTGTAAAGTTAAAGCACATGGGATTGGGGGTAAGGTACTGACTTGGATAGAGAACTGGTTGGCAGAGAGGAAGCAAAGAGTTGGAATAAACGGCACTTTTTCCGAGTGGCAGGCAGTGACTAGTGGGGTACCGCAGGGATCGGTGCTAGGACCCCAGCTATTCAGAATATATATTAATGATGATCTAGACGAGGGAACTAGATGTAATATCTCCAAGTTTGCAGATGACACAAAGCTGCGTGGGCGTGTGTGCCGTGAGGAGGATGCCGAGAAACTCCAGTATGATTTGACAGGTTGGCTGATTGGGCAGATGCATGGCAGATGCAATATAATGTGGATAAATGCGAGGCTATCCACTTTGGTGGCAAAAACAGGAAGGCAGATTTTTATCTGAACAGCAATAGATTGGGAGAAGGGGAAGTGCAACGAGACCTGGTGTCCTTGTGCATCAGTTGCTAAAGGTAAGCATGCTGGTGCAGCAGGCACTTAAGAAGGCAAATGCTACGTTGTCCTTCATAGCAAAAGGATTTGAGTACAGGAGCAAGGATATATTACTGCAGTTGTACAGGGCCTTGGTGAGACCACACCTTGAGTATTGTGTGCAATTTTGGTCGCCTTATCTGAGGAAGGATGTTCTTGCCATGGAGGGAGTGCAGCGAAGATTCACCAGATTGATACCTGGGATGGCAGGAATGATGTCGATTGGGCTGGAGTTTAGAAGAATGAGAGGGGATCTCATTGAAACTTATAAAATTCTAACAGGGATAGACAGACTAGATGCAGGAAGGATGTTCCCGATGGCGGGGGAGTCCAGAACCAGGGGTTACAGTCTAAAGATAAGGGGTAAGCCATTTAGGACTGAGATGAGGAGGAATTTCTTCACCCAGAGAGTGGTGGACCTGTGGAATTCTTTACCACAGAAGGCAGTTGAGGCCAATTCATTAAATATATTCAAGAAGGAGTTAGATATATTTCTTAAGGCTAAAGGGATCAAGGGATATGGGGAGAAAGCAGGGCCAGGGTACTGAATTTGGATGATCAGCCATGATCTCATTAAATGGCGGAGCAGACTCGAGGGGCCGAATGGCCTACTCCTGCTGCTATCTTCTATGTTTCTATGGATGAGGAGGGAGTAAATGTTTAAGATGGTGGATGGGTGGCTGATTAAGCGGCCTGCTTTCCCCTGGATTCTGTCGAGCTTCGTGAGTATTGATGGAGCTGCAACTGTCCAGGCAAGTGGATAATATTCCATCGCACTCCTGACTTGTGCCTTGTAGGGAGTGAAAAGGCTTTGGGGAGTCAGGAGGTGGTGAGTCACTTACGCAGACTACCCAGTGTCTGACTAGCTCTTGTTGCCACAATATTTATTTGGCTGATCTAGTTAAGTTCCTGGTCAATGGTGACCCCCAGGTTGTTGATGGTGGGGAATTGAACAATGGTAATGACATTGATTGTCATGGGGTGGTGGTTAGACTCTCTCTTGTTGGAGATGGTCATTGTCTGGCACTTGTGTGGCACAAATGTTACTTGCCACTTATCATCCCCAACCTGAATGTTGTCCAGGTCGTGCTGGACACAGACTGCCTCATTATCTGATGAATTGCGAATGTAACTTGACACTGTGCAATCAGTAGCGAACATCCCCACTTCTGAAGGTCATTAACAAAGCAGCTAAGATGTTGGGCCTAGGACACTGTCCTGAGTAACTGCTGCAGCGATGACCTGGGTCTGAGATGATTGGCCTCCAATAACCACAACCATCTTCCTTTGTGCTAGATATGACACCGTCCAGCGGAGAGTTTTCCCCTGATCCCCATTGATTTCAGTTTTATTAGGGCTCCTTGGTGCCACACTCGGACAAATGCTGCCTTGATGTCGAGGACAGTCACTCTCACCTCACCTGTGGAATTCAGCTCTTTTGTCCATGTTTGGACCAAGGTTGTAATGAGGTCAGGAGCCAAGTGGTCCTGGCGGAAACCAAACTGGGCATCGGTGAGGAGGTTATTTGTGAGTTAGTGCCGCTTGATAGCATTGTCGATGACACCTTCCATCACTTTGCTGATGATGGAGAGGTGCTTAATGGGGTGGTAACTGGCTGTTGGATTAGTCCAGCTTTATGTGGACTGGACATACCTGGGCAATTTACCACTTTGTCAGGTAGAAGCCAGTACTGGAACAGCTGGGCTAGAGGTGCAGCTATTTCTGGAGCAGAGGTCTTCAGCTCTGTATCGGGGATGTTGTCGGGTCCCAGAGCCTTTGCTGTATCCAGTGCGCTCTACCGTTCTTGATATCATGTCAGTGAAGCGAATTGGTTGAAGACCGGCTTCTGTGATGGTGGGACCTCAGGAGCTGTAATGCATCATCCACTTGGCACTCGTGGCTAAAGATGGTTGCGAAGGCTTCAGCCTTGTCTTTTGCACTCACGTACTGTGCTCTGCCATCGTTGAGGATGGGGATGTTCAAGGAGCCTCCTCCTCCCGTTAGTTGTTAATTGTCCATCACCATTCACGACTGGATGTGGCAGGACTGCAGAACTTTGATCTGATCCATTGGGTGCGGATCGCTTAGCTCTGTCTATAAAATGCTGCTTTCGCTATTTAGCATGCATATAGTCCTGTGTTTTCAGATACACTTGGTGCAGCTCCTGGCATGCTCTTCAACACTCCTTATTGAACCAGGGCTGGTTTGATGGTAATGGTAGAATGAGGGATATGCGGGGCCATGAGGTTACAGATTATGGTGGAATAAAATTCTGTTGCTGCTGATGGACCCAGCGCCTCATGGATGCCCAGTTTTGAGCTGCTAGATGTGTTCTTAATCTATCCCATTTAGCACGGTGGTAGGGGCACAGGACACGATGAAGGGGTGTCCTCAGTGACTCAATAGTACCATGATTGACCGAGCTGCCTGAGTCCTGAAGGACAGAGCAGCCAGACTGGCTCACGGCAGTGAGAGAATAAACACGAGCCACTACCGAGCCACACTTGGTGATGGACATTGAAGTCCCCCGCCCAGAGGACATTCTGTGCCATGACGCCACAGTGCGCTGGATAAGAGATTAGCGTGTAAAGTTAAAGTACATGGGATTGGGGGTAAGGTACTGACTTGGATAGAGAACTGGTTGGCAGACAGGAAGCAAAGAGTTGGAATAAACGGCTCTTTTTCCGAGTGGCAGGCAGTGACTGGTGGGGTACCGCAGGGATCGGTGCTAGGACCCCAGCTATTCACAATATATATTAATAATGATCTAGATGAGGGAACTAGATGTAATATCTCCAAGTTTGCAGACGACACAAAGCTAGGTGGGCATGTGTGCTGTGAGGAGGATGCCGAGAAACTCCAGTATGATTTGACAGGTTGGCTGATTGGGCAGATGCATGGCAGATGCAATATAATGTGGATAAATGCGAGGCTATCCACTTTGGTGGCAAAAACAGGAAGGCAGATTATTAACTGAACAGCAATAGATTGGGAGAAGGGGGAAGTGCAACGAGACCTGGGTGTCCTTGTGCACCAGTTGCTAAAGGTAAGCATGCAGGTGCAGCAGGCACTTAAGAAGGCAAATGCTACGTTGTCCTTCATAGCAAAAGGATTTGAGTACAGGAACAAGGATATCTTGCTGCAGTTGTACAGGGCCTTGGTGAGACCACACCTTGAGTATTGTGTGCAATTTTGGTCGCCTTATCTGAGGAAGGATATTCTTGCCATGGAGGGAGTGAAGCGAAGATTCACCAGATTGATACCTGGGATGGCAGGAATGATGTCGATTGGGCTGGAGTTTAGAAGAATGCGAGGGGATCTCATTGAAACTTATAAAATTCTAACAGGGATAGACAGACTAGATGCAGGAAGGATGTTCCCGATGGCGGGGGAGTCCAGAACCAGGGGTTACAGTCTAAAGATAAGGGGTAAGCCATTTAGGACTGAGATGAGGAGGAATTTCTTCACCCAGAGAGTGGTGAACCTGTGGAATTCTCTACCACAGAAGGCAGTTGAGGCCAATTCATTAAATATATTCAAGAAGGAGTTAGATATATTTCTTAAGGCTAAAGGGATCAAGGGATATGGGGAGAAAGCAGGGCCAGGGTACTGAAATTGGATGATCAGCCATGATCTCATTAAATGGCGGAGCAGACTCGAGGGGCCGAATGGCCTACTCCTGCTGCTATCTTCTATGTTTCTATGGATGAGGAGGGAGTAAATGTTTAAGATGGTGGATGGGTGGCTGATTAAGCGGGCTGCTTTCCCCTGGATTCTGTCGAGCTTCGTGAGTATTGATGGAGCTGCAACTGTCCAGGCAAGTGGAGAATATTCCATCGCACTCCTGACTTGTGCCTTGTAGGGAGTGAAAAGGCTTTGGGGAGTCAGGAGGTGGTGAGTCACTTACGCAGACTACCCAGTGTCTGACTAGCTCTTGTAGCCACAATATTTATTTGGCTGATCTAGTTAAGTTCCTGGTCAATGGTGACCCCCAGGTTGTTGATGGTGGGGAATTGAACAATGGTAATGACATTGATTGTCATGGGGTGGTGGTTAGACTCTCTCTTGTTGGAGATGGTCATTGTCTGGCACTTGTGTGGCACAAATGTTACTTGCCACTTATCATCCCCAACCTGAATGTTGTCCAGGTCGTGCTGGACACAGACTGCCTCATTATCTGATGAATTGCGAATGTAACTTGACACTGTGCAATCAGTAGCGAACATCCCCACTTCTGAAGGTCATTAACAAAGCAGCTAAGATGTTGGGCCTAGGACACTGTCCTGAGTAACTGCTGCAGCGATGACCTGGGTCTGAGATGATTGGCCTCCAATAACCACAACCATCTTCCTTTGTGCTAGATATGACACCGTCCAGCGGAGAGTTTTCCCCTGATCCCCATTGATTTCAGTTTTATTAGGGCTCCTTGGTGCCACACTCGGACAAATGCTGCCTTGATGTCGAGGACAGTCACTCTCACCTCACCTGTGGAATTCAGCTCTTTTGTCCATGTTTGGACCAAGGTTGTAATGAGGTCAGGAGCCAAGTGGTCCTGGCGGAAACCAAACTGGGCATCGGTGAGGAGGTTATTTGTGAGTTAGTGCCGCTTGATAGCATTGTCGATGACAGCTTCCATCACTTTGCTGATGATGGAGAGGTGCTTAATGGCGTGGTAACTGGCTGTTGGATTAGTCCAGCTTTATGTGGACTGGACATACCTGGGCAATTTACCACTTTGTCAGGTAGAAGCCAGTACTGGAACAGCTGGGCTAGAGGTGCAGCTATTTCTGGAGCAGAGGTCTTCAGCTCTGTATCGGGGATGTTGTCGGGTCCCAGAGCCTTTGCTGTACCCAGTGCGCTCTACCGTTCTTGATATCATGTCAGTGAAGCGAATTGGTTGAAGACTGGCTTCTGTGATGGTGGGACCTCAGGAGCTGTAATGCATCATCCACTTGGCACTCGTGGCTAAAGATGGTTGCGAAGGCTTCAGCCTTGTCTTTTGCACTCACGTACTGTGCTCTGCCATCGTTGAGGATGGGGATGTTCAAGGAGCCTCCTCCTCCCGTTAGTTGTTAATTGTCCATCACCATTCACGACTGGATGTGGCAGGACTGCAGAGCTTTGATCTGATCCATTGGCTGCGGATCGCTTAGCTCTGTCTATAAAATGCTGCTTTCGCTATTTAGCATGCATATAGTCCTATGTTTTCAGATACACTTGGTGCAGCTCCTGGCATGCTCTTCAACACTCCTTATTGAACCAGGGCTGGTTTGATGGTAATGGTAGAATGAGGGATAGGCTGGGCCATGAGGTTACAGATTATGGTGGAATAAAATTCTGTTGCTGCTGATGGGCCCAGCGCCTCATGGATGCCCAGTTTTGAGCTGCTAGATGTGTTCTTAATCTATCCCATTTAGCACGGTGGTAGGGGCACAGGACACGATGAAGGGGTGTCCTCAGTGACTCAATAGTACCATGATTGACCGAGCTGCCTGAGTCCTGAAGGACATAGCAGCCAGACTGGCTCACGGCAGTGAGAGAATAAACACGAGCCACTACCGAGCCACACTTGGTGATGGACATTGAAGTCCCCCGCCCAGAGGACATTCTGTGCCATGACGCCACAGTGCGCTGGATAAGAGATTAGCGTGTAAAGTTAAAGCACATGGGATTGGGGGTAAGGTACTGACTTGGATAGAGAACTGGTTGGCAGACAGGAAGCAAAGAGTTGGAATAAACGGCTCTTTTTCCGAGTGGCAGGCAGTGACTAGTGGGGTACCGCAGGGATCGGTGCTAGGACCCCAGCTATTCACAATATATATTAATGATGATCTAGACGAGGGAACTAGATGTAATATCTCCAAGTTTGCAGACGACACAAAGCTGGGTGGGCGTGTGTGCCGTGAGGAGGATGCCGAGAAACTCCAGTATGATTTGACAGGTTGGCTGATTGGGCAGATGCATGGCAGATGCAATATAATGTGGATAAATGCGAGGCTATCAACTTTGGTGGCAAAAAAAGGAAGGCAGATTATTATCTGAACAGCAATAGATTGGGAGAAGGGGAAGTGCAACGAGACCTGGGTGTCCTTGTGCATCAGTTGCTAAAGGTAAGCATGCAGCTGCAGCAGGCACTTAAGAAGGCAAAAGCTACATTGTCCTTCATAGCAAAAGGATTTGAGTACAGGAGCAAGGATATCTTGCTGCAGTTGTAAAGGGCCTTGGTGAGACCACACCTTGAGTATTGTGTGCAATTTTGGTCGCCTTATCTGAGGAAGGATGTTCTTGCCATGGAGGGAGTGCAGCGAAGATTCACCAGATTGATACCTGGGATGGCAGGAATGATGTCGATTGGGCTGGAGTTTAGAAGAATGAGAGGGGATCTCATTGAAACTTATAAAATTCTAACAGGGATAGACAGACTAGATGCAGGAAGGATGTTCCCGATGGCGGGGGAGTCCAGAACCAGGGGTTACAGTCTAAAGATAAGGGGTAAGCCATTTAGGACTGAGATGAGGAGGAATTTCTTCACCCAGAGAGTGGTGGACCTGTGGAATTCTCTACCACAGAAGGCAGTTGAGGCCAATTCATTAAATATATTCAAGAAGGAATTAGATATATTTCTTAAGGCTAAAGGGATCAAGGGATATGGGGAGAAAGCAGGGCCAGGGTACTGAATTTGGATGATCAGCCATGATCTCATTAAATGGCGGAGCAGACTCGAGGGGCCGAATGGCCTACTCCTGCTGCTATCTTCTATGTTTCTATGGATGAGGAGGGAGTAAATGTTTAAGATGGTGGATGGGTGGCTGATTAAGCGGCCTGCTTTCCCTTGGATTCTGTCGAGCTTCGTGAGTATTGATGGAGCTGCAACTGTCCAGGCAAGTGGAGAATATTCCATCGCACTCCTGACTTGTGCCTTGTAGGGAGTGAAAAGGCTTTGGGGAGTCAGGAGGTGGTGAGTCACTTACGCAGACTACCCAGTGTCTGACTAGCTCTTGTAGCCACAATATTTATTTGGCTGATCTAGTTAAGTTCCTGGTCAATGGTGACCCCCAGGTTGTTGATGGTGGGGAATTCAACAATGGTAATGCCATTGATTGTCATGGGGTGCTGGTTAGACTCTCTCTTGTTGGAGATGGTCATTGTCTGGCACTTGTGTGGCACAAATGTTACTTGCCACTTATCATCCCCAACCTGAATGTTGTCCAGGTCGTGCTGGACACAGACTGCCTCATTATCTGATGAATTGCGAATGTAACTTGACACTGTGCAATCCGTAGCGAACATCCCCACTTCTGAAGGTCATTAACAAAGTAGCTAAGATGTTGGGCCTAGGACACTGTCCTGAGTAACTGCTGCAGCGATGACCTGGGCCTGAGATGATTGGCCTCCAATAACCACAACCATCTTCCTTTGTGCTAGATATGACACCATCCAGTGGAGAGTTTTCCCCTGATCCCCATTGATTTCAGTTTTATTAGGGCTCCTTGGTGCCACACTCGGACAAATGCTGCCTTGATGTCAAGGACAGTCACTCTCACCTCACCTCTGGAATTCAGCTCTTTTGTCCATGTTTGGACCAAGGTTGTAATGAGGTCAGGAGCCAAGTGGTCCTGGCGGAAACCAAACTGGGCATCGGTCAGGAGGTTATTTGTGAGTTAGTGCCGCTTGATAGCATTGTCGATGACAGCTTCCATCACTTTGCTGATGATGGAGAGGTGCTTAATGGGGTGGTAACTGGCTGTTGGATTAGCCCAGCTTTATGTGGACTGGACATACCTGGGCAATTTACCACTTTGTCGGGTAGAAGCCAGTACTGGAACAGCTGGGCTAGTGGTGCAGCTATTTCTGGAGCAGAGGTCTTCAGCTCTGTATCGGGGATGTTGTCGGGTCCCAGAGCCTTTGCTGTATCCAGTGCGCTCTACCGTTCTTGATATCATGTCAGTGAAGCGAATTGGTTGAAGACTGGCTTCTGTGATGGTGGGACCTCAGGAGCTGTAATGCATCATCCACTTGGCACTCGTGGCTAAAGATGGTTGCGAAGGCTTCAGCCTTGTCTTTTGCACTCACGTACTGTGCTCTGCCATCGTTGAGGATGGGGATGTTCAAGGAGCCTCCTCCTCCCGTTAGTTGTTAATTGTCCATCACCATTCACGACTGGATGTGGCAGGACTGCAGAGCTTTGATCTGATCCATTGGCTGCGGATCGCTTAGCTCTGTCTATAAAATGCTGCTTTCGCTATTTAGCATGCATATAGTCCTGTGTTTTCAGATACACTTGGTGCAGCTCCTGGCATGCTCTTCAACACTCCTTATTGAGCCAGGGCTGGTTTGATGGTAATGGTAGAATGAGGGATAGGCTGGGCCATGAGGTTACAGATTATGGTGGAATAAAATTCTGTTGCTGCTGATGGGCCCAGTGCCTCATGGATGCCCAGTTTTGAGCTGCTAGATGTGTTCTTAATCTATCCCATTTAGCACGGTGGTAGGGGCACAGGACACGATGAAGGGGTGTCCTCAGTGACTCAATAGTACCATGATTGACCGAGCTGCCTGAGTCCTGAAGGACATAGCAGCCAGACTGGCTCACGGCAGTGAGAGAATAAACACGAGCCACTACCGAGCCACACTTGGTGATGGACATTGAAGTCCCCCGCCCAGAGGACATTCTGTGCCATGACGCCACAGTGCGCTGGATAAGAGATTAGCGTGTAAAGTTAAAGCACATGGGATTGGGGGTAAGGTACTGACTTGGATAGAGAACTGGTTGGCAGACAGGAAGCAAAGAGTTGGAATAAACGGCTCTTTTTCCGAGTGGCAGGCAGTGACTAGTGGGGTACCGCAGGGATCGGTGCTAGGACCCCAGCTATTCACAATATATATTAATGATGATCTAGACGAGGGAACTAGATGTAATATCTCCAAGTTTGCAGACGACACAAAGCTGGGTGGGCGTGTGTGCTGTGAGGAGGATGCCGAGAAACCCCCGTATGATTTGACAGGTTGGCTGATTGGGCAGATGCATGGCAGATGCAATATAATGTGGATAAATGCGAGGCTATCCACTTTGGTGGCAAAAACAGGAAGGCAGATTATTATCTGAACAGCAATAGATTGGGAGAAGGGGAAGTGCAACGAGACCTGGGTGTCCTTGTGCACCAGTTGCTAAAGGTAAGCATGCAGGTGCAGCAGGCACTTAAGAAGGCAAATGCTACGTTGTCCTTCATAGCAAAAGGATTTGAGTACAGGAGCAAGGATATCTTGCTGCAGTTGTACAGGGCCTTGGTGAGACCACACCTTGAGTATTGTGTGCAATTTTGGTCGCCATATCTGAGGAAGGATGTTCTTGCCATGGAGGGAGTGCAGCGAAGATTCAGCAGATTGATACCTGGGATGGCAGGAATGATGTCGATTGGGTTGGAGTTTAGAAGAATGAGAGGGGATCTCATTGAAACTTATAAAATTCTAACAGGGATAGACAGACTAGATGCAGGAAGGATGTTCCCGATGGCGGGGGAGTCCAGAACCAGGGGTTACAGTCTAAAGATAAGGGGTAAGCCATTTAGGACTGAGATGAGGAGGAATTTCTTCACCCAGAGAGTGGTGGACCTGTGGAATTCTCTACCACAGAAGGCAGTTGAGGCCAATTCATTAAATGTATTCAAGAAGGTGTTATATATATTTCTTAAGGTTAAAGGGATCAAGGGATATGGGGAGAAAGCAGGGCCAGGGTACTGAATTTGGATGATCAGCCATGATCTCATTAAATGGCAGAGCAGACTCGAGGGGCCGAATGGCCTACTCCTGCTGCTATCTTCTATGTTTCTATGGATGAGGAGGGAGTAAATGTTTAAGATGGTGGATGGGTGGCTGATTAAGCGGCCTGCTTTCCCCTGGATTCTGTCGAGCTTCGTGAGTATTGATGGAGCTGCAACTGTCCAGGCAAGTGGAGAATATTCCATCGCACTCCTGACTTGTGCCTTGTAGGGAGTGAAAAGGCTTTGGGGAGTCAGGAGGTGGTGAGTCACTTACGCAGACTACCCAGTGTCTGACTAGCTCTTGTAGCCACAATATTTTTTTGGCTGATCTAGTTAAGTTCCTGGTCAATGGTGACCCCCAGGTTGTTGATGGTGGGGAATTGAACAATGGTAATGCCATTGATTGTCATGGGGTGGTGGTTAGACTCTCTCTTGTTGGAGATGGTCATTGTCTGGCACTTGTGTGGCACAAATGTTACTTGCCACTTATCATCCCCAACCTGAATGTTGTCCAGGTCGTGCTGGACACAGACTGCCTCATTATCTGATGAATTGCGAATGTAACTTGACACTGTGCAATCAGTAGCGAACATCCCCACTTCTGAAGGTCATTAACAAAGCAGCTAAGATGTTGGGCCTAGGACACTGTCCTGAGTAACTGCTGCAGCGATGACCTGGGTCTGAGATGATTGGCCTCCAATAACCACAACCATCTTCCTTTGTGCTAGATATGACACCATCCAGTGGAGAGTTTTCCCCTGATCCCCATTGATTTCAGTTTTATTGGGGCTCCTTGGTGCCACACTTGGACAAATGCTGACTTGATGTCGAGGAAAGTCACTCTCACCTCACCTCTGGAATTCAGCTCTTTTGTCCATGTTTGGACCAAGGTTGTAATGAGGTCAGGAGCCAAGAGGTCCTGGCGGAAACCAAACTGGGCATCGGTGAGGAGGTTAATTGTGAGTTAGTGCCGCTTGATAGCATTGTCGATGACAGCTTCCATCACTTTGCTGATGATGGAGAGGTGCTTAATGGGGTGGTAACTGGCTGTTGGATTAGTCCAGCTTTATGTGGACTGGACATACCTGGGCAATTTACCACTTTGTCGGGTAGAAGCCAGTACTGGAACAGCTGGGCTAGAGGTGCAGCTATTTCTGGAGCAGAGGTCTTCAGCTCTGTATCGGGGATGTTGTCGGGTCCCAGAGCCTTTGCTGTATCCAGTGCGCTCTACCGTTCTTGATATCATGTCAGTGAAGCGAATTGGTGGAATACTGGCTTCTGTGATGGTGGGACCTCAGGAGCTGTAATGCATCATCCACTTGGCACTCGTGGCTAAAGATGGTTGCGAAGGCTTCAGCCTTGTCTTTTGCACTCACGTACTGTGCTCTGCCATCGTTGAGGATGGGGATGTTCAAGGAGCCTCCTCCTCCCGTTAGTTGTTAATTGTCCATCACCATTCACGACTGGATGTGGCAGGGCTGCAGAGCTTTGATCTGATCCATTGGGTGCGGATCGCTTAGCTCTGTCTATAAAATGCTGCTTTCGCTATTTAGCATGCATATAGTCCTGTGTTTTCAGATACACTTGGTGCAGTTCCTGGCATGCTCTTCAACACTCCTTATTGAACCAGGGCTGGTTTGATGGTAATGGTAGAATGAGGGATATTCCGGGCCATGAGGTTACAGATTATGGTGGAATAAAATTCTGTTGCTGCTGATGGGCCCAGCGCCTCATGGATGCCCAGTTTTGAGCTGCTAGATGTGTTCTTAATCTATCCCATTTAGCACGGTGGTAGGGGCACAGGACACGATGAAGGGGTGTCCTCAGTGACTCAATAGTACCATGATTGACCGAGCTGCCTGAGTCCTGAAGGACATAGCAGACAGACTGGCTCACGGCAGTGAGAGAATAAACACGAGCCACTACCGAGCCACACTTGGTGATGGACATTGAAGTCCCCCGCCCAGAGGACATTCTGTGCCATGACGCCACAGTGCGCTGGATAAGGGATTAGCGTGTAAAGTTAAAGCACATGGGATTGGGGGTACGGTACTGACTTGGATAGAGAACTGGTTGGCAGACAGGAAGCAAAGAGTTGGAATAAACGGCTCTTTTTCCGAGTGGCAGGCAGTGACTAGTGGGGTACCGCAGGGATCGGTGCTAGGACCCCAGCTATTCACAATATATATTAATGATCTAGACGAGGGAACTAGATGTAATATCTCCAAGTTTGCAGACGACACAAAGCTGGGTGGGCGTGTGTGCTGTGAGGAGGATGCCGAGAACATCCCGTATGATTTGACAGGTTGGCTGATTGGGCAGATGCATGGCAGATGCAATATAATGTGGATAAATGCGAGGCTATCCACTTTGGTGGCAAAAACAGGAAGGCAGATTATTATCTGAACAGTAATAGATTGGGAGAAGGGGAATTGCAACGAGACCTGGGTGTCCTTGTGCACCAGTTGCTAAAGGTAAGCATGCAGGTGCAGCAGGCACTTAAGAAGGCAAATGCTACGTTGTCCTTCATAGCAAAAGCATTTGAGTACAGGAGCAAGGATATCTTGCTGCAGTTGTACAGGGCCTTGGTGAGACCACACCTTGAGTATTGTGTGCAATTTTGGTCGCCTTATCTGAGGAAGGATGTTCTTGCCATGGAGGGAGTGCAGCGAAGATTCACCAGATTGATACCTGGGATGGCAGGAATGATGTCGATTGGGCTGGAGTTTAGAAGAATGAGAGGGGATCTCATTGAAACTTATAAAATTCTAACAGGGATAGACAGACTAGATGCAGGAAGGATGTTCCCGATGGCGGGGGAGTCCCGAACCAGGGGTTACAGTCTAAAGATAAGGGGTAAGCCATTTAGGACTGAGATGAGGAGGAATTTCTTCACCCAGAGAGTGGTGAACCTGTGGAATTCTCTACCACAGAAGGCAGTTGAGGCCAATTCATTAAATATATTCAAGAAGGAGTTAGATATATTTCTTAAGGCTAAAGGGATCAAGGGATATGGGGAGAAAGCAGGGCCAGGGTACTGAATTTGGATGATCAGCCATGATCTCATTAAATGGCGGAGCAGACTCGAGGGGCCGAATGGCCTACTCCTGCTGCTATCTTCGATGTTTCTATGGATGAGGAGGGAGTAAATGTTTAAGATGTTGGATGAGTGGCTGATTAAGCGGCCTGCTTTCCCCTGGATTCTGTCGAGCTTCGTGAGTATTAATGGAGCTGCAACTGTCCAGGCAAGTGGAGAATATTCCATCGCACTCCTGACTTGTGCCTTGTAGGGAGTGAAAAGGCTTTTGGGAGTCAGGAGGTGGTGAGTCACTTACGCAGACTACCCAATGTCTGACTAGCTCTTGTAGCCACAATATTTATTTGGCTGATCTAGTTAAGTTCCTGGTCAATGGTGACCCCCAGGTTGTTGATGGTGGGGAATTCAACAATGGTAATGCCATTGATTGTCATGGGGTGGTGGTTAGACTCTCTCTTGTTCGAGATGGTCATTGTCTGGCACTTGTGTGGTACAAATGTTACTTGCCACTTATCATCCCCAACCTGAATGTTGTCCAGGTCTTGCTGCATGTGAACACAGACTGCCTCATTATCTGATGAATTGCGAATGTTACTTGACACTGTGCAATCAGCAGCGAACATCCCCACTTCTGAAGGTTCTTAATAAAGCAATTGAAGCTGCTGGGTCTAGGACACTGTCCTCAGTAACTGCTGCAGCGATGACCTGGGTCTGAGATGATTGGCCTCCAATAACCATAGGCATCTTCCTTTGTGCTAGATATGACACCTTCCAGTGGAGAGTTTTCCCCCGATTCCCATTGACTTCAGTTTTACTAGGGCTCCTTGGTACCACACTCGGTCAAATGTTGCCTTGATGTCGAGGACAGTCAGTCCCACCTCGCCTCTGGAATTCAGCTCTTTTGTCCATGTTTGGACCAAGGCTTTAATGAGGTCAGGAGCCAAGTGGTCCTGGTGGAAACCAAACTGGGCTTCAGTGAGCAAGTTATTTGTGCTTTGTTAGTGCCGCTTGATAGCATTGTCAATGACAGCTTCCTTCATTTTGCTGATGATGGAGAGGGGGCTGATGGGGTGGTAACTGGCTGTTGGATTAGTCCAGCTTTTTGTGGACTGGACATACCTGGCCAATTTACCACTTTGTCGGGTAGATGCCAGGACTGGAATAGCTTGGCCAGAGGTGCAGCTAGTTCTGGAGCACACGTCTTCAGCTCTGCAGCCGGGATGGTGTTGGGGCCCTTAGCTTTTGCTGTATCCAGTGCGCTCCACCGTTCTTGATATCACGTGGAGTGAAGTGAATTGGCTGAAGACTGGCTTCAGTGATGGTGGGGACCTCAGGAGTCAGCCGAGATGCATCATCCACTTGGCACTTGTGACTGAAGATGGTTGCGAAGGCTTCAGCCTTGTCTTTTGCCCTCACGTGCTGTGCTCCGCCATCGTTGAGGATGGGGATGTTCAAGGAGCCTCCTCCTCCCGTTAGTTGTTAATTGTCTATCACCATTTACGACTGGATGTGGCAGGACTGCAGAGCTTTGATCTGATCGATTGTGTGTGGGATCGCTTAGCTCTGTCTATAGCATGCTGCTTCCGCTGGTCAGCATGCATATAGTCCTGTGTTGTAGCTTCACCAAGTTGGTTTCTGATTTTCAGATACACTTGGTGCAGCTCCGGGCATTCTCTTCAACACTAATTATTGAACCAGGGCTGGTTTGATGCTAATGGTAGAATGAGAGATATGCCGGGCCATGAGGTTACAGATTATGGTGGAATAAAATTCTGTTGCTGCTGATGGGCCCAGCGCCTCATGGATGCCCAGTTTTGAGCTGCTAGATGTGTTATTAATCTATCCCATTTAGCACGGTGGTAGGGCACACAACACAATGAAGGGGTGTCCTCAGTGGCTGGGTAGTACCATGATTATCCAAGCTGGCTGAGTCCTGAAGGACATAGCAGCCAGGCTGGCTCACGGCAGGTGGTGAGAGAACAAACATGAGCCCACTACCGTGCCACACTTGGTGATGGACATTCTGTGCCCTTGCTGACACAGTGCGTCATATGAGGAGTTAGTAAATGTTTAAGATGGTGTATGGGGGGCTGATTAAGCGGTCTGCTTTCCCCTGGATTGTGTCGCGCTTCGTGAAACTTGGAGCTGCAACCGTCCAGGCAAGTGGAGAATATTCCATCGCACTCCTGACTTGTGCCTTGTAGGGGGTGGAAAGGCTTTGGGGAGTCAGGAGGTGGTGAGTCACTTGCACAGAATACCCAGCCTCTCACTAGCACTTGTGGACACAGTAATTATTTGGCTGATCTAGTTAAGTTTCTGGTCAATGGTGACCCCCAGAATGTAGATGGTGGGGAATTCAATTATGGTAATGCCATTGCATGTCATGGGGAGCTGGTTAGCCTCTCTCTTGTTGGAGATGGTCATTGTCTGGTACTTGTGTGGCACAAATGTTACTTGCCACTTATTATCCCCAACCTGAATGTTGTCCACATCTTGCTGCATGTGGACACAGACTGCCTCATATCTGACGAATTGCAAATTTACTTGACACTGTACAATCAGCAGCAAACATCCCCACTTCTGAAGGTCATTAATAAAGCAGTTGAAGATGTTGGGCCTAGGACACTGTCCTGATTAACTGTTGCAGCGATGACCTGGGGCTAAGATCATTGGCCTCCAATAACCACAGCCAGCTTTCTTGTGCTAGATATGACACCGTCCAGTGGAGAGTTTTCCCCCGATCCCCACTGACTTCAGTTTTAAGAGGGCTCCTTGGTGCCACACTCGGACAAATGCTGCCTTGATGTCGAGGACAGTCACTCTCACCTCACCTCTGGGATTCAGCTCTTTTGTCCATGTTTGGACCAAGGTTGTAATGAGGTCAGGAGCCAAGAGTTCCTGGCGGAAACCAAACTGGGCATCGGTGAGGAGGTTATTTGTGAGGGCTCCTTTGTGCCGCACTTGGTCAAATGCTGCCTTGATGTCGAGGACAGTCACTCCCACCGTACCTCTGTATTTCAGCTCTTTTGTCCATGTTTGGACCAAGGCTGTAATGAGACTGAAGATGATTGCGAAGGCTTCAGCCTTGTCTTTTGCACTAACGTGCTTTGCTCCGCCATCGATTAGGATGGGGATGTTCAAGGAGCCTCCTCCTCCCATTAATTGTTTAATTGTCCATCACCATTCACGACTGGATGTGGCAGGACTGCAGAGCTTTGATCTGATCCATTGGGTGCGGGATCACTTAGCTCTGTCTATAGCAATGTTGCTGCTGTTTAGCATGCATATAGTCCTGTGTTGTAGCTTCACCAAGTTGGTATCTGATTTTTACATACCCCTGGCATGCTTTTCAACACTCCTCATTGAACCAGGGTTGGTTTGATGGTAATGGTAGAGGGAGGGATATATCACTCCATGAGGTTACAGAGTGTGGTGGAATACAATTCCGTTGCTGCTGATGGCCCGCTGCACCTCCTTGGTGCCCAGTTTTGAGCTGCTAGATATGTTCTGATTCTATCCCATTTAGTGCCTCAAAACACGATGAAGGGGTGTGCTCAGTGTGAATACTGGACTTCATCCCCACAAGGACTGTGCAGTGGTCACTGTGACCAATACTGTCATGGACAGATGATCTGCGACAGGTAGATTGTTGAGGACGAGATCAAATCGGTTTTTTCCTCGTGTTTGCTCTCTCTCCACCTGCAGTGAGTCCAGTCTGGCAGCTATCTCCTTGAGGACTTGGCCAGCTCGGTGAATAGTGGTACTACCGAGCCACTCTCGGTGATGCCCTAGCAGCCGCAGTGTGCCGGATGAGGAGGGAGTAAATGTTTATGATGGTGGATTAAGCGGACTGCTTTCTGCTGGATTGTGTCGCGCTTCTTGAGTGTTGTTCGATCTGCAACCATCCAGGCAAGTGGAGAATATTCAATCACAATCCTGACTTGTGCCTTGTAGGTGTTAGAATGGTTTTGGGGAGTCAGGAGGTGAGTCACTTGCCGGAGAATACCCAGCCTCTGACCTGCTCTTATAGCCACAGTATTTACGTGGCCTGGCTAGTTACTTTGCTGATGATTGAGTAGACTGATGGGGCAGTAATTGGCCGGATTGGAATTTTCCTGCCTTTTGCAGAAAGGACATACCTGCCCAATTTTCCACTTTGTCAGGTAGATGCCAGTATAGGAACAGCTTGGCTAGTGGTACGGCTAGTTCTGGAGTGTAGGTCTTTAGCTCTACAGCTGTGATGTTGTTGGGGCCCACAGCCTTTGCTGTATCCAGTGTGCTCTGACATTTTTTGATGTCAAGTGGAGTGAATTGAATTGGCTCAGGACTGGCATCTATGAGGGTGGGGAGCTCAGGAGGAGGCCGCGATGGATCCACTTGTCACTTGTACAGGGCCTTGGTGAGACCCGACCTGGAGTACTGTGCACAGTTTTGGTCTCCTTATCTAAGGAGGAGTATACTTGCCTTGGAGGCGGTGCAACGAAGGTTCACTAGATTGATTCCTGGGATGAGAGGGCTGTCCTGTGATGAGAGATTGTGTAGAATGGGCCCATACTCTCTGGAGTTTAGAAGAATGAGAGGTGATCTCATTGAAACATACAAGATTCTGAAGGGGATTGACAGGGTAGATGCGGAGAGGTTGTTTCCCCTGGCCGGAGTGTCTAGAACTAGGGGGCATAGTCTCAGGATAAGGGGCGGCCATTTAAGACTGAGATGAGGAGGAATTTCTTCACTCAGAGGGTTGTGAATCTTTGGAATTCATCACAGAATCATCACAGAAACCCCACAGTGCAGATAGAGGCCATTTCGGCCCATCGAGCCTGCACCGACACATATCCCACCCGATCCCCGTAACCCCTACACCAACACATATCCCACCCTATCCCCGTAACCCCACGTATTTAATCCCCCTAACACTAAGGGTCAATTTAACATAGCCAATCAACCTAACCCGCACATCTTTGGGCTGTGGGAGGAAACCGGAGCACCCGGAGAAAACCCACGCAAACACGGGGAGAATGTGCAAACTCCACGCAGTCACCCGAGGCCGGATTCGAACCCGGGTCCCTGGCGCTGTGAGGCAACAGTGCTAACCACTGTGCCACCGTGCTCCCGGAATTCTCTGGCCCCAGAGGGCTGTGGATGTTGAGTCTTTGAGTATATTCAAGGCTGAGATCGATAGATTTTTGGACTCTAGGGGAATCAAGGGATATGGAGATCAGGCGGGAAAGTGGAGCTGAGGTCAATGATCAGCCATGATGTTATTGAATGGCAGAGCAGGCTCGAGGGGCCATATGGTCAACTCCTGCTCCTATTTCTTATTTTCTGCCTGAAGGTGGTTGCGAAAGATGAGGAGAGAGAAAACACAATACAAAAGCTAGAGCTGACTTTAATCATTTATAAAAATGGACCAAATATAACACTAACCATTTACATATTTTGTTCATGGACGAACAAAATGCCACCAATTAATTCTCTCCTGAGGCTAACGGAACAGACTGCTGCTGATTGGAGACAAAGAGCTAGAGACACTTTCAGAGTGAGACCTGTATGGGAGGGGAGGCGATGCCATGTGACCCAGGCAGCTCCTGGAGTGCACTGAGTTCAAAGTAACGGTGAACCCAAGGTCTCTTCCTCCTCCTGTCTTCCCTCCTCCCCCTCCCTCTCCCCATTTTAGATGCTGTCTTATTACAGATGTTAAAATATGAGGACGTTCACTGTATTTCCCACTCCATGAAAAAACAACAACGTGGGATTTTAAACATCGTTCGGTGTTGCATTTCATACTTCATGTACAGATTGCTGACTTTGAGAAATACTCCAGTGTAAAAACCTGTTTCATGTAACAATTAAAAACTTGTATTTACCTACTTGTTGGTCAATGTTTTCATTTCATACTTTCATCTCATCAACTCATGTAAATAGTCGATATTTATCAACACAGATTAATATGAGGTATTACATTTTGGTAAGAAAAATAGGGAGGTCACATATTACTTGGAAATAACAAATCTAAATGGGGTAGAAGAGCAAAGGGATCTCGGAGTACAAACACAAAAATCACTGAAAGTAGTGACACAGGTTAACAAGGCCATAAAAAACGCAAGCACTGGGGTTTATTTCTGGAGGGATTGAATTGAAAAGTAGTGAAGTTATGCTAAACTTGTATCGAACCTTGGTTGGACCACACTTGGAGTACTGCGTACAATTCTGGACACCATGTCATAAAAAGGAATTCGAGGCACTGAAGAGGGTGCAAAAAAGATGAGTAAAACATTAGAGCTGAAGGACAGGTTAGGGTGTGTGGCCCAAATAAGGGTTCTTTACACAAATGCACAGAGTATATAAGGAATACATTGAATGAACTGCAGGCATGAATTCAAATTGGAGGGTATGACATTGTAGCCATTACTGAGACACGGCTGCAAGACGGTCAGGACTGGGAACTAAATATACCAGGTTATAAGGTCTACAGGGAAGATAGGGAAAATGGCAGAGGGGGAGGAGTAGCCTTAGTGATTAAGGATGAAATCACTTCAATGATAAGAGAGGATTTAAAGAGAGGTAAGCAGGCAATGGAGTCTTTATGGGTTGAATTAAGAAATAAATGATCTAAGACTGTATTGGGAGTTGTGTATAGGCCTCCTATAGCAGCTCTGAAGTGCTACATTGTATAAATGAAGAGATTAGACAAGCGTGTAGCAAAGGCAGAGTGTTTTTAATGGGGGATTTTAACTTTCACATAGATTGGGAAAAGCAGACTAGCACCTGTCAGAAAGGTAGTGAATTTCTTGAGTGTGTCCGGGATAGTTTTCTACAACAATGGCCCAGAAATTCGGGTCGGGGGCTTCCCGCGGGTGTAAGCCCCCGACCTGCACTTACCTTGCGCGCCGGCCATTGAGCTGTAGGGCCCCGTGAAATTCCGATCCGGGGCCTGGTCCAGCTGCCGGCACGCAGTGCTTGCGTACCCCAGGGGCGCAGTTAGTTCGATGCATCCCCTGGGATTACGTGGTCCATGGGGAGCCAATCGGAGCAGGGAATGCTCCATTCATATGTCTGACAGGAAGAGCTGTCAAGACTTATAAATACTACGGCCCCAAAACAGCACTAAATCTTCAAATAATTTTTTTTTTAAATCACATTTTTTAAATAAACTATAAATTACATGAAATAAGTATTTTAAACAATAATTTAAATTTTTGAAATAAATAATTTTATTTTCTAACGGGGCTAAGAATAAACTTACCTTACTTTAAAGTATTTAAAAATAATAAACCTGTGGGAAAAATGTTTTAATTTTAATTAATTCACCACTTACCTTGTAAAAAGCAGACCTTACGCCTGCTTTTTAAATGTCTAACTTATGGAGACTTACCCTCCCGGGAAAACCTGTAAAAAAAAGATGAAGTTCGATGCGCACGCGCAGCCTCTCCTGCGCACGCGTTCGACCTCTGAACCCCTGCTGTCAGGGGAACGGAAGTGCCGTTTTCCCGCGCATGCGCAGTGCATGCTGGAAACCGTCACTTCCATTGGGCTTACGAGTGAGAACCCCGTGCGTACTCACCCGTGGAGACCCAAATTTCTGGGCCAATATGTCCTAGAGGCAACAAGGGGGCATGTCATATTAGATTTAGTGATGAGTAATGAGCCAGATTTAGTTAACAGTCTAACTGTGCATGAACATTTATCCAATAGCGATCATAACATGATCGAGTTCAACATAGTGTTTGAAAGGGAAAAACACAAACCAGCTACTAAGATTCTAGATTTAGGTAAGGCTGACCAATGGGATGTCCACAGTAAACTGGGCAAATCTGTTAATGGGTAAAACGACAGAAGATCAGTGGGAAATGTTTAAAAAAGAATTGAATGTGATACAGAACCAGTTTATACCCCTGAGGGGCAAGAGCTCTACTTACCAATAAAACCCAGCCATGAACCACTAAAGAGGTAAAGGCCAGCATCAAACTATAAAGGAAAGGGTATACAAAAATACACAAAATAGCACAGATCCTGGCGAATGGGAAAGATACAAAGAACAGCAAAGGCTCACACAACAGTTAGTAAGAGTTACAAAAAGGGAGTATGAAAAGAAACTTGCAAGAGATATCAAAATCAATGTGAAATTTGTTTACAGTTACATTAGGAAAAAGAGGGTGGTCAGGAGAATGTTGGCCCCTTAAAAATAAAGTGGTGATATTGTCAGTGACAATGGGGAAATGGCAGACATGTTGAATAATTACTTTGCGTCAGTATTTACAGTAGAGGAAGAGGACACCATGCCGGAAATCCTAAAGAAACTAATATTGAATCGGGGAAAGGGACTCAATAAAACTAACGTAAGTAAAATAACAGTAATGAAGAAAATAATGGCACAAAAGAGTGACAGATCCCCAGGACCAGATGGTTTCCATCCCAGGGTTTTAAAGGAACTAGGAGCACATTGCAGATGCCCTAATTATAATCTTCCAATGTTCTCTAGATTCAGGAACCGTCCTTTCGTTTGGAAAATTGCGCATGTTACTCTGCATTTAAGAATGGCAAGAGAGGAAAACCAGTGAATTATAAACCAGTTAGTCTAATATCTGTTGTCGGGAAATTACTAGAGTCAATAATTAAGGATAGGGTGACAGAACACCTCGAAAATTTTCAGCTGATCAGAGAGAGCCAGCATGGATTTCTGAAAGGTACCATTAATTGGAGGGAAACTAAAATAAATCAAGGGAATGCACTTATTGAATTCAATATTAGTAATAAAATGGTAATGGAGAAAATAATGGGACCAGGATAGATAAATCACCAGGACCTGATGGTTTCCATCCCAGGGTATTAAAAGAAGTGGGGAAATTGCAGAAGCATTAGCTATAATCATTCAAACTCTTGATTTGGGAACTATGCTGTTAAACTCAAAAATTGCAAATGTCAGTCCATTATTTAAGAAGGATGGGAGAGAGAAACCAGGTAACCACAGGCCTGTGAATTTAAAATCAATTGTGGGGACGCTACTAGAATCTCTCATCAGGGATAGAGTGACTGAGCACTTGTCCAAAAAAGAGCTGATCAGAGAGAGCCAGCATGGCAAGACTTGGGTTGGAAGTTGGTTGGGAGGTAGGAGACAGTGATTGGGGATAAAGGGTTTGTACTCAGATTGGCAGAATGTGACAAGTGGATCTGTTCTGGAGCCGCAACTTTTTCCCATATTTATTAATCAATTGGATCAAGGAATAGAGCTGTATATCCAAGCTTCCAGATGACACTAAAGTCAGAGACACAGTAAGTAGTGTGGGAGCAGGAAGTTGCAAAACTATGACAGATGGACAAGTGTGAGGTCGTCCACTTTGGACCAAAGAAAACTACATTTTCCAAATGGTGAGAAACTAGGAACTGTAGAGGAGCAAAGAGATTTGGGAGTCTACCTCCACAAATCATTTAAAACTAGTCGACAGGTACAAAAAGTAATAAATAAGGCCAATGGAAATTTGACCTTTATCTTAAGATGGCTGGATCACAAATAGGAAGAATTGTAATATTAAAATTTGGCCATTTAGGATGAAAGTCATGAAGTACCTTTTCACACAAGGTATTAGAAATCTGGATTCTCTCCCCAAAGGGCTGTGGATTCTAGGACAAGTGGAGCTTTTAAGGCTGAGATTGATAGATTTTAGTTGGGAAAGACTAACAAGGGACATGCGGCAAAGGTGGGTAAATAGACTTGAGGCACAGATCAGCAGTGATCTAATTGAATGGCATTGGAGGCTCGAGGGTCGGAATGGCCGACTCCTGTTCCTATCTTCCTTTCAATCTGCTTGGTTTCCGACAGGTTTTGTCAGGAGCAATAAAAATTCTTCATTCTTAATTCTGTTGCAGGGATTTCAAAAACATTGGTCATTTTCATGAAGGACTCGTGGCAGAATTCATTAAGGTCTTGGAGCAAGACAATCGATAAGAGTTCCTTTTACATCTATTTTTCCAGCTTACGTGGGTTAGTTGCCTTGTTAAAGAAAGATGAATGAAACTTTTCTGAAAGGTTCTGTTCCCGTCATAGACATCAAACAGTGAGATGTACTTAACTCTTTGTACTAAACTGCTTTGACCTGCCACCAGCGACATATTGGATTTAACCCTATGCATGTGGCAGTGTTGGGATTTTGAATGATTCCCCCCAGGCCCCATCTCCAGAGCCCTGTGCATGGTGACCCTGTTTATAAATACTGCCCTCTACTGGCAGTTGCCAGTTTTTGTCTCCCACCCACACTGCTGCATTGTGAGGTGGAGAAACATAGAAACATAGAAGATAGGAGTAGGCCATTCGGCCCCTCGAGCCTGCTCCGCCATTCATTGAGATCATGGCTGATCATCCAAATTCAGTACCCTGTCCCTGCCTTCTCCCCATATCCCTTGATCCCTTTAGCCTCAAGAAATATATCCAACTCTTTCTTGAATATATTTAATGAACTGGCCTCCACCGCCCTCTGTGGCAGAGAATTCCACAGGTTCACCACTCTCTGGGTGAAGAAATTCCTCTTCATTTCAGTCCTAAATGGTTTACCCCTTATCCTAAGACTATGACCCCTGGTTCTGGACTCCCCGGCCATCAGAAACATCCTTTCTGCATCTAGTCTGTCCAGACCTGACAGAATTTTAGAGGTTTCGATGAGATCCCCTCTCAATCTTCTAAACTCCAGTGAGTATAAGCCCAATCGACACAATCTCTCCTCGTACGTCATTCCTGCCATCCCAGGTATCAGCCTGGTGAATCTTCGCTGCACTCCCTCCATGGCAAGAACATCCTTCCTCAGGTAAGGTGACCAAAACTGCACACAATACTCAAGGTGCGGTCTCACCAAGGCCCTGTACAACTGCAGCAAGACATCCTTGTTCTTGTACTCGAACCCTCTTGCTACGAAGGCCAATGTACCATTTGCCTTCTTAACCGCCTGCTGCACCTACATGCATACCTTCAGGGACTGGTGCACAATAACACCCAGGTCTCTTTGCACTTCCCCTTCTCCCAATCTATTGCCATTCAAATAATAATCTGCCTTCCTGTTTTTGCCACCAAAGTGGATAACCTCACATTTATCCACATTATAGTGCATTTGCCATGTTTCTGCCCAATCACCCAACCTGTCCAAATCGTACTGGAGTTTCACGACATCCTCCTCACAGCTTACCCTCCCACCCAGCTTTGTGTCGTCTGCAAATTTGGAGATATTACATCCAATTCCCTCGTCCAGATCATTAATATATATTGTGAACAGCTGGGGTCCTAGGACCGATCCTTGCGGTACCCCACTAGTCACTGCCTGCCACTCGGAAAACGACCCGTTTATTCCAACTCTTTGCTTTCTGTCCGCCAACCAGTTCTCTATCCAAGTCAATACCTTGCCCCCAATCCCATGTGCCTTCATTTTGCACGCTAATCTCTTATGTGGGACCTTATCGAAAGCCTTCTGAAAGTCCAAATACACCACATCCACTGGTTCTCCCTTATCTATTTTACCAGTTACATCCTCAAAAAATTCCAGTAGATTAGTCAAGCATGATTTACCTTTTGTAAATCCATGTTGACTTTGTCCGATCCTGTCACTGCTTTCCAAGTGCTCTGCTATTACATCTTTTATAATAGACGCTAGCATTTTCCCCACTACCGATGTCAGGCTTACCGGTCTATAATTCCCCGCTTTTTCTCTACCACCTTTTTTGAATAGTGGGGTAACATTAGCTACCCTCCAATCCATGGGGACTGTTCCAGAGTCTATC
This sequence comes from Somniosus microcephalus, assembly GCF_052327205.1. Lineage (NCBI taxonomy): Eukaryota > Metazoa > Chordata > Chondrichthyes > Squaliformes > Somniosidae > Somniosus > Somniosus microcephalus. The sequence goes on along the minus strand of NC_140995.1, from coordinate 214,349,914 downwards.
GAGTTCTGGAAGATGACCAGCAATGCATCTACTATCTCTAGGGCCACTTCCTTAAGTACCCTGGGATGTACACTATCAGGCCCTGGGGATTTATCGGCCTTCAGTCCCATCAATTTTCCTAACACCATTTCCCTACAGATATTGATTACTTTCAGTTCCTCCCTCTCATTAGACCCTATGTTCCCCGGCATCTCTGGGTGGTTATTTGTGACCTCCTTTGTGAAGACAGAACCAAAGGATGTATTTAGTTGGTCTGCCATTTCCTTGTTTCCCATTATAAATTCCCCTGATTCTGACTGTAAGGGACCTACGCTTGACTTCACCAATCTTTTTCTCTTCACATATCTATAAAAGCTTCTCAGTCAGTTTTTATGTTCCCTGAAAGCTTACTCTCATATTCTATTTTCCCTTTCTTAATGAATCCCTTTGTCCTCCTTTGTTGACTCCTAAACTGCTCCCAATCCTCAGGATTATTGCTTTTTCTAGCCAATTTATATGTCCTCTCCTTGGATCTTATGCTATCCCTAATTTCCCTTGTTAGTCATGGTTGAGTCACCTTTTTTGTTTTATTTTTATGCCAAACTGGGATGAACAAATTCTGTAGCTCACCCATTCGGTCTTTGAATGTTTGCCATTGCCTATCCACCGTCAACCCTTTGAGTGCCATTCCCCAATCAATTCTACCCAACTCGCTCCTCAGACCATCGTAGTTTCCTTTATTTAAATTGAGACCCTTGTCTCTGAGTCAACTACTTCATTCTCCATCTTAATGAAGAATTCGATCATATTATGATCGCTCCGACCCAAGGGGCCTCGTACAACAAGATTGCTAATGAATCCTTTCTCGTTACATAATACCCAGTCTAAGATAGCCTGATCTCTGGTTGGTTCCTCGACATATTGGCCCAGGAAACCATCCCGTAAACACTCCAGGAATTCCTCCTCCACAGTATTGTTACTAATTTGGTTGGCCCAATCTATATGTAGATTAAAGTCACCCATGATGACTACTGTGCCCTTATTGCACGCTTCTTTAATTCCCCTTTTAATGCCATCCCCAACCTCCGCCTTACTGTTTGGAGGTCTATATACCACTGCCACTAATGTTTTTTTCCCCTTAGTATTTCTCAATTCTACCCATACAGATTCCACATCATCAGAGCTTATATCCTTCATTACAATTGTATTAATCCCTTCTTTAACCAGTAATGCTACCCCACCTCCCTTTCCTTTTTGCCTATCTTTCCTGAATATCGAATACCCCTGGATGTTGAGTTCCCAGTATTGGCCATCCTTGAGCCACGTTTCCGTAATCCCAACCAAATCATATTCGTTTACCTCTATTTGCGCAGCCAATTCATCCACCTTATTACAAATGCTCCTCGCATTAAGACACAAAGCCTTCAGGCTTGTTTTTTTAACGCTCTTAGACCTATTAGAATTATTATTTACTGTGGCCACGTTGATTTCTCTGACTGCCACTTTTGTTTTTCTCCTTCCTATCTTTGGCTTTTATCCCTGTTTTCCTTTCCTCTGTCTCCCTGCTCAGGTTCCCAACCCCCTGCCATTTTAGTTTAAACCCCCCGAGCAGTGCTAGCAAACCTCCCTGCAAGGATATTTGTCTCGCTCTGGTTCAGGTGCAACCCGTCTGACTTGTACAAGTCCCACCTTCCCCAGAAGCAGGCCCAGTGATCCAGAAACTAAAGCCCTCCCTCCTGCACCAACTCTTTAGCCACGCATTCATCTGCTCTATCCTTCTATTCCTATACTCACTAGCACGTGGCACCGGGAGTAATCCAGAGATTACAACCTTTGAGGTCCTACTCTTTAATCTGCTACCTAGCTCCCTAAATTCTTGCTGCAGGACCTCATCCCTCTTCGTACCTATGCCGTTGGTCCCAATGTGAACCACGACCTCTGCCTGTTCACCCTCCCCCTTCAGGATGCCCTGCAGCCGTTCAGTGACATCCTTGAACCTGGCACCAGGGAGGCAACACACCATCCTGGAGTCACGTCTATGGCCACAGAAACACCTATTGTTGTATCCGTGTGTTAATAGAGACACTGAAGGCAGGAGTTAGTTTCACAGGTGTTTACTGAACAAAGTCTGGAGGTGAACTAACTGATACAACACAATATACAGGCTTATATAGCCCAAGTGGCCATTACCGGCATTACAGTACACAGGGGGCTCTTCCAGGCACATACACTATACCTATCTGTTCCCCTTATGATAGAATCCCCTACCACTATTGCTCTCCCACTCTTTTTCCTCCCTTCCTGAGCAGCAGAAGCACCAGGAAGTTGGCTGCTGCTGCCTTCCCCTGGTGAGTCATCCCCCTCAACAGTATCCAAACTGGTATACCTGTTTAAAGGGGGATGGCCACAGGGGTCCCCTGCACTACCTGCCTGCGTCTATTGCTTCGCCTGGTGGTCACCCATGTCCCTCCTGCTTGTGCAGCCCTACCCTGCGGCATTAACTCCAACACTGAGATTTTCTTTCACAATTCCTGGTTTGAAGCCGATGTCCTAGGCAGCATCTTTGCTAGTGCTGTTGGGGAGGGCTTAAACTAAAATGGCAGAGGGTTGGGAACCTGTGTCGGGAGACAGAGGAAAGGGAAGCAAGGATAGAAACAAAAGGCAGGAAGGAGAAAAGCAAAAGTGGAAGGCAGAGAAATCAAGGGTGTAAATCAAACAGGGCCGCAGTAAATAATAATTCCAAAAAGGCTAGTGTTAAAAAATCAAGCCTGAAGGCTTTGTGCCTTAATGCGAGGAGCATTCGTAATAAGGTGGATGAATTAGCTGCGTAAATAGATGTAAACGGATATGATATAATTGGGATTACGGAGATATGGCTCCAGGGTGACCAAGACTGGGAATTCAACATCCAGGGGTATTCAATATTCAGGAAGGACAGGAAAAAAGGAAAAGAAGGTGGGGTAGCATTGCTGGTTAAAGCAGAGATTAACACAATAGTAAGGAAGGATATTAGCTCTGATGATGTGGAATCTGTATGGGTCGAGCTGAAAAATACAACGGGGCAGAAAACTTTAGTGGGAGTTGTAAACAGACCCCAAACAGTAATGCTAAGGTTGGGGATGGCATTAAACAGGAAATTGGAGACGCGTGCAATAAGGGCACAGCAGTTATCATGGGTGGCTTTAATCTACATATAGATTGGGCTAACCAAATTAGTAACAATACTGCAGAGGAGGAATTCCTAGAGTGTATACGGGATGGTTTCCTGGACCAATATGTCGAGGAACCAACTGGAGATCAGGCCATCTTAGACTGGGTATTATGTAATGAGAAAGGATTGATTAGCAATCTTGTTGTGCGAGACCCCTTGGGGAGGTGCGATCATAATATGATAGAATTCTTCATTAAGATGGAGAGTGAAGTAGTTGACTCAGAGACTAGGGTCCTGAATTTAAATAAAGGAAACTACGATGGTATGAGGCGTGAGTTGGCTAGGATGGATTGGGGAACGTTACTTAAAGGGTTGACGGTGGATAGGCAATGGCAAACATTTAAAGATCGCATGGATGAACTACAGAATTTCTTCATCCCTGTCTGGCATAAAAATAAAACAAAAAAGGTGGCGCAACCGTGGCTAACAAGGGAAATTAGGGATAGCATAAGATCCAAGGAGAGGCCATATAAATTGGCCAGAAAAAGCAGCAAACCTGAGGATTGGGAGCAGTTTAGGATTCAGCAAAGGAGGACAGAAGGATTAATTAAGAGGGGGCAAATAGAGTATGAGAGTAAGCTTGAGGTAACATAAAAACTGACTATAATAGCTTCTATAGATATGTGAAGAGAAAAAGATTGGTGAAGTCAAGCGTAGGTCCCTTGCAGTCAGAATCAGGGGAATTTATAATGGGGAACAAAGAAATGGCTGACCAATTAAATATATATTTTGGTTCTGTCTTCACAAAGGAGGACACAAATAACCTCCCAGAGATATTGCGGAACATAGCGTCTAATGAGAGGGTGGAACTGAATGAAATCAGTATTTGTAGGGAAATTATGTTAGGGAAATTGACGGGATTGAAGGCCAATAAATCCCCAGGGCCTGATAATCTACATGCTAGGGTACTTAAGGAAGTGGCCCTAGAAATAGTAGATGCATTGCTGGTCATCTTCCAAAATTCTATAGACTCTGGCACAGTTCCCATGGATTGGAGGGTAGCTAATGTAACCCCACTATTTAAAAAAGGTGGTAGAGAGAAAACGTGGAATTATAGACCGGTAAGCCTGACATCGGTAGTGGGTGAAATGCTAGTGTCCATTATAAAAGGTGTAATAGCAGAGCACTTGGAAAACAATGACAGGATCGGACAAAGTCAACATGGATTTACAAAAGGTAAATCGTGCTTGACTAATCTACTGGAATTTTTTGAGGATGTAACTGGTAGAATAGATAAGGGAGAACCAGTGGATGTGGTGTATTTGGACTTTCAGAAGGCTTTCGATTAGTGCGTAAAGTTAAAGCACATGGGATTGTGAGTAAGGTACTGACTTGGATAGAGAACTGGTTGGCAGACAGGAAGCAAAGAGTTGGAATAAACGGCTCTTTTTCCAAGTGGCAGGTAGTGACTAGTTGGGTACCGCAGGGATCGGTGCTAGGACCCCAGCTGTTCACAATATATAATGATCTAGACAAGGGAACTAGATGTAATATCTCCAAGTTTGCAGATGACACAAAGCTGGGTGGGCGTGTGTGCTGTGAGGAGGATGCCGAGAAACTCCAGTATGATTTGGACAGATTGGGTGTTTGGGCAGACGCATGGCAGATGCAGTATAATGTGGATAAAAGCGAGGATATCCACTTTGGGGGCAAAAACAGGAAGGCAGATTATTATCTGAACAGCAATAGATTGGGAGAAGGGGAAGTGCAACGAGACCTGGGTGTCCTTGTGCACCAGTCGCTTAAAGTAAGCATGCAGGCGCAGCAGGCGGTTAAGAAGGCAAATGCTATTCATAGCAAGAGGATTCGAGTACAGGAGCAAGGATGTCTTGCTGCAGTTGTACAGGGCCTTGGTGAGACCACACCTTGAGTATTGTATGCAGTTTTGGTCACCTTATCTGAGGAAGGATGTTCTTGCCATGGAGTGAGTGCAGCGAAGATTCACCAGACTGATTCCTGGGATGGCAGAAATGACGTATGAGGAGAGATTGGGTCGATTAAGCTTATATTCGCTAGAGTTTAGAAGAATGAGAGGGGATCTGATTGAAACTTATAAAATTCTAACTGGACTAGACTGACTAGATGCAGGAAGGATGTTCCCAATGGCGGGGGAGTCCAGAGCCAGGGATCACAGTCTAAGGATAAGGGGTAAGCCATTTAGGACTGAGATGAGGAGGAATTTCTTCACCCAGAGAGTGGTGAACCTGTGGAATTCTCTACCACACAAGGCAGTTGAGGCCAATTCATTAAATATATTCAAGAAGGAGTTAGATATATTTCTTAAGGCTAAAGGGATCAAGGGATATGGGGAGAAAGCAGGGCCAGGGTACTGAATTTGGATGATCAGCCATGATCTCATTAAATGGCGGAGCAGACTCGAGGGGCCGAATGGCCCACTCCTGCTCCTATCTTCTATGTTTCTATTTTCCAATCTACGGGCACCATTCCTGAATCGAGAGAACTTTGGAAGATTATAGTTAGGGCATCTGCAATGTGCTCACCTACTTCCTTTAAAACCCTGGGATGGAAACCATCTGGCCCTGGGGATTTCTCACTCTTTAGTGCCATTATTTTCTTCATTACTGTTATTTTACTTACGTTAATTTTATCGAGTCCCTGTCCCCGATTCAACATTAGTTTCTTTGGGATTTCCAGCATGCTATTCTCTTCTTCTACTGTAAATACTGTAGAATGGAAGATTGCTGTGGTTGTTGGAGGTCAATCATCTCAGCCCCAGGACATTGCATCAGGAGTTCCGCAGGACAGTGTCCGAGGCCCAACCATCTTCAGCTGCTTCATCAACGTCCTTCCCTCCATCATAAGTTCAGAAGTGTAGATGTTCACTGATGACTGCACAGTGTTCAGTTCCATTCGCAACTCCTCAGATAATGAAGCAGTCTAAGCCCGCATGCAGCAAGACCTGGACAACATTCAGGCTAGGGCTGATAAGTGGCAAGTAACAGTCACGCCACACAAGTGCCAGGCAATGACTATCTCCAAAAAGCGAATGTCTAACCAACTCCCCATGACATTCAATGGAATTACCATCGCCAAATCCCCCACCATCAACATCCTGGGGGTCACCATTGACTAGAAACTTAACTGGCCCAGCCACATAAATACTATGGCTACAAGAGCAGGTCAGAGGCTAGGTATTTTGTGGCGTGTGTCTCACCTCATGACTCCCCAAAGCCTTTCCACCATCTACAAGGCACAAGTCAGGAGTGTGTGATAGAATACTCTCCACAAGACTGAAAACTTGGCTTCTATCACCCCTGGAGGTGATTAGAGCGCTAAATCAGGCCCTACACACCTCTCTTAAGGCGCAAATGCCGAGGAGCAAGGCGCTACCTCAGAACGCTGGCGAAGCTGATGTGATGTCAGTCAGCAATGGAACACAGACACAATGGCGCCGGCCAGTTCTTAAAGGGGAAGGTCGATCTTGCTCGACGTCCACACCCTGCTCATTGCAGCCTTGAATCTTGACCTGGAGAAACCTGTACATCAATTCTGCTGGAAAGAACAATGGAGAGGCCCAGGGAAAGAGCTCAGAGTGCAGCCCCCATAGTCTCTTCTAAATCGATGCAAGGAAGGTCAAATCAAAATGAACCTGCAAAGTGCTGCTCAGTACCCAAAACTCCTTCACGCAGTGTTGAATCTCTCCAAAAGTTTCTCTCTCTCTCTCAGAGTGCGTGGTGCAAAAATGTCGCCGACAAAAAAAGGCAGGAAGCGGTCGCCTTTAAATAGCGCTCCCCCAGTCCCTTCCCGACTGCAAAATGCTCCCTTCAAACTGTTGTTGCTTCCAGCAGGCAGTAAGACAGGGGGCACCACTCAATATCCCGTCTGGGGCGCTACCAGGGCGTTGCACTCTCGACTGACATCACGATTTGCGGACGCAGGAGATCGTGCCGGTAGTGTTCAGCACCGCCGCAAAATGTCTGGTCAATTTCGCGAGCGACGCAAACATCGCCGCACCCGGGCGCTAGTTGCTTTGCACCCCATTAGCGCCCTCTAATGGGAGGCACAAAGCAACCGAATTTTTCCCCCTATATAGAGTCATAACGGCACAGAAGGAGGCCATTCGGCCCATCGAGTCCGTTCCAGCTCTCTGTAGAGCAATTCAGTCAGTTCCTTTTCACAGAATCACAGAAACCCCACAGTGCAGATAGAGGCCATTTCGGCCCATCGAGCCTGCACCGACACATATCCCACCCGATACCCGTACCCCCACGTATTTAATCCCCCTAACACTAAGGGTCAATTTATTATAGCCAATCAACCTAACCCGCGGATTCCGCGCTCTATCCCTGTAGCCCTGCAAGTTTATTTCCCCAGTGCCTATCCAGTCTCCCCTTGAAAACATTGAGGCCTAGAAATTGGGTATAGCCCCGCTTGAGGAGTTAGAACTGGCGCTGCGCAAGGTTTATAGCCAGACGAAACTTATCACTGCCTGGCGAGATATTGGGTTGCATCGCCCCCAAAGGGGATTGAGGTGCGAACTCAGATGTCGCACGGGGCTCCTAAGGCACAAAAGTTCAGGCGCTACCCAACATCGGCGCGGACGGGCGCAGCGCAGGTGATCTCAATTACCGGAAACCACGAGACTTCCAGGCGCCGACTGGCTCTTAAAGGGGTGGGTCAGTCAGCCTGAGCTGCCACACTCAATGCCCTGTAGGCTTCAGAATCGGCGCTCGCCCTTCTCTGGCGCAAGAAACTTGGTCAGAATGGAGAAGGTGAGACAGAGAGCAGAGCGCTTCAGCACTGAGGCTCTGGACCAGTTGGTGTCTGCAGTTGAGCGCCGTCGAGATGTTCTGTATCCTGACAATGGCAAGAGGCCGAATCAAAAGGCTTACCGGCGATCTTGGAGGGAGGTTTCTCTGAGGGTCAACTCCAGCAGCATGGCGACCAGGACCCCTGTTCAGTGCAGGAAGAAATTCAGCGACCTCACTCGGGTCGTTAGGGTGAGTGTTGGTTATGCAAACTTCTGAATCCCTCCATCTGCACCTGACTTCGAGCACCCTGTTGCCATGATGCCCCAATGGCCATCTGTCAGCAAGCACCCATGGCCCTTTCTGGGCACACACATGGACATTTCACTCAAGGCCACATGTAAGGGCCCTTGCACCATGGGGGCATGCGATGATCTCTCAAGGCCTCATGTAAGAACTCTTGCACCATGGGGGCCATGAGATGATCTCTCAAGGCCTCATGTAAGGGCTCTTGCACCATGGGGGGCATGCGATGATCTCTCAAGGCCTCATGTAAGGGCTCTTGCACAATGGGGGGCATGCGATGATCTCTCAAGGCCTCATGTAAGGGCTCTTGCACCATGGGGGGCATGCGATGATCTCTCAAGGCCTCATGTAAGGGCTCTTGCACCATGGGGGGCATGCGATGATCTCTCAAGGCCTCATGTAAGGGCTCTTGCACCATGGGGGGCATGAGATGATCTCTCAAGGCATCATGTTACAGAACTTCCCCTTCTTTCCCCTGCAGTCCAAGCTGGCGGCGAGGCGAAAGGACCAGACTCGAACCGGTGGCGGGCCTCCACAAGTCGTCACTCTGACGGATCTCGAGGAGAGAGTGCACCAGATTCTTGGAGGACGTCTGTCTGGTCCTGTTACCACTGCAGCTGCCAACCCCATTTCCGACAGTGAGGGTAAGCCTCTCTCCTTTTTCAGCTGTTTCCTTCCACTTGGTCCCCCCGCCAGCATGCTTCCTCAGTGTGCAGCCATGTCAGAGCCTTGCCGCAATCTGGCATGCCCTTCCGCCAACCTGTCCTTTTGCTAAAGCCACTCTTCCACCTCCCTGCTTTCAGATGATGCATCACCAACTCGGGCTCAACGCCCTGAACCTGCCAGTGCCAGTGCCTCCGGAGGCGAGGATCAGGAGGAAGCCAGACCATCCATTCCAATCTCAGGGGAGCATACACATCTACAGACTGGGGATAGTAGTTCCCTGGAGGGGAGGGGGGGGGGGCCCTGAGGATCAGCCAGTTGCCGGAACAAGCAGCATGCAGCAACGCAAGGGGGGTAGGCAAGTTCGGCCACCGTCTCCCCGGAGGGCAAGGCAGGTAGTGATGACTGCTGCACAGAGTGCAGAAGAGGTGCGTCGCCTGGCTGAAATGAGCACCCAGGCCCGGCTCAGGCACACTGAGGTGATGGCTGCAGTGGGGAGGATGCCTCAGTCAATAGATACACGGGGCAACAATGGAGAGGACTCTCCACGGCTTCGGGGCAACAATGGACAGGACTCTCCAGGGCTTCGGGGCAACAATGGACAGGACTCTCGAGGGCTTCGGGGCAACAATGGAGAGGGCTGTCCAGGGCTTCGGGCCAACAATGGAGAGGACTCTCGAGGGCTTCGGGGCAACAATGGAGAGGACTGTCCAGGGCTTCGGGCCAACAATGGAGAGGACTCTCGAGGGCTTTGGGGCAACAATGGCGAGGACTGTCCAGGGCTTCGGGCCAACAATGGAGAGGACTGTCCAGGGCTTCGAGGCCGCTATGGAAAGGACTGTTCAGGGCCTCGGACAATCCCTGGAAAGGTCTGTCCAGGGCTTGTCCGAGGCAGTGGAGCGGTCGGCACCGGCCTTGTCCGAAGCAATGGAAAGAACTGTCCAGGGCTTCTCCGAAGCACTGGCACCTGGCTCACAGGTCCTCACTGCTGCCACACAGTCACTTGCTGGCCTCGTCCACACCCAGATTGAGGCAACGCGAACTCTCACTGCAGCCACCCTATCTGCATCAGCTAGGATCACCCCGGGCCCTTCCAGTCCCATACAAGGCCAGGAATCAGTGGAGCATGCGATTGTGGCGGATGAGCCGAGCCGGTCCCCTCAGAGAGCCAGTGTGTCGTCCGACCATGGTGCAGGTGTCCTCTCTCGGCAGGTGACCATTGCACATGCCAGCGCTGGTACGTCTGCAGTGCAGCTGCCACCACCTGCAGGGCACACTGCTTCCAGCCATGCTCAGATCAAGCATCCTGCGTCCGCACCCTCCAAGCCCAGAGGTCGGCCAGGCCGTCCCTCAGGGGCTTCTGCGCTTCCACACAGTCAGCAGGCGTCCCCCAGCCTTCACCCCGCCACTGGGGTTCAATTACGTAGGAGCAGCAGGGAGGGAAGGGGCCGTCCGTGAAAGAGAAGTCATTCTCCATCAAGGGGCCAGCAGTAGAGGGAGGTGCTGAGACGTTTCCTTGGCCAAATTCAAGGACACCCTCACCTGTTGTAATTGTTGGAAATGGTTTGTTTAGTTTTGCGGCTTTGCCGAAGAGTTAACTGTTATTTTGTTAGTTATGGTTTCTGTTAACATGACGTTGTTTTGCTGTAATGAAAGACTTTTCTGACAATAAAGAGAAGTTTTAATGTGCTATGGTGCACGTGACTAATTACAGTGATGCTGGCCTTCAGAGGCTTTCAAACATCCAAAGTGCGCAGGAGTAAAGACACTCATCATTCCGCCAGAGGGGCCTCGAAATGAGTCCTCATGAGCCTCTGACGGATGGCCCTTCCACTTTCAGGAGCCCTTCCATCTTCCTCCTCCTCCTCCTCCTGCTCCTCCTCCTCCTCCTCCTCATCCGCATGCTCCTCCTCCTCCTCCTCCTCCGCCTGCTCTTCCTCCTCCTCCTCCTCCTCCTCCTCCTCCTCGACCGCCTGCTCTGCTGGTCATTGAGGGACAGCTGGAATTGGCTGGGTGCGTCGAATCGCCAAGTTGTGGAGCATGCAGCAGACGATGACGATGTGACCCACTTGCTCCGGCGAGTACTGCAGGGCTCCCCCCGAATGGTCAAGCCATCGGAAACGCTTTTTGAGCACACCAATAGTGTGCTCTACAATGTTCCTGGTCGCCTGATGGCTGCTGTTGAACAGCTCTTCTGCTGGGGTGGCGGACACACAGAGTGGTGTCATCAGCCATGGGCAGAGAGGATAGCCCTTGTCCCCAATAAGCCAGCCTCGTGGTCGAGCCGGCCCCTCAAAAAGGTCACAAACTGAGGTCTACCGCAGGATAAAGGCATCGTGGCTGCTCCCTGGGAATTGGGCGTTGACTGCCATGATGATTTGGCGGTGGTCACAGACCAGCTGCACGTTGAGGGAGTGGAACCCCTTGCGGCTGCGGAAGTCCTCAAGATTCTGGAATGGCGCCCTCAAAGCCACGTGTGTACAGTCAATCGCCCCCTGCACCATGGGGAAGTCCGCAATAGCAGCGAAGCCCTGCGCGCGCTCCGTCTGCTTCTCCAGGGTCAGAGGGAAGGTGATGAATTGACGCCCTCGCCTATAAAGGGCAGCTGTAACTTGCCGGATGCAACAGTGGACTGCAACCTGAGAGATATTCGCAATGTCCCCAATGGCTGATTGAAAGGATCCGTTGCCATAAAAATTGAGGGCAACAGTCAGTTTAACGGCCACCGACAGAGAGGTCCTGCACCGTAGACGCGGCTGCAGATCCTCAGCAAGCAGGTGGTACAGCTCAGTAACAACGTCCCTCCCGATTCGGAGCCTTCGCACACACTGCTCCTCCGACATGTCAAGGTATGACACCTGCTGCCTAAAGACCCTCGCAGCATACCCTCGGTTTGGCCGACCTCCATTGCCCCTCCTCCTTCTGGCCAATCCCGGCCCTCTCTCCCGCCGTCTCTCTGCCCCTTCATAGTGTTCGGCCATGAGGCGATCGTCCTCCAAAGCATCTCCCATTCCGATGCCAGTTGGTCAAAAGGCTGTTAGGTCTAGTGCTCCAACTGCTCTGGACAGGTTTGAAGGTCCCAAGTACTCTAATGCTAAATTCCAAAAACTCTGCTCCACAGTAGCTCGCCAACTCTCTCCACCAACGATCGCAATGAACAGGCCAAGTGGCTGAAGCTTCTGTACTAGAGCTGTCCCCTTTAAATAGCGGCCTCCGACTCCGAGAAGGGCCTGCTAACGCTCCTTCGAACTGTCACTAATAGCGCTAGGCGTAAAGGCTCCGGGCGCCACCCAATATCCGCTCAGGCGCCCCTAAAAGGCGTTGCACATTGAAATGACGTCATGATCTGCTTGCGCTCACGGGCACGCGCAAACACTTAGCGCAGGCGATAAATGTATAGTCAATATGGGAGTTGTCGCTATCTTCATTGCGCCCGCCCCAACATTGGGTAACGCCCCAACTCTCAGTCTCTTTAGGCGCTAACCGCTGGCGCAAACAACCGAATTTCTAGGCCTGAGTGTCTCTGCTTCCACCTCTTCCATCGGCAGCGAATTCCAGGTCATCACCACTTGCTGCATAAAAAAGTTTTTCTTCACGTCACCCCTGTATCTCTTGCGCAAACCTTAAATCTGTGTCCCCTAGTCCTTGTACCATCAGCTAGTGGGAACAGCCTTTCCCCGTCTAGCCTATCCAAACCCGTCATATTCTTGTACACCTCAATCAAATCATCCCTCAACTTCCTTTGCTCTAATGAAAACAAATCCACTTCTCCAACCTGTCCTTGTAGCTAAGATCCCCCATTCACGGAACCATTCTGGTAAATTTCCTCTGCACCCTCTCAAAGGCCTTCACACCCTTCCAAAAATGTGGTGACCAGAACTGGAAGCAATATTCCAGTTGTGGCCTAGCCAGCACTTTATAAAAGTTCAGCATAACTTCTCTACTTTTGTACTCAATACCTCTATTTATGAAGCCCAAGATCCCTTGGGGGAGAAATTCGGTATCGCCCCGTTTGGGGCGCAATTATCGGCCGGGTGCAAAGTTTAGCGCCTGGCGCTAATTATCACCTCCGACTGCAAACTTGGCTTCTATCGCCCCTGGAGGTGATTGGAGCGCTAAATCAGGTGCTACACACCTCTCTTAAGGCGCTAATGCTGAGCAGCGAGGCATTAGCTCAGAGCGCTGGTGAAGCTCAGGTGATGTCAGTCAGCAATGGAACACAGACACACTGGTGCCGGCCAGTTCTTAAAGGGGAGGGTCGAACTTGCTCTCCATCCACACCCTGGTCATTGCAGCCTTGAATCTCCGCCTGGAGAGACCTGTGCATCAATTCTGCTGGAAATAACAATGGAGAGGCCCAGGGAAAGAGCTCAGAGTGCAGCCCCCTTAGTCTCTTCTAAATCGATGCAAGGAAGCTCAAATCAAAATGAACCTCCAAAGTGCTGCTCAGTACCCAAAACTCTTTCACACAGCACTGAATCTATCTAGAAGTGTCTCTCTCTCTCTCTCAGAATGCGTGGTGCAAAAATGTCGCCGACAAAAAAAGGCTGGAAGTGGCCGCCTTTAAATAGCGCACCCCCAGTCCCTTCCCGACGACAAAACACTCCCCTCAACCTGTCGTTGCTAGCGCCAGGCGGAAAGGCAGGGGGCGCCACTCAATATCTGGTCCAGGGCGTTGCACGCTCGACTGATATCACGATCTGCGGGCACAGGAAATCATGGCGGTAGTGTTTAGCGCCGCCGCAAAATGTCTGGTCAATTTTGCGAGCGGTGCAAACATCGCCGCGCCCAGGCGTTAGTTGCTTTGCGCCCCATTAGCACTCTCTTAGGGCACTAACGGGAGGCGCTAAGCAACCGAATTCTTCCATATGCTTTGTTAACCACTCTCTCAATCTGTCCTGCCACCTTCAGGGACCTATGCACATTAACTCCCAGGTCCCTCTATCCCTGCACAGTCTTTAAAATTGCGCCATTAAGTGTATATTGCCTCTCCCAGTTCCTTCTGACAAAATGCATCACCTCACATTTCTCTGTATTAAATTCTATCTGCCACTTTTCTGCCCATTCTTGACACTGCGGCAGCGGCGGCGGACCTCAGTGGAGCGAGGTAGTGGCGGAGCGACTACAAGAGGCGGCGGCAGCAGGTAGGCCTCACAGCGGCAGCGGACCTAAGTGGAGCGAGGCAGCGGCGGAGCGACTACAAGGTGCGGCGGCAGCAGGTAGGCCTCACAGCGGCAGCAGCGGTGGACCTAAGTGGAGCGAGGCAGCATCGGAGCGACTACAAGAGGCAGCGGCAGCAGGTAGGTTTACCAATCTCCGAGGGAGGGAGAGAGAGAAGTAAAAAGTAATCAAAGTCTGACGTCACCAGAAAGCAGGTAAGTGATTGGTTGGTGAGTACTTCTCTCTTTTTCCAAACTTAAACTCTGTGGTCTATAGTTTAGAGGGTGTCTGTGGTGTAGCGGGGACTGTTTGTAAACCAGGGCCCTTAAGTATATCATTTAACTGTAGTGTAATTGGTGGGATTGACTTGATTTAATTTAATTTGAATTAATTAAAGGGTAAGTCATGGCAGGAGAGCTCGGCCCCGTGGTATGCTCCTCCTGCGCTATGTGGGAACTCAGGGACACTTCCTGTGTCCCTGACGACCATGTGTGCAGGAAGTGTATCCAGCTGCAGCTACTGGCAGACCGCATTGCGGCGGTGGGGCTGCGATTGGCTACATACTGGGCCATTCGCGATGCTGAGGATATCGTGGATATCACGTTTAATCAGTTGGTCACAACGCAGGTAAAGGTTGCACAGGCAGAAAGGGAATGGGTGACCACCAGGCAGAGTAGTAGGCGCAGGCAGGTAGTGCAGGAGTCCACTGTGACCATCCCCCTCTCAAACAGATATACCACTTTGGATACTGTTGGGGGGATGGCTTATCAGGGGAAAGCAGCAGCAGCCGAAATCCTGGCACCAGGGGTGGTTCTGCTGCACAGGATGGGAGGAAAAAGAGGGGTAGAGCTATAGTCACATGGACAAAAGAGCTGAACTCAAGAGGTGAGGTGAGAGTGACTGCCCTTGACATCAAGGCAGCATTTGATCAAGTGTGGCATCAAGGAGCCCTAGCAAAACTGAAGTCAATGGGAATCAAGGGGAAAACTCTCCATTGGTTGGAATCATACCTAGCACAAAGGAAGTTGGCTGTGGTTGTTGGAGGTCATTCATCTCAATCACATGACATCACTGCAGGAGTTCCTCAGGGCAGTGTCCTAGGCCCAACCATCTTCAGCTGTTTCATCAATGACCTTCGCTCCATCATAAGGTCAGAAGTGGGGATGTTCGCTGATGATTGCACACTGTTCAGCACCATTTGAGACTCGTCAGATACTGACGCAGTCCGTGTCCATATGCAGCAAGACCTGGACAACATTCAGACTTGGGCTGACAAGTGGCAAGTAACATTCGCACCACACAAGTGCCAGGCAATGACCATCTCCAACAAGCGAGACTCTAACCATCTCCCCTTGACATTCAATGGCATTACCATCGCTGAATCCCCCACTATCAACATCCTGGGGGTTACCATTGATCAGAAACTGAACTGGACCAGCCATATAAATACTGTGGCTACAAGAGCAGGCCAGAGGCTGGGAATTCTGCGGCGAGTGTCTCACCTCCTGACTCCCCAAAGCCTTTCCACCGTCTACAAGGCACAAGTCAGGAGTGTGATGGAATACTCTCCACTTGCCTGGATGAGTGCAGCTCCAACAACACTCAAGAAGCTCGACACCATTCAGGATAAAGCAGCCCGCTTAATTGGCACTCCATCCACCTTCAACATTCACTCCCTCCACCACCGGCGCACTGTGGCTGCAGTGTGTACCATCTACAAGATGCACTGCAGCAACACGCCAAAGCTCCTTCAACAGCACCTTCCAAACCCGCGACCTCTACCACTTAGAAGGACAAGGGCAGCAGACGCATGGGAACATCACCACCTACAAGTTCCCCTCCAAGCCACACACCATCCTGACTTGGACCTGTATCGCCGTTCCTTCACTGTCACTGGGCCAAAATCCTAGAACTCCCTTCCTAACAGCATTGTGGGTGTACCTACACCATATGGACTGCAGCGGTTCAAGAAGGCGGCTCACCACCATCTTCTCATGGGCAATTAAGGATGGGCACTAAATGCAGGCCTAGCCAGCCAGCGACGCCCACATCCCATCAATGAATAAAACATTAAAAAAATAGGGGATTCTATTGTAAGGGGAATAGATAGGAGTTTATGCGGCCGCAAACGAGACTCCAGGATGGTGTGTTGCCTCCCTGGTGCAAGGGTCAAAGATTTCTCAGAGCGGCTGCAGAACATTTTGGAAGGGGAGGGTGAACAGCCAGTTGTCGTGGTGCATATAGGTACCAACGATATAGGTAAAAAACGGGATGAGATCCTAAAAGCTGAATATAGGGAGTTAGGAGGTAAATTTAAAAATCGGACCTCAAAGGTAGTAATCTCAGGATTGCTACCAGTGCCACGTACTAGTCAGAGTAGAAATAGAAGGATATTTCAGATGAATATGTGGCTAGAGGAATGGTGCAAGGGGGAGGGATTCAAATTCCTGGGACATTGGAACCGGTTCTGGGGGAGGTGGGATGGTTTGCACCTGGGCAGGGCCGGGACCGATGTCCTAGGGGGAGTGTTTGCTAGTGCTCTGGGGGAAGGTTTAAACTAAAATGGCACAGGGTTGGGAACCTGAGCAGGGAGACAGAGGAAAGGAAAAAAGTATAAAAGCAAAAGACAGGAAGGAGAAAAACAAAAGTGGCAGTCAGAGAAATCAATGGTTTAAATCAAACATGGCCACAGTAAATAATAATTCTAAAAGGCCTAAGAGTGTTAAAAAAACAAGCCTGAAGGTTTTGGCCTAGAAATTCGGTTGTGGGTTCGCCAGGGCTTTAGCGCCGGAAATTTAGCGCCGGCGCTAAGTCCCCCTGCGCGCGCCAAAAATTCAGTAGCGCCGCGCCCAAACGGCTGCCGGCGCTACTAGAGGGTGTCAGCGCCTCGAAATGGGCGCTGAGTGCCGCATTGCGCCGCAATTCCGGCGCTGCGGCACCTGATGCGGTGCGGCAGGCTGGGGAAGTGCAGGCCTCCTCCTTCAGTTAAGGAGGAGCTGCCTGCACCCGCCCGCTGGCCGTTCAAATGTTCAGAAAAATGAGCCCGGCACCTCGGACAAGTGCCGGGCTTGCAGGCCAGACACATCTGTTCCGCGGGGGGGGGTGGAGGAGTCCGGGGAGGGAGGTGCGGGCAGGCGGCCGGCGGGAAAGCGGCCGGCCGCCGCGCGACCTTAATGCGCCGGCGCTAACTCCTGCAAGACTCGGTTGCCAAAGTCTTAGTTGCGGCTGCCACGGGCGAGGCAGCCGCAACTCAATTTCGGCGCTGGGGCCCGTCACCACGGCAACCGGGACGCTGCGCACACCGATGACATCATCGGTGCCGGCACAGCGCAACCGGTGCAACGCCGACGGAAGGGCCCCACTGAATTTGCCAACTGGCCATAACTCCGGCGCTAGGCCCTCCAGCGCCCCAAATGGGGCGCTAAGCCTACTGAATTTCTAGGCCTTTGTGTCTTAATGCGAGGAGCATTCGTAATAAGGTGGATGAATTAGCTGCGCAAATAGAGGTAAACAAATATGATATGATTGGGATTACGGAAACATGGCTCCAGGGTGGCCAAGGCTGGGAACTCAACATCCAGGGGTATTCAATATTCAGGAAAGATAGGCAAAAAGGAAAAGGAGGTGGGGTAGCATTGCTGGTAAAAGAGGGGATTAACACAATTGTAAGGAAGGATATTAGCGCTGATGATGTGGAATCTGTATGGGTAGAACTGAGAAATACCAAGGGGCAGAAAACATTAGTGGGAGTGGTATATAGACCTCCAAACAGTAATGCGAAGGTTGGGGATGTCATTAAAAGGGAAATTAGAGAAGCGTGCAATAAGGGCACAGCAGTTATCATGGGTGACTTTAATTTACATATAGATTGGGCTAACCAAATTAGTAACAATACTGTGGAGGAGGAATTCCTGGAGTGTATACGGAATGGTTTCCTGGACCAATGTGTCGAGGAACCAACTAGAAATAAGGCCATCTTAGACTGGGTATTATGTAATGAGAAAGGATTAATTAGCAATCTTGTTGTACGAGGCCCCTTGGGTCGGAGCGATCATAATATGATAGAATTTTTCATTAAGATGGAGAGTGAAGTAGTTGACTCAGAGACTAGGGTGCTGAATTTAAATAAAGGAAACTACGATGGTATGAGGCGCGAGTTGGGTAGAATTGATTGGGGAATGTTACTCAAAGGGTTGACGGTGGATAGGCAATGGCAAAGATTCAAAGACGGCATGGAAGAACTACAGAATTTGTTCATCCCAGTTTGGCATAAAAAAAATTTTAAAAGGTGACTCAACCGTGGCTAACAAGGAAAATTAGGTATAGCATAAGATCCAAGGAGAGGACATATAAATTGGCCATAAAAAGCAGTAAACCTGAGGATTGGGAGCTGTTTAGGAGTCAACAAAGGAGGACAAAGGGACTAATTAAGAAAGGGAAAATAGAATACGAGAGTAAGCTTTCAGGGAATATAAAAACTGACTGTAAAAGCTTCTATAGATATGTGAAGAGAAAAAGATTGGTGAAGTCAAGCGTAGGTCCCTTGTCGTCAGAATCAGGGGAATTTATAATGGGGAACAAAGAAATGGCAGACCAACTAAATACATATTTTGGTTCTGTCTTCACAAAGGAGGACACAAATAACCTCCCAGAGATGTCGGGGAGCATAGGGTCTGATGAAAGGGAGGAACTGAAAGAAATCAGTATTTGTAGGGAAATGGTGTTAGGGAAATTGACGGGATTGAAGGCCGATAAATCCCCAGGGCCTGATAATCTACATCCTAGGGTACTTAAGGAAGTGGCCCTAGAAATAGTAGATGCATTGCTGGTCATCTTCCAACATTCGATAGGCTCTGGAACAGTACCCATGGATTGGAGGGTAACTAATGTTACCCCACTATTCAAAAAAGGTGGTGGAGAGAAAACGGGGAATTATAGACTGGTAAGCCTGACATCAGTAGTGGGGTAAATGCTAGTGTCCATTATAAAAGACGTAATAGCAGAGCACTTGGAAAACAGTGACAGTATCGGACAAAGTCAACATGGATTTACAAAAGGTAAATCGTGCTTGACTAATCTACTGGAATTTTTTGAGGATGTAACTGGTAAAATAGATAAGGGAGACCCAGTGGATGTGGTGTATTGGGACTTTCAAAAGGCTTTCGAAAAGGTCCTGCATAAGAGATTAGCGTGTAAAGTTAAGGCACATGGGATTGGGGGCAAGGTATTGACTTGGATAGAGAACTGGTTGGCAGACAGAAAGCAAAGAGTTGGAATAAACGGCTCTTTTTCCAAGTGGCAGGCAGTGACTAGTGGGGTACCGCAGGGATCGGTCCTTGGGCCCCAGCTATTCACAATATATATCAATGATCTAGACAAGGGAACTAGATGTAATATCTCCAAATTTGCAGACGACACAAAGCTGGGTGGGCGTGTGTGCTGTGAGGAGGATGCCGAGAAACTCCAGTATGATTTGGACAGGTTGGGTGATTGGGCAGAAGCATGGCAGATGCAATATAACATGGATAAATGCGAGGTTACCATTTTGGTGGCAAAAACAGGAAGGCAGATTATTATCTGAATGGCAATAGATTGGGAGAAGGGGAAGTGCAACGAGACCTGGGTGTCCTTGTGCACCAGTCGCTGAAGGTAAGCATGCAGGTGCAGCAGGCGGTTAAGAAGGCAAATGTTATGTTGGCCTTCATAGCGAGAGGGTTTGAGTACAGGAACAAGGATGTCTTGCTGCAGTTGTACAGGGCCTTGGTGAGACCACATCTTGAGTATTGTGTGCAGTTTTGGTCGCCTTCTCTGAGGAAGGATGTTCTTGCCATGGAGGGAGTGCAGCGAAGATTCACCAGGCTGATACCTGGGATGGCAGGAATGACGTATGAGGAGAGATTGGGTCGATTGGGCTTGCACTCGCTGGAGTTTAGAAGAATGAGAGGGGATCTCATTGAAACTTATAAAATTCTAACAGCACTAGACAGACTAGATGCAGGAAGGATGTTCCCGATCGTCGGGGAGTCCAGAACATGGGGTCACAGTCTAAGGATAAGGGGTAAGCCATTTAGGACAGAGATGAGGAGGAATTTCTTCACCCAGAGAGTGGTGAACCTGTGGAATTCTCTACCACAGAAGGCAGTAGAGGCCAATTCATTAAATATATTCAAGAAGGAGTTGGATATATTTCTTAAGGCTAAAGGGATCAAGGGATATGGAGAGAAGGCAGGAACGGGGTACTGAATTTGGATGATCAGCCATGATCTCATTGAATGGCGGAGCAGGCTCGAGGGGCCGAATGTCTCTGAGGCATACAGCAGGGCGGGTATCACTGCTGCTCTGTAGACCATGAGCTTAGTGCTGGGTTTGAGGTCCTGGTCTTCAAACACTCTCTTCCTCAGGCGACCGAAGGTTGCACTGGCACACTGAAGGCAGTGTTGGACTTCGTCTGCGACGTCTGCCCTTGTTGACATTAGGCTCTCGAGTTATGGAAAGTGGTCCACATTGTCCAAGGCCTTGTCGTGGATTTTGTTAATCAGGGGGCAGTACTGTGTGGCGGGGGCAGGTTGGTAGAGGACCTTTGTCTTACGGATGTTTAGTGTAAGGTCCATGCTCTCGTATGCTTCAGTGAAGGTGTTGACTGCATACTGTAATTCGACAACAGAGGATGGGACGACCTTGGATCTGGACTGGAGGTGACGGAGGTTGAACAGTTTCTCATTTGTTCTGTGAATTAGCTCCACTCCAGCGGGGAGCTTACTGAGGGTGAGATGGAGATGTAGCATTGCAGCAAGAAAGATCGAGAAAAGCGTTGGTGCGATGACACAGCCTTGCTTGACCCCGGTTCGTATGTGAATTGGGTCTGTGGTGGAGCCGTTGGTCAGGATCACGGCTTGCATGTCATCGTGAAGCAGGCGGAGGATGGTGACAAACTTTTGAGGGCGGCCGAATTTGAGGCGGACACTCCATAATCCCTCACGGTTGACAGTGTCGAAGGCCTTTGTGAGATCAAAGAAGGCCATGTACAGTGGTTGGTGCTGTTCCCTGCATTTCTCTTGCAATTGACGTGCGGTGAAGATCATGTCGATTGTGCCCCTTAGTGGGCGGAATCCGCATTGCGACTCTGAGAGGAGCTCTTCAGACACTGTGAGAACGCGATTGAGGAGGATTCTTGCGATGACTTTCCCTGTGGCAGACAGCAGGGAAACTCCTCTGTAATTACCGCAATCGGACTTGTCACCTTTCTTGAAGATGGTCACAATTACGGCGTCTCTGAGATCCCCTGGCATGCTCTCCTCCTTCCACATAAGAGAAATGAGTTCATGAATTCACGTCAGTAGTGCTTCTCTGCCATGCGGGGATTCCACTAATTTGCTGATAAAAAGCCTTTTTATTGTCTTTTATGTCTTTTTATAATTTCCTCTCATAACCTTCCATCACCTTTCTAATCTTTTTTTTTACCTTTCATATATTCTTTATATTAGTCTTGGTTTTCATTGTCATTTTCTGTCCTATGTGCAAAATGCTTCTACTTTTGTTGATAATTTGATTTTATCTCCCTATTCATCCGTGGAGCCCCAGTCATTGATATACACCTTTTATTCTAACTTGGGGGATATTCCTGATTTGTAACCCTTCCATCTCCTGTTCAAATATGTTTCATTGCTAATTCATGGTTCTATTTGCCAACTTTTCTCCTATTTCATCTGGTGAGATTCTTTTTTACCTTGTTATCGTATCTTTTCCGGTAAAGTGCCCTTGCTCTTGACTTTTCTTTCCCCTTCTATGCTTACACTGAACCCAAAGTCAGCACTGTTTCCCACAACTTTAACATTACTATTAATATACGCCTCTCTAACTTGTCTCCAAATTTCACCCTCCATTTTCTTTCCACTCCAGTTTGTAATGTGCCCCAACCATGTCTCCGATCCTTTGCTTTTCCTCAGATCAATGCAAAGGGATTCTGTCTGTACCACTTCTCCCGGTGACCATGAAGCTATTGGAATGTCATAACACCCCAACTGGTTCACTCATGTCCTTTAGGGAAGCAAGTCTGCTGGTGGTACCCGATCTGGTCTATATGTGAGTCCAGTCCCACACCAATGTGGTTGACTTCCCTTCAAAATGGCCCAGCAAAGCCACACAGTTCATGGAAACGAGGGATGGGCTATAAATACCAGCCTTGCCAGAGTCGTCCACATCCCAAGAACTAATAATAATAAAAAAGGGTCCTGCCCTCCTTGGCAGTGGCTTGGCATCCCACCCCTCCATGTGGGGCGACTGCCACAGATTCTGGTCGCACAGGGAAGGTGGGCACCAATGAATCACCTCAATTGGGCCATCCGCCCAATAGTCCCACGCAAATGAGGAGCCCTCCCATTGATCCCCTCCCCCAAACTCTAGGAGCGGTGAGAGATGGAGGGCTCCACCAGGCAGAATCCCAGCCCAACCACCTGGATTACCAAACATGGAAGTGTGTCTATCTCTACAGGAGTTTCCAAATAAAACAGCTCCAGCTGCAAAGGCTTGCTTTACATTCTGTGTTGTTACATTGGAGGAGCATCTAATGTACCAGCATCATTAAAAAAAACTGCATATTTTTAAAAAATTTCCAGGCCGCACTTTACTACAGCCATCACATCCGTTCCAGTAACATTTGTTGCAACATATTGGAGGATTGGGATTCCCATCTCTTCATAATTCTACGGTAACAAGTGAAAAGATATTACCACATGGCACAACTGTACAGTTACTGAAAAACCTCTGTGTTGAGAGGACTGTCCTCGGTGCCCAGGTGTGGCAGCAGTATCCATGGCCTGGATGGTCTGAGCTTTAAAGAGAGTTAGGAGATTTTGATGGGATCGCCACTTATTGATTATCCTTGCCTTC